>NC_056578.1:23247137-23622137 GCF_018340385.1 Cyprinus carpio | reverse complement strand
AAGAAAGCTCCATAACAGTGTTTTTTTTTTTTTTTTTATGTTAGTATTTTGAAACTGGAACATCCTTTGTAGAAACGTCTACAATATGATTCAGTTTTATTCTTATTTCTTCTTCTTCTTCTTCTTCTTCTTATTATTATTATTATATATATATATAAGACAAAAAAAGTATAGAGTAAAGATGAAATGCACAAATGCTTACAGATAAAAGTGAACTTTCATGTTTTTGGAAATACAGTAGTCAAAAATAGTACATGTTGTCAGTTCTCTTAATTGAGAAACACATATTTTCTTCTTTTTTCAACCATTCTTTAGTTAATTTACTTGTTTACTTTGGGGCATTGTTTTGTTGCATCACCAATCCTCTCTAAACTCAAAAAAAAAAAAAATGACTCTCCTGTAAAATATTGATACACTTTTCAACTCATTGTTCATTTAAATGGTCAAATGGAGCATGACAATTTGATATTGTCTAATAATTGTTATCAATAGCAGTGACAAGGGAGAGAAGAAGTTAAAAAGCCAACCTGTGCTTAGAGAGAGACTGGCTTTGAGCTGCTATGAACATGTTCACCATATACTTGGTTGCACGCTGAAAAGCGCATTTTTTATTTGTTTTCCATTATAATTTATAAAGGTAATGTTATCCCTTTCTCACTTCTTTCAGGAGTGCAGGAGTGATCTCTGATGGATGCCCAATCAAAGGGAAAATAGCAACAGTCCAGAATAGTTTATATATATATGAACACGCAGGTCTTCAGCAATACTTGTGTACTGTTGTTGCATATTTATGGGCTTGTGAAAGCTTCTGGGATAAAGACATGGTTCAACAAAACATTTTTTTTTTTTTTTGAGAATAACAGATTTGCCAGTAAACAGGATTTGTGTGCCTTTATTAAAGGCAGGGCACCTGTGTGAACCACAGTTCCAACCTCATCTCCTTAACAGATCTATTAGCTTTTGGAGAAATTGTTTTTCCAGGCTGCCATGTCAATGGCCACCCTATGTCTTGAAAAAGTACAATTGAAAAGTTTGGTTCCAAAATGCAATAAATGCCATTTTTTTAAAAAAAATGAGTTTCCGCCAAAATCAGTATAGTACCTGGTCGGTATTGAAAAGTCAATTTTTAATTTTATGCAAAATACGATATCCGATGATTATTAGGTCATTTTCTTTTTTTCCAAACCTCGACAAACGCCAGTCTCCTTTCTCTGCAAAACATGATATATACGCTCAACCAATCACAGCGCACCATTCCACACACTCTAGACAGTAATGGCGGTGGTTTAAATACACCTGGCATCCTAGTTTTTCTCATCTACTTTGTACTTGTGATCAACAAACAAACTTAGGGCTGCACGATAAATTGCATGTGATTGTCATGCGCATCTCGTCAGTAAAGCCGGTTCTGTGATCAATCAATTATGCGTTCATAATCGCAGATGAGTCGCATTCGATTATGAACGCGATATTGCATAGCTTGTCAGTGTAAGTGTTTTATTAATGCCATTAATGTTTTTGTTTATACAGTGTATAGCACAAGTCAACTAAATGAATGTAACATGGCAAAGATGAATGCACTTTTGGAAGTTGAATGTAAGGGAAATGTCATTTTGGAATTTGGAATCTGGTTTAATGTGATGTTGTTCATGTATGTTCATGATGAAATTTTATGTTTTTTATAGCATTAACAAGATGACCCGTTGAATTCATTTTGGGAGCGATTATGGGCAGCTTTTTAGTCTGTATAGAATGTATTTTTAATCCAGTACTGCATATAAGATTAGTATTGACCAAGTTCATATGTGGATCAACTAACTATGTGGCACCCTTTTTTTATTTGATTTTAAAACATATTTATTTACCTCTCCAAATCATACTGTCATTTCCATACATATAAAATGTGTTCTCTGCTTTAGCCTTTTTCCTGTGGCCTCTCTTCTCCTGTGGCCTTTCTATTGACAGGCCCCTATGGGGAAATTTATGTCACATATTTAATATGGACATGGGGATGATTATCAAATCCATAGATGCCAGGAAAGGCTGATCAGCTGTACATAATGGATGAGGGGAGGATATGACTCCATTTGTGAACAGCACAGAAAGAAAGAGAGTGCATTGACTCCCCCGCTCTGGAATGCCATTATTCTGGTCGATCTTTTCTCCTCCAGCCTGACATCACTCAGGGTAATCATCCTTCAATAAAAAAGCTGCCCATAATAAACGAACAACCTGGGTCAATAGAAGAATACTGAGAGGGATGACCTCTTGTGTGTGACAGTGTATAAATGGGTTTCTTCATCAGAGGAGAGTGGCCCCCTTGCACTTTAACATGAACCAGAGCCACGCAGCACTTATCATCACTATTGCCTGGTTTTGTCACGGCTGTGTTCGCTGCATAAATGAATCAATGTTCTAATGAGGCAGATTCTCTTCGAGTGGCTCATGCAAATACAATACCATGACATATTTAAACATATTACACAGAAAAGAAGATGGATGGAAATTATTCTCATGAATAAGTAGTTTATTCTTTTATTCTAAGTAATTATTAGTTTGTAGAATGAGGTGTGGGAGCCATCAAGAACACATCAGGATTGCGCTAAATATTACGTTTGCTTTGTAGTTCATAGCTAACCTAACCAGGTATTATACAATATACAGAAATTAAACTAAAGGATCATGAGCAAAACTTATCAAGGGCATGCAGTCCATATAAGCTGTGAATGTTCTGCATACCCAAACCATCTGACAGAATAAGTTTGGAACTTGTAATAATTTCTTTGTTTTAATAGTTTTTAACCATTTTTTGAATGGATTGTTTCAAATTGAAGTGAGAGGATGCTTGCGCTTGTTTTTTAACAGTTGTTTTAACAGTTTTTTTTTTCTTTTTTTCTTTTTGCATAGATTATTATCAGGGTTTGAAATTAACACCTGCCAACCCGCCAAATGCGGATAAAAACAGCTGCGGTGGGTAACACTGTCAAATCCCTAGCCAATTTGGCGGGTTACATTTTTGTAAGATATGTTCACTCATTAATTTCTTGGGGAAGTATATGTAAGCCAAATCTGCACAGGTTTAGCGTAAATACTGAACTCATGAGACATCATCACATTATATGCAAAAACCAAACAAAACCCACCTACAGAGTGCACACATATGCGACATGAAGTCTAGTTAGACTAACTTAGTGTGCGTGCGCATTTAGACTGCGTTCTTTCACCACACGATTCAGTCTATTAATATGCATTAGGTCTATTAATATGCATTAAGAACACAATACATTAAGAACACAAAATCAAATAGTTCAAGATAAGGGTGCGGAAAATGTGTATATTTATATCAATTCATATAGTTAATCAATATCACATGAAAAGTGTTGTTGTTTCTTAAAAAATCCTGAATTAATCAACTGTTCCTGAATTAATCATTTGAAATGATTCGGTTTAGTCACAATGACTCACTTATTAACAGTGACTTGCTGCCACCTACTGGTGATTTTAATTTCACATTTAAAGTATCTTTTCATTTTTTAAATAATTTCAAATATCATTATTCAAGATTTCATGTTTAAAATATCAAAACATTATTTTTGTATTTGTAACTGCAGGTTAAAGCATTCCATGTCCTTCTGAGCTGAATTAACATGTTAATACAGGGGTTCTCAACCTTTTGCAAGCTGGGCCCCCCCAAAGTTGGTTCATTGCAGTTGCATATCAATTTATAGCTCGTTTGCTGTGCACACAAACGGATCTCGAACCCACGCAAAAGAGTGATAATTCTCTTTAAAGTATGTTGCAAATTGTTTTCTCATTGCTGACAGGTGCTCAGACGCTGATTGAAATAGGGAGGAGAAATCGTGTGACGTGCCTGCATCAGTGATAAATTCTGCAAGGCTGGGGAACATGTCGCAGTTCCCTCAACTGATGCGGCCATGCCAGAGGTCTAGTTTGGACGGGAGAGGGGCTCACGGCAGCACCCGCTGCTCGTTGAGCACACTAGGCCTAACTGCAGAGTGATTCGTGCTTTCGAGTCTCCAAACGCCACAAAAGTCTCCAAAAACACCAGTAAAAGTCGCTGGATTTGTCACTTTTGACAAAAAAATAAAATAAAAAAAGTCACCAGGAGGATGATTTGTTAGTGTTATAATCAGTGCTTGAAGTGGGGGAAAAGGTGACGGTACTCTCTTTGCATTGGCAAATCATGACATTTTTACAGTGAAAAACAAAACTTGGAGATATTGCTGTTACAACAATTTATTATTATTTATTTATCAACAACATAAATGTATTTAGAATTGCATGGAAAAACAGTATGTCCAGCTATAGACAGGCTCTAAAAACTGCCAGGGCCGAGCATATCCACAAACTCATAGAAAACAACCAAAACAATCCAAGGTTTTTATTTAGCACAGTGGCTAGATTAACAAATAACCAGACGCCACCCGATCTAAATATTCCCTCACAGTTAAATAGTAATGACTTTATGAATTTCTTCACTGATAAAACAGATAACATCAGAAATACAATAACAAATGTAGATTCTACAGCGTCTAATACTTTAGGTTTATCTATCGCACCCAAAGATAAACTGCAGTGCTTTACAACTATAGGACAGGAAGAGCTAAATAAACTTATCACTGCATCTAAACCAACAACATGTTTATTAGATCCTGTACCCACTAAATTACTGAAAGAGTTGTTACCTGTAGCAGAAAAACCGCTTCTCAATATTATTAACTCGTCGTTATCTTTAGGTCACGTCCCAAAACCATTCAAGCTGGCGGTTATTAAGCCTCTTATTAAGAAACCACAACTAGATCCTAGTGAACTGGCAAATTACAGACCCATTTCAAATCTTCCATTTATGTCTAAAATTTTAGAAAAAGTTGTGTCTGCTCAATTGTGCTCCTACCTGCAAAAAAATGATCTCTATGAAGAATTTCAGTCGGGTTTCAGGCCCCATCAAAGCACAGAAAACTGCACTTGTTAAAATTACAAATGACCTGCTTCTTGCATCAGACCAAGGCTGCATCTCATTGCTAGTTTTACTTGATCTTAGTGCTGCGTTCGACACCATAGATCACGACATACTCATAGATAGATTACAAAACTATACAGGTATCCAAGGGCAGGCTTTAAGATGGTTTAGATCCTACCTGTCCGATCGCTACCACTTTGTTAATCTAAATGGGGAGTCATCTCATTTATCACCAGTAAAAATATGGAGTGCCACAAGGATCTGTCCTAGGTCCTCTGCTATTTTCAATATACATGTTGCCCCTTGGTAATATCATTAGAAAATACGGGATTAGTTTCCACTGTTATGCTGATGATACTCAACTATATATCTCAACAAGACCAGGTGAAACTTCTAAATTATCTAAGCTAACAGAGTGTGTTAAAAATGTAAAAGATTGGATGACCAATAATTTTCTCCTATTAAATTCAGATAAGACAGAGATATTACTTATTGGACCAGAAAACATTACACAGAATCTCGTAGATTACAATTTGCAATTAGACGGATGTACTGTTACTTCCTCTACTGTCAAAAATCTGGGTGTTATATTAGACAGTAACTTGTCTAACTTGTCTTTTGAAAATCATATTTCCCATGTTACAAAAAACAGCATTCTTCCATCTTAGAAAACATTGCCAAGCTACGAAACATGTTACCTGTTCCTGATGCAGAAAAGCTAGTTCATGCATTCATGACCTCTAGACTGGACTATTGTAATGCACTGCTAGCTGGTTGTCCTGCATCCTCAATAAACAAGCTACAGGTAGTCCAAAATGCAGCGGCTAGAGTCCTTACCAGGTCAAGAAAAATATGATCATATTACCCCAATACTACAGTCTCTGCACTGGCTACCTATTAAGTCCTGTATCAGTTACAAAATATTATTACTTACTTATAAGGCTCTTAATGGCTTAGCTCCTGCGTACCTAACTAGCCTTATACCACGCTACAACCCATCACGCTCCCTAAGGTCACAAAACGCTGGACTTTTGATAGTACCTAGAATAGCAAAGTCCACTAAAGGAGGTAGAGCTTTTTCGCATTTGGCTCCCAAACTCTGGAATAGCCTTCCTGATAATGTTCGGGGTTCAGACACACTCTCTCTGTTTAAATCTAGATTAAAAACACACCTTTTTGGCCAAGCATTCAAATAATGCATCTCATAATTTTGGACTGCAGTTATATCTGATCAAATGTGCATTATTATTCTTTAGCTTGGGTTAAACTAATTAATTTTGCCTTGGCTGGAACAGCAGCTACGCTAATTATGTTTCTATTTGTTTCTCTGCTTTGCCACGGGATTTACATCCCGTGGTAACTAGGATTTACACAAGCTCCAGTCTGGATCTAGAACACCTGAGAAGAGATGATGCCAACCCCTCAGAGGACCTCAGATGATGCCAACCCAGAGACAACATACAGAACTTCCACATTTTTGCTATAAGTTTGATTGCATAATTGCTGTTAATAGTGTTAATCGTCTGTTTGTTTACGTCTTTTATTGATTTTTCTGAACATTTCTGCCATATGCACATGAACTGACAGTCACCACTGATAAGCTACTACTAAATATTGTAGAAACTTAATTTTCTGTAAAGTTGCTTTGCAATGATTGTATCGTAAAAAGCGCTATACAAATAAACTTGAATTGAATTGAATTGAATTTAAACATGTTTGTGTGTGCGTGGCTGTGTATGTGCGTGTGAGCATTTCACAAAAACTAAAGGAAAGCTTTAACTGTAGTCTATATTCTGACTAGTTTATTCGTTCATATATATACGACCTAAATACGACCTCACGTTTTATACGTTTGCAGCCTCTGAATCTTCCGTCTTTCATAAAAATGAATTCGGATGGTTCGATTTTCTGCATTTTTTCGCATCCGTAGCAAATATTTTGAGGGGTGTTTTTGACAATTGAGAGCCACCAATTGACGAATATGAAAAAACGAATACGACAGTTTCGGACTCAGTCAGGGTGCAAGTACCTTAAACTTTTGAGGCTTGCACAGCTTCTCGAGGAGAAATCAAACAAATGAGGGCAGCACACACAAATAAACTAAACTGACATACTGCAGTTAAATTTCAAAATGTGGAGTTTTTATATTTATAACATTTGAATACAGTTCAGCAACATACATCACACGACCTGACGACCAAGAGAGCTGACAATTAACCATCACTTAATTTACCATCACCTCGCGATTGAAAATGTGACACTGATATGACAGTTCAACAAACAAGTTAATAATATTAAGTCACTAACATTTTAGACGAAATAATGACTGTTTTGGTCTATTTTAGCAGCAAAAATAGATCCAAAGAATCCAAACAAAGATCAGAACATAGCGCATCTCACAGCAACACTCAATCGAGTTTTGAATGATTCAGTGTTTTGAACAAATCGTTTGAGTCAAAGATTCATTGACCCATTCACAAACATCTGTCTCATTCTTGATGAAGCGCCGTTTGAATGAATCGTTTAAAATGAACGACTCAGTGACTCGCTTAATAAAACCGCTTATCACCTGCATTTGCACTCACTATCGACAAACCAGTCAAATTTGTACATTTTTTTTTTAAATCAGTCCAAACACATTTTAATTTTTATTTAGGAGTTATGTATATATAAAACTATAACTTTTTATGACCGTAGTTTAGTGATAAAAAAAAATAGCAATTCTTTTTTTTCTCCCTCCCATCCTGTAGCCTACTTGCCCCCCCCCCCCCGGGAGAGTGTCCCACCGGTTGAGAACCAGTGTGTTAATACATCTAAATGCTACTTCATATGCAATTTCTGCAAAGATTAATTTTCTTGATACTGATTTCATTTGTTTAGTAACAGCCTACATTTATTATTATTATAATTGACTGATTAAATGTAAGAAATTGACTCAAAAGATGATGCACAATTTTGAAGTCACTGAAATAAGGTTATAAAACACATACAGAGAATTTGTTCACAAGACTGTCAAACCTGGATCTTGTAGCCTAGAATTTTTGCTTCAAAATAATGTGAAAATCATCTTGTTTACTCACTCACAGAAAACAATAGATTCATTTAAAATTTCTAAGACACTTTTTGTTTCAAAAGGGCATATGCGAGTAGGCGTCAACTATCATGAATATTTGTGTGATACACACCTGAGAAGACAAAGACCCACATAATGAGCTGCATAATGAGCCGTTCAGGCAGGTGAGTGACTGAGAGGGAAGAGTTACAAGAAAGAATGTGAGGACAAAATAAATGTACAGGTCCTTCTCAAAAAATTAGCATATTGTGAAAAAGTTCATTATTTTCCATAATGTAATGATAAAAATTAAACTTTCATATATTTTAGATTCATTGCACACCAACTGAAATATTTCAGGTCTTTTATTGTTTAGGAATTTTGGGTTTTCATGAGCTGTATGCCAAAATCATCAGTATTAAAACAATAAAAGACCTGAAATATTTCAGTTGGTGTGCAATGAATCTAAAATATATGAAAGTTTAATTTTTATCATTACATTATGGAAAATAATGAACTTTTTCACAATGTGCTAATTTTTTGAGAAGGACTTGTATATATTTTTAGGTTTGTAGTTTATTTAGAATATATTTAAATTATCCCACAAAATAAATTGAGATTCACTTGCGAGTGCAGTTAAACAGTTTATTAGGAACAATCAAAGCTGACTTTCAAAGCTGAATTTTTAGCATCATTACTCCAGTCACACAATCTTTCAGAAATCATTCTAATATTCTAATTTGTTACTCAAAAAAACATTTATTATTATTATTATTATTATTATTATTATTATTATTATTATTATTATTATTATTAATTTTGAAAAGAGATTTTTTTTTTGTTGTTTCTAACATGATTATTGTATTTATCATCAATAAGTTTAAATATATATATTATATTTATATATACACCGACTCCCAGCTTTTAAATGGTATAGTGTATATTGTTACACTTGGAGTAAGACTGGAGTAATGATGCTGAAAAATTGATCACAGAAATATATTACATTTTAAAATATATTCAAATAGAAAGCAGTTATTTTAAATAGCAAAAATATTTCACAATATTACTGCTTTAGCAAATGCAACTTTCTGTATTTTGGATCAAATAAATGCAGGCTCATGTGTCATGTTGAAATATATAAATGAATGTCACACCTGGCATTTCCAAAATGTATATTGTTTATGTGCTGTGAAGGACATACTTTTTTGAAGAGACTTTGAAGAGATGGGAGTGTGTGCCTCGCTTGGTCTTAGCTGTGTTCCAGATTCCTGAGTGGGCTGCTTATTTGCATTGGCTCGCTTTGCAACAAGTTATTATTTATCTGAAATAAAAAAAGTAAGCATGATGTTTACGCAAATAAACTGCATTATTAACATTATTGTGATGGTCACTGATACTATTAGTAATTTACAGGAAAAAAAAAGAACACAATTACCACATAGAACATTTATTGTCAGTGTTATTTACAGCTTACTTGATAGACTTTTTTTATTATTATTATTTACACCAGAGCAGATATTGATGAACAGAAGCTTAGTTATATTGTATGAAGGCCTATACAATATATATAGTTATAAACATATATGGCTATATTCGTGAACAGAGAATAGCCTATCTCAGTAAAGTTTTGTCTAATCATTCTTACTGATATTAAGCTAGCAACATTATAACTCATATTACTTTTATATCATATTGCTGTCTATGTTATAGAACATAAAAAAAAAACATCCTGGCATCATGAAAAATTCACAAACATCATAATGTTTCACCTGATTATACATTTAGTCAGGAGTTATAGTTTGGAAAAAGTCTAACTAGTAAAATGTGTACAAGTTATATGAAAACTAATACAAGTAGATTAATAATAAAAAAGACTTACTCATGTTTATCTCTGCTGGGTCAAGCCGCTTCGTTGTTCTTTCTGAAGTAATCCAAATCTTATTCCTATCAGCGGTCTTCTTGAGGCAAATTATGTCTTATTCCTCTCAGCGCGACGCGAACAGTAACATTTAAAAAACGTGAAGTACAGTCTCGCTGCATTGTTTGCTCTGATGAGGGCGGTTACCCGCTGCGAGCTTCAAGATTATAATATCAATAGTGTGCTCAGCGCATGGGCGTGGTCGCATTAGATATAATGAAGGGAGACATGAAAGATGGACATCGCGTTGTTTTCATATAGATTACTTTATCACAGAATATTTGTTTTTGGTAGCACTTGCTCAGTTTAAAAGTAGACATGTCAAGCTTTCTATAGATCTATCTCTCATGTCTCTGTGTTGAGTATTCACTGAGTTACAGTTCATTTTAATGACGCGTTTCCGAATGAAGATCACCACAGACCAAGGCTGCAGACAGCGCACTCTGTTTGTTTTCTTTATTTTATAAATGCACATAGTTTTGTTAATATTATGTGTGGATACAAATAAAAGTAGACCCTTTACAGATTCGATTGATGTATTGCTCTTATCTGTACGATCAAAACTGAAAGTGTAATTTAAGTTCTTTTCGGGGGTTATCAGGACAAAATGCCTCATAACGCGAATACGCGTTAATCAAATCCAGAGGGTTAAATGCAGAGCATGAATTCTGAGTATGGGTCACCATACTTGTGTCAGGGACCAGGCAAGCCCGGTCCCAACCAATCCACAACGTTCACGGTCCCCTGAGTATTAATCACCCTCACCTGGTCATCATCAACGATCCCATCAAGGCACTATAAGACACTCACCTCAGCCCCAGTTCACCGTCAAGCCTCCAACAGGAACAGACCTCATGCTTCCGTCCCCAACTTGCCTCGCAGCCCAGATCTCCACGACGTAACGTATAAGTACTTTTGCATATCTAACCTTTGTGTCATTGTTCTGCTGTCTCCAGGATTCCCGATCCATCCCAGTTACCTGATTTCCCATCGATCTCCGGTTTCTCCTGTGTTTCCCGTCAAGCTCGCTGGACAGTTTCTCTCCTGTAAAAGAAAAAAGGGACAAGGATTAGTAATCCGGGATTGTGTGGCATTGACTTCTCATCTATGGACGTTCTCACCTGCATCCCGCCTCTCAACGAGTGATCTGCACAGAATCCGCACCTGAAATCACCTTCTACTCACCATGCACTTATTCTTGTGAGAAATAAACATTGTGTTGAATTCACTTACCTCTGCCTCCAGTGACTATCCTGACAACTTGGCTGTATGTCAGTCACTTCACTTCACTTTATTTATTTATATATTTTTTTTCTATCAATGTTGTGAACTGACCGCCACACAGAATATGAAGAATATCAAAAACTTTAGAAGTCACCTGTCCATGGCAGTTCTTAAGATATCAGCACAATAACACACTCAGCAAAATATCATGTAATTATCTTAATCAATAAAATCCCAGAAAATATTGAGATATTGTTTTTTTTTTTTTTTTTTTTTTTTGTCAATATTGTACACCCTAGTACTGACACAAAATTATTTGCAATGATCGCTTTTGTCATGTCAAGTGTAGACAACCTCAAGCTGTTGGTTTATTTCCGTGTTTGTTTTTTTTGGCTAGTAGAAGATATGAATTGCTGATAATTCAAAAATGTAGTAGCCAGATTGGCTGGTGAGTGAAAATGTTCATTTCAAATCCTGATTATTATCGAATTGAGGGCTGTCTACTCACCTACTGTTATCCCCTCCAACATTGGTTGATTGTTGGTCATTTTTCGCTATCAGTGAGTGAACACCTGGATTTTTTTTTTTGTCGTTTAGCGCTGCTACTGCAAGCTTTTTGGCGATCGGCATGAAGCTCAAGTATTCCTTTCCGCAGTTGCTGACTCTCAACAACAGTACCATTCTAATGTGCATTGCAGTTGTCAAAGAATTTGCACTTCTGCGATGACCGTGTTATATCCACAGAAGTTCCCGTCAAAAGTTTGTTTACTATCAGCATGGCTGCTCTGCTTCAGCCATTTCATCCATCTTGACCACTGACACACATCTGCCACATCATCAGAGCAGTGTCGCTCTTGATGTTAGTAACATGGGAAACACCGCTAGATATTTGCATGCAAAGCTGGACTGTATGGGAAACATCATGAGATCCCTGCACATCAGGCAGGACAGAAAATGTGGTGTGAATTCCAGTGTACTACGGCCTCTATAGAGATGACCTACCTCACATCATGGATAAGGGATTAAACTTTATGTGCAGAAACATGGCACCAGCCTGAAGTCTACTCAGTGTTAAATTATGCCTGTCCCCCTGGTTACAGCTACCTGCAGAAAGCCTGCAGCAGTGGTCGTGGTGGTGGCTTAGCTGTAATACACAGACAGAATTTGTAAATTCTGTCCCCCCCCCCCCCCACTAACATTGTCTTCTTTTACATGCCTTGCATTTAAGTGTAAATCCTTTTTCCCAATGACAATACTTCTCATCTATCGGGCTCCTAAACAAAACTCAGTCATCTTTTCAGAAATGAACGATCTACTTACAAAACTCAGCACAATTTCCGCTAACATTATAATACTTGGAGATTTTAATATGCATGAAGACACCCAGCTAGAAATTTTTTGTTCTAAATATGTTCTAAGAACATTACCATGCATTGTTCTAGCAATGTTTTTAGCGGGTAGTTTTATTTTGGTTCCCAGAATGTTCTCACAAAAGTTAGGATAACATTCTCTAAAAACATTCTTAAAATGTTTAGTGATAACATTGTTAGAACATCATTTCCTCACATTCTTACAAAGTTTTTAGCGGGTAGTTTTATTTTTGTTTCCAGAACGTTCTCTTAAATGTTAGGATAACATTCTCTAAAAACATTCTAAAAATGTTTAGTGATAACATTGTTAGAACGTCTATCCATAACGTTCTGACAAATTTTTAGAGGGTAGTTTTATTTATGTTCCCAGAACGTTCTCTCAAAAAATAGGATAACATTCTCTAAAAACATTCTAAAAATGTTTAGTGATAACATTGTTAGAACGTCTATCCATAACGTTCTGACAATTTTTTAGAGGGTAGTTGTACTTATGTTCCCAGAACGTTCTCTCAAAAAATAGGATAACATTCTCTAAAAACATTCTAAAAATGTTTAGTGGTAACATTGTTAGAACATCATTCCCTAAAATTCTTATAATGTTTTTATTGGGTAGTTTTGTTTTTGTTCCCAGAATGTTCTCTCAAAAGTTAGGATAACATTCTTTAAAAACATTCAAAAAGTGTTTAGTGATAACATTGTTAGAACATCATTATATTTGTATAATGTTTTTAGCAGGTAATTTGATTTTTGTTCCCGGAACGTTCTCTCAAAAGATAGGATAACATTCTCTAAAAACATTCTAAAATTGTTTAGTGACAACATTGTAAAAACAGTATTCTGTAACATTCTTGAAAGGTTTTTAGCAAGTAGTTGTATTTTTGTTGCCAGAACATTTTCCTATAAGATAGAATAACATTCTCTAAAAACATTCTAAAATTGTTTAGTGACAACATAAAAACAGTATGCTGTAACATTCTTATAAATGTTTTTAGCAGGTAGCTTTATTTTTGTTCCCAGAACATTTTCCTATAAGATACAACAACATTATCTAAAAACATTCTAAAATTGTTTAGTGACAACATTCTTAAAACAGTATGCTGTAACATTCTTACAATGTTTTTTAGCAGGTAGTTTTTATTTTTGTTCCCAGAATGTTCTCTCAAAAGATAGTTTAACATTCTCTAAAAACATTCTAAAAATGTTTAGTGATAACATTGTTAGAACATAGTTCCCTAACATTCTTAATTCACAGTCATCAGCTACGACCAACAGGAAGTCGGCTATTTTGATTTGAATATGAATTTTTGGAAAAATATAGCTGTGAATTAATGCATACTCCTCAGAGGAAAATTACACTATGCACACGAAACTTTGTCTACATGATGCCAAAACAATGAGGAACTAAAATTGCAAATGAATTTTGGATAGCTTGAACAGTTTTGCCATGGTGATTTATTAAAATAACAGCAAAAAAGGAACTCTGCACTCTGCCTCTATGTGAGAAAGTGGAGGGGGGTGGGTGATTTTTTTTTTTTAATAAATGAGGTGGGTGAATGTTTATGCTAACTGTGTGTGTGTGAGAGAGAGAGAGAGAGAGGGGGGGGGGGGGCTGGGTCTGTTTAAATTTTTCATAGTTTAAAAGTAACATTAAAACAGTTAAGTCCTCAGATTAAGATACATATGTATTAATAAAAATATTTTGTAATATTTCACAAATCCTTATAGATAAAATCATTTTAAAAAATGCTTATAAACCATTGAAGATTTTGATAACACTTTACAATAATGTCTATTTTGTTAACATTAGTAAAAGCATTAACTGACAAAAACTATCAATGAACAATATATTTTTCCAGCATTTATTAAAGATTGTTGATGTTAGTTAATCAAAATGTTTATGTTAATTCACATTGCATTAACTAATGTTAACAGATAAAACGTCTAGGTTACGTATGTAACCCTCGTTCCCTGAAGGAGGGCACCCAACGTCAGAAAGAGACTGACGAATAGGGTCTTGCCCGAGAGCCCAATCACTTTCAAGTGGTAACAAAATGAGCCAATGGTATACAGTGTACCTTGATTTGCGGGATTTGCATCGCGAGCTCCGCCCCGCTGTGTGGGTATATAAGGAGCAGCACAAGCAACTCGCATTCAAGTCTTCACTGAGGAGCTGTGCCCAGTGATCCGGGCGTTCAGTGGAACAGTCGACGTTACGCTAGAAAGAGACTGACGAATGGGTTCCCTTACAAAACGCCACATGGCTGTCTTCCAGTGACCCGTGTGAGTGATAGCACCCTGTCATGAGGCCAGCTCGAGTGAGGGCCTATACCTGACACAGAATGAACTGGGTAGCATATTCCAGCTGGATGTATGCTAGCAGGCTGCCTGCTCCTGGGAGGACTTACAAAGGCAGGTATCAACCATGAGGTGCTGATACACAAGAACTGCGAGGTACCCAGCCCGCAGGGTGGAATTTTCAAAGACAGAGCTGGCAAGGTGCTTGACAAGGGAAAGACACATGCTACCAGGAGACTTACTGTGGAAATACACACATGGGATTGCCCAGAAAAAGGGGAATCACAACACATGGAAGCACCTAGTCCAACACAGGGCTGACCGAAGGGGCATGCACACAAGTGCTGGACATCAACAGTGCTGGAGGAACCCAGGGTTCTGAACCATGAAACTCACAACACAAAAAAATAACACCCACCAACCACTTGGATAACAACCGCTCACCAAACAAACTGACACCGAGCAGGTTCTTACTGGCCCGAAGGGGCGAGTACCCGGGAGGACACGGGCTCTACACTGAGATTATAAAATCTCACAAATGTGTTAGGTGTCACCCACCCCGTAGCTCTACAGATGTCTGTGAGCGAGGCGCCATGCGCCAATGCCCAGGAGGAGGCTACACTCCTAGTTGAGTGAGCTCTCACCCCTAGTGGGAATGGCAGGCCTTGAGCCTGATAAGCTAGGGCAATACCATCCACTATCCAGTGGGATAACCTCTGCTTGGAGACAGCCTTTCCCTTCTGCTGACCTCCGTAACAAACAAAGAGCTGGTCTGAGGGCCTGAAGCACTGAGTTCTGTCTATGTAAGTATGGAGCGCACGTACTGGACAGAGCAGCGCCAGGGCTGGGTCTGCCTCCTCTGTTTGATTAGGGTTGGAGCTAAACTTTGCAGGACAGTCGATTGCCATTAACAGAGTTGGACACCCCTGTGCTAGAGGGTTACTGTTTATGTGCCCACTTTACACTGTTCTCCTGATGCCACCGGGGTGGTATTTGCACTGACGGCTTGGGCCCACCATCGCTGCTTGCAGCTATATTTAGGGCCCGAGCACCGATGGTGCGAGGACCCTCTTGGAATTGCTCCATTTATTCTTCTTCTTCTTCGCAATGAATCACATTTTTGAGGGCCTAAACATGCTCTAAAACTCACGAAACGTTGCACACGCATCAGAACTGGCGAAAATTTACATCTGATATAGGTTTCAGAAGTGGGTGTGGCAAAATGGCTCGATAGCGCCACCTGTTAAATTTCAACAGAGTGCGCCTTGAGCTACGTTTCACGTACGTGTAACACACCATTACCTACAAAAAAGTCTCTTGGTATAAAATCCAAAACCCAACAGGATCTGAACAAACACCCATGACCAAATTCAGTTATAGTCATAGCGCCACCTGCTGGCAACAGGAAGTGACATGGTTAACACTGTTATGGACTCCTAGGAACATATTAAAAAGTGTCAGCAAGTGCTAAATACACTGGCAACATGTTAGAAACCTACTAAAACATGCTAGCAACACTTAGCTAAGTGCTAAAGCATGCTTTTAATGCAGTGAAAAAGGAAGTTGCTGTAACTCATGCAAGCAAAACACGACAATTCCCAAAATCAACATTATTCATAACACCACCTTCCTGAAAAAATCAAAACGCCCATATTAACACTATGATTGACTATAAGCAACACACAAAAGGAAGTGTCATGTTTAACACTGTTATGGACTCCTAGCAACATATTCAAAAGTGTCAGCAAGTGTTAAATACACTGGCAACATGTTAGAAACCTACTAAAACATGCTAGCAACACTTAGCTAAGTGTTAAGGCATGCTATTAATGCAGTGAAACAGGAACTTACTGTAACTCAGGCATGCAGTGTCCAATCTGAACCAAATTTAACAAGTTTGATAAGAGTCCTGTCCTGAACACAACTACGTGCCCGTATTTGATTATAGACATAGTGCCACCTACTGGCAACAGGAAGTGACATTTTTTAAAAATTTTATGCACTATTAGCAACACAGTAAAATATGCCATAGTGTGCTAATCATGCTAGGAATATTCTAAAACATGCTAGCAACACTTACTACAGTAGGTGGCCATCCAAAACTTTGCTTCTACCGCCGCTCGTACCGCCGCCGCCGCGGCGTCTGCAAAGTGCATTTGCAGCTTTTGACCGCTGAGTGGCGTTTTAATCACAAGTTATCAAACAAGCGCATTAAAGCACATTTTCGCAAATAGACGTCAGCTTTACCTCACTGATGTTACATTTGACGGCTGCAGTCAGGGAAAATGAAAGAAAAACACTGTAGTTAAAATATTTAATATTCACAGATGAAAGTTTGGTACTTTTGAAGTTATGTGCATTTCTTAGAACAAATTCAAGCAGGATAAATGTCAAGCCTGTTCCTGAGCCTGTGCTTATAATTTCTCTAAGCTACACAGTATTACACCATATTTTAGATTTGACACATTTAATAGGTGTGCAGTATTATTTATATAATATGAATTATGTGTTATAATATTCAAAAGAAATTGTGGTTTACTTTGCATCGGAGCATTAAAAGTGGTAGCCTATTTTAGTGAGCTAGGCTACATGGAATAATATGCAAAATGTCAATATTCTCATATATTAGGCCTATATTTTAATTTATATTTTAAAATTCCTTCAATAAAACAACATGCATTTTTGTTATTCGTTAACTGTCCTTTATTTTGACAGACAACTTCTTGGGAAAATATATTTGTCTGTACACTGATTAAGAAATTGATGCGTGTTTTATAAATCATTTTCTTTATTTTAGTAAAACGTGAGGCACTGTATAATTTTGTTCGCATTATTTAGGCCTAATTAAAACAAGAAACGAATAAATTTAACCTGCATGATTTAGCTAAATCATTGAAATTCTAAAAAATGGACGGATTAATAAAACGTCCTCATGTTTAAACTCAAGTTCTCTCATTATAATCAACAAAATACACACAATGTAAATAAGAGCTTCATTAATTGACAACTTCAATGATTTTAAAGCAAGCCTTCTTTACTTGCTTTCATATAATTTAAGTAAAAAAATAAAATTGTAGGCGCGGCACGAGCGATGCTGAGTGCACACGCAGCATTTATTCTTATTTGTTTTATCTTTATCTCAACTTTCTCTTCACAATATCCCACAGATTCTCTATGGGGTTCAGGCCAGGAGAGTTGGCAGGCCAATTGAGCACAGTAATACCATGGTCAGTAAACCATTTACCAGTGGTTTTGGCACTGTGAGCAGGTGCCAGGTCGTGCTGAAAAACGAAATCTTCATCTCCATAAAGCTTTTCAGCAGATGGAAGCATGAAGTGCTCCAAAATCTCCTGATAGCTTGCTGCATTGACCCTGCCCTTGATAAAACACAGTGGACCAACACCAGCAGCTGACATGGCACCCCAGACCATCACTGACTGTGGGTACTTGACACTGGACTTCAGGCATTTTGGCATTTCCTTCTCCCCAGTCTTCCTCCAGACTCTGGCACCTTGATTTCCGAATGACATGCAAAATTTGCTTTCATCCGAAAAAAAGTACTTTGGACCACTGAGCAACAGTCCAGTGCTGCTTCTCTGTAGCCCAGGTCAGGTGCTTCTGCCGCTGTTTCTGGTTCAAAAGCACACGCCTGTGCACGGTGGCTCTGGATGTTTCTACTCCAGACTCAGTCCACTGCTTCCGCAGGTCCCCCAAGGTCTGGAATCGGTCCTTCTCCACAATCTTCCTCAGGGTCCGGTCACCTGTTCTCGTTGTGCAGCGTTTTTTTGCCACACTTTTTCCTTCCCACAGACTTCCCACTGAGGTGCCTCGATACAGCACTCTGGGAACAGCCTATTCGTTCAGAAATTTCTTTCTGTGTCTTACCCTCTCGCTGGAGGGTGTCAATGATGGCCTTCTGGACAGCAGTCAGGTCGGCAGTCTTACCCATGATTGCGGTTTTGAGTAATGAACCAGGCTGGGAGTTTTTAAAAAGCCTCAGGAATCTTTTGCAGGTGTTTAGAGTTAATTAGTTGATTCAGATGATTAGGTTAATAGCTCGTTTAGAGAACATTTTCATGATATGCTAATTTTTTGAGATAGGAATTTTGGGTTTTCATGAGCTGTATGCCAAAATCATCAGTATTAAAACAATAAAAGACCTGAAATATTTCAGTTGGTGTGCAATGAATCTAAAATATATGAAAGTTTAATTTTATCATTACATTATGGAAAATAATGAACTTTTATCATAATATGCTATTTTTTTTAGAAGGACCTAAATATCTATATTATTAAGTTGGCTTGAAGTTACTATATCTTTTCTAACTGATTGGACTTAGTTTTCCTAAAAATGACGACTAAAACTAAAACAGTAGTGCACAACACAAACTCAAATCTAAACTCCCTGAAGTCCTAGACTCAATTAAACTTCCTCCCTTCCTTCCTTCATAACTTTCTTTCTTTTTTCTATCTATCCTTCCTTCTAACATTCTGTATTTTTTCTAACCTTTCTTTCTATATTTCTTTCTAATCTTTATTTTTTATTTTATCTATTCTTTTTTTCTTTCTTTCTACCTAATTTTTCTTTCTTTCTACCTATCTATCGAAATGTATTGCCTTAAATTTGCCAACAAATTTCATCTAGTTTTTTGTACTAATCTTATATTGTTACTGCAACTACACTGCACATATCTGTATATGTTGTTCATACTGTAAATCTATTCTGCGCTTATATATAATATTTAATTTATAATACTGTAAACCATACTACTTTCTTAACTGTATACTACTGTCCATACTGCACTGTACAGTACAGGTCAAAAGTTTGGAAACATTACTATTTTTAATGTTTTTGAAAGAAGTCTCTTCTGCTCATCAAGCCTGCATTTATTTGATCAAAATACAGAAAAAAACACTGTAATATTGTGAAATATTATTACAACTTAAAATAATAGTTTTCTATTTGAATATACTTTAAAAAAATAATTTATTCCTGTGATGCAAAGTTGAATTTTCAGCATCATTACTCCAGCCTTCAGTGTCACATGTGACATCCAGTCTAACAAATTAAACACAACAAATCATAATAAAATTATTAAATATAATAAAAAAAAAAAACAGTTCTGCTGTCTAATATATTTGATGAATAAAAGGTTAAAAAGAACTGCATTTATTCAAAAAAAAAAAAATTATAATAATATAAATCTTCCTTACTATCATTTTTTATCAATTTAACACATCCTTGCTGAATAAAAGTATTGATTTTATTTAAAAAAAAGAAAGAAAAAAAATACTGACCCTTAAATTACTGACCAGTAGTGTATAGTTGTTACAAAATATTTCTATTTTAAAAAACATAGCTTCTTCTTTTTTTTTTTTATTCATCAAAGTATCCTAAAAAGTATCACGTTATGAAAAAATATTAAGCAGCAGAACTGTTTCCAACTTTGATAATGAATCATCATATTAGAATGATTTCTAAAGGATCATGTGATAATGATCCTGTAAGGATCCACCCGCCGGCCCAAAAAGCGGAATCCAGCGGCCTGGTCAAATGTTTAATGCGTATTCAGTCTTTTATTTGCGCTTCTGAATTTATCAAGATTTAGTTGGAATTTTAGTCTAGCTCCGTCTTCAATCTGACTCCAATTTTATGTGATCATTAAATTTGGGCAATATTTCTATCAAAAGCTGATCACAGATATTGATTGTTTATTAATTTAGATATTTGAGTATTCTGAAAATCCCATACTTTCAATTATTCGTTCACTGCAGACCCGGTATCGCTTTAGAAAAAGCATTTCGGCCGATTGAATGCTCTTCCCGGACACAAACTCGTCAGTTCTGATCTTAAACATTGGATGCAGGGTAAATATCTACCTTTAAGTCGCTCGCACTCTGCTTACTCGTAACAAAAAGCATAGTTTTCATATATTTACGAAAACTGCAACTTATTTAAGACAGTGATAGTCAGAAATCGAAATGGACTCAATTGATGTGCCCCATGCTCCATCTATTAAACCTTTCTTTGAACAATCCTGAACACAGATTTGAGGTAATACCTTCGCTTTAATCTACTAGTAATGATGAATTAAGAATAATGCAGAATAAATCAAATATAACAATTTATTATCAGTCAGGTAAAATTGTATCATGCCAATTACATTATGAAAATAATTAAAAGCCAATTTAGAAAGGATGGTGTAATTGTAAATCACATTGTAGTTGTGTTGCAACTTTGCTTCTGCACAAAGACACTGCAGCCATATTGGGAACGGCCAAGTGATCCATGCAGGAGGCACACAAATTTAACATAGTCACACATGTAACAGTTATCCTAATTGAAGACACATGGTCTAAAATGCATAGCAAAGCACTCAGGTGTTTTAGAGAATAAACTTAACTAGCCAATGTGTAGTAGCACAAACAACTATACAGTGTGCTCTGTAGACACAATGTGTTTAACACAATTACATTTTTTGAATAAATAATAGTATACCTGACTTCAGGAAGATACATAGTATGGAGCATATGAAATACACTCCACACTACGGGCTTTCTGTCTACAGAATCGCCTAGTAGTGTTTTGTCACTTCCCTTAAATACTCAGACCAGACAACAAAGAAATCTCCAAATCAGTTGTAAAAACATAAAAGTCCTTTTGGTTCTTTAGGTTCCCGTGATCACATCAGGGTCACACCCACTGCATGCATGAAAAGAGGTGTATCCGTACTAGGAAACTCCTGTATACTCCACTGATTTTCGGAAGTATCTACTAGTTCCACTGAGGGTAAACTTCTAATTCCACCAAGTTAGGAAACTCCCGTAATGACACCAATTCGGATGTATCTTGCCGAAGGGATATCCAGGTGGTATATGCAGCCATTTGTTGCCATGGCAAGTAATCCCCTGAAGAATGTTGTCAGGAGACATTTTCACACCTCAAGAGCCCTTTCACTTCACACCTTGACACACCTCTGCTGTCCTTATTGGTGTTTTTTCTCAACATTGATTGGTTGTTTTAAAAAAACACACCCCAAAACCTGACAACTATTGGGACAGTGACCTGTCAATTTCCTGGTACTAGTATTTGATTGGTCACGGTTTTCATTTAGCCCAACCCAAGCCCTCATAGCATAGTGACTTGATTGGTTTTGGCCAGCTATGTTAATAAACCATAACCACCCCACCCACTATACAACCCAACCCCCCTCAAAAATGGAAAACAGAATGGATTCAGAATTTCTTTTTATTAAAATTAAACCAAAACACTTAAAGCATTAAATATATAAATAAAGCATTAAATATATAAATAAAACTATAGGAACTGTACAGGGGAAAAAGTACTTTTATAAAATTTAACCAAACACAAGCAATATTATAACAGTTACAAAATATAAAACGAAATAATATGTACACAAAGCAAAGTACTTTTATAAAATTTTTACTAAACACAAGCAATATTATAACAGTTAGAGAATATAAAACTAAATAATATGTACACAAAGCAAAGTACTTTTATAACATTTTACTAAACACAAGCAATATTATAACAGTTACAGAATATAAAACTAAATAAACTACTTAATATGTACACACAGCACAAAGTATTTAAAATGTAACCAAACACAGCAAACACAAACAATATTAAAAGAAAATAAGTTGCAGAATATGAAACTAAATAAATCTAACCTAATAAGAATACAAAGAATAAGATAAAATAGAAGAGAATAAGTGAAAATGTGCAGTTTGTGGTGCAATTATTAAAATTGCAAAACCAGTGCAGTTTTTATTTAAAGTTGAAGAAAGGAAGGTCCATCATGTCCATTTCCATCAGCCTTACACGCTGATGATGCAAAATAGTGTAGCGCATGTCTGCCTCCAATCTGCGCTGAAGCTCCTCACAAAGTTCTGACAATTGTGGGTTCTTGTGAGATGGAGACCTCACAATCCACACTGGCCTTCCATCAACAATGGCATCCTCCTCGTCAGACATCAGCTCCACTGTTGCAGTCTGCCAAAGCTCTCTCTCTGCATCGGTTTGAACAACCTTGGACCTGGAATCCAGCAACTGCAAAACACACAATGTGTTAACCACTAAAAACACCCAGAAATGTATCAAACTTAAAGGAATAGTTCACTCAAAAATGAAAATTCTGTCAATGTACTCACTCTCATGTTGTTACAAACCTGTAATTGTCTTTGTTTCTGATAACCACAAAAGATGGAATGTTTATAATCCAACAAATCATGAGCCCCATTGACTTTAAAGTAGAAAAAAAAATACTATGGAAGTGATTGGAGCTCATGATCAGTTTGATTTCAAACATTCCTAAAAATATTTTCTTTTGTGGTTATCAGAAGAAAATAACAGAATTTTCAATTTGGGGTGAACTATCCCTTTAAAGACAAGTTGATGAATTTCTACACTTACCCATCTTTTCCTTTGTCGGTTTTTAGCTCCTGTTTTAATGGAATCTCTTAGCTGGGACTTTTCTGGCTGAGACAAATTGTACTTTCTCCGAAGTGTTTCAAAGTATGTCTTGCAACACACTGAATAAAAGAAAATTCAGATAAGTGACAGAAACTGCATTTGACATTACATTGTATGTAAAACATAAATAAACATATCAGCAATTATATTGTTATTTAGGTAAGATTTTAGTCAGATGTCACCACAGTAACAATGTGCATATTTTGTTAGAAAACATCAATGATGAGAATGACTCAATGACTATACTATATAAAATCTGTGGTAAACACTGAAGAATATATCAAAACTTTGTGTATTTATTACTCTAAATCCTTTGACATTTATAATGCTATACAGAATGTGAAGATTAATACTGCAGAATACACACATAAAACCCAAGGCCCACCCTTGTGCATCAGTTGGCTTATAAAAGCTTTTGTAATATTATGTAAAAATTTAAGAATTGGAAAAAATAAGATGGTAATATGTAATGTAATCAATGTAAAGGAATCTGTAACAATAAAATAGTAATTGTACTCTGATTATGAGTATATTAAAATGTAAAGTAATTTAACTAAAAGTACTTGATTTTTGGAATCTGATTACATAATCCAGATTACATTTAACCAGTTACTACCCAACTCTGCATATACATCATTGTTTGTTCTGTGCATACAAATAATGTTTTTCTTTTTGTCTTTTATTAAGATGACACAAGTGAGCTCAGGCTTTTCCTGGAGCTCAGTGAAACAGAGTCTTCAGATAATGACAGTGACAATGAAGAGGTGATCTTTACAGAAGACCATGAAGATTTGGATTTTGCAGATGATGATGACACTGACGCAGATAAAACCAATGGCGATGACTCCAGACAGTTACTTGTAAAGCTCCTAGCATTCATGCTTTTGATTTGGCAGGCTGTGTTCAACATATCAGACAACACCATTGCTGCATTGCTGCTATGCCTCAGACACTTTATGTGGCTCATTGGTAATATTCTCTCTGTGGATGTACTCAGCAGTTTTGCTGATATGATTCCAAAGACTTTACATTCACTTAGGAAACTGACCAGTGTTAACAGAGGAAACTTCGCCAGATATGCTGTCTGTCCCAAGTGTAAGACAACATATACACTTTCTGATTGTTATCACATCGCCAGGAATGGTTCAGCTACCAGTAAAACATGTGGATACATTCCATTTTACAAGCATCCACACAAGACATCTGCCCTGAGAAAGAAATGTGGTTCTCTCTTAATGACCAAAGTTACACGTTTCAATGGCATTGAAAGTTTGTACCCAAAACAAACCTATTGTTACAAGAAAGTAATTCAGTCTTTGGAAACCTTGATTAGAAGACCTGGATTTTTGGAAAAGTGTGAGAAGTGGAGACAAAGACAAATTCCTAACTCCGTGATGGCAGATGTATATGATGGACAGATTTGGAAAGACTTCCAGTATGTCAATGGAAAGCCATTTTTAGCAGAACCAAACAATTTTGCTCTCATGATGAATGTTGATTGGTATCAACCCTTCAATAATTCCCCATACTCAGTAGGGGTAATATATCTGGCCATTTTGAATTTGCCACGAGAGGAGCGTTTTAAGGAAGAGAACATCATTTTAGTTGGAGTAATACCAGGGCCTACAGAACTGAAGAACAACATCAACACTTATCTTGACCCTTTGGTTGATGAGCTCCGTGAGCTGTGGGATGGAGTTCCCATATTTGATTCTACATTTTTGGGGTTTCAAGTCTACAGAGCTGCTCTTCTTTGCCTTTCATCAGACATTCCAGCTTCACGCAAGTGTGGTGGCTTTGTGGGCCATGCAGCTCTTAGGGGTTAGTTTTCTGCTATTGTACCATTTACATCTGTTGTTTCAAACTAGTGCATCTGTTTTTAAAATACATTATTAATATTGTTGTATTTGTGTTTTATAGGATGTAACAAATGCCTGAAAACATTTAAGAAGACTTCCTTTGGGGGGTAAAACTGACTACTCTGGCTAGGGGTGCACGATATATATCGGCCGATGATTAATGCGCATCTCGTCAGTAAAGCCGTTCTCTAATCAGCGGTAAATTCCAACAGGTGTGCGATTCCACATAGAGCAGCGGTTACTACACAAAGCCGTTGATCACAGACAAGCTGCGCAAATCCACGTTCATTATAAGCTAGAATTGGCGCAGCTTGTCTGTGATCAACGGCTCCGTGTAGTAACCGCTGCTCTATGTGCAATCGCGCACCTGTTTGGAATTTACCGCTGATTAGAGAACCGGCTTTACTGGCGAGATGCGCATTAATCATCGGCCGATATATATCGTGCACCCCTAACTCTGGCTTTGACCGTTCATCTTGGGTCCCACGCTCTTCAGAGGAACACAAGCGGTATGCAAAAATGACTGAGAAAGCAACAACAAGGGCAGCACAAAAAAGACTGGAAGGTCAATATGGTGCCTGGTGGTCTGAACTTTTTCACCTCAAGTATTATAATGCCATAAGATTTGTTGTCATTGACCCAATGCATAATCTACTTCTTGGGACAGCCAGGCACATATTCAGGTTATGGACTGAGCTTGGTGTTTTAAGCACCCAAAAGCTTGATGAAATACAAAAAGAATAGACTCCTTAAAGGTGCCTCATGATGTGGGAAGGATTCCTCTGAAAATTGCCTCTGGGTTTAGTGGATTTACTGCTCAACAGTGGAAAAATTTGGACTACTATCTATTCTCTTTTTTGCTTAAAGGGATTGATTGATGACAAACATTATGAAATGTGGTCAGACTTTGTACAAGCATGCATTATCATATGCTCAAGAGTTATCTCCACAGATAGACTGGAAGTAGCAGACAAGTATCTGCAGACATTTCTATCTAAGTTTGTCAGTCTGTATGGGCCACTGAATTGCACACCTAACATGCATCTGCATTTATATTTGAAAGACTGCATTTTAGATTATGGACCTGTCTATTCATTCTGGTGCTTCTCTTTTGAAAGATTTAATGGATTGTTAGGGCAATATCATAATAACAATAGAAACATTGAAGTTCAAATCATGACACATTTTCAACAGAACCAACAACTTTATATGCCATTGCCTTGTAAATATGGGACTGAATTCATCAACATCCTAGCAAGCAAAAATGTGATACTTTGTCTCTTTATGGAGCCACTGACACAATGGTTTTGAAACAAAATTCCAAGATCTCATCTACAATGCTTCTTTTAGAAGATGTAGACAGTATTGAGCCACTGCCTCAATTTCAGGATGTTGTGCTAGAAGAATCTGACAGAGAAAATCTGTTATTAATGTACAATAGACTGTATCCTTACAACGGTGTCTTACGGGTGGCTCGTTTGGCAAAGACTTGCTCTAAAGTTAAGAGTTTTGGATTAACTCTGTCAGTTAATAGTTGCAGAACTGAAAGGTCTGCTTGTGTTTTTGGCTAAATGGTGTGCTGGTAATTCAAGTTTTCGAGGAGCCAGTCCTCGATCCAAATGCTGATGTCCCGCCCTGGGATTATTAAGAGGTTTCTGATTGTTACTTTAAAATCTAAAGCATGTACTTTTCAGCATATTGTTGCAAAGGTTACATGGTTGCACGCTCATCCAGACAGACATTTCTTGGGAGTCCTGTTGAGGTATGAGTTTGCAGGCCACACAGACTGATACTGCTGCAGCATTTATCCCTGTGGAGCGTATTGCAGGCAGATGTGTACTTAGTACATCAACCGTGGCAGTTACGTCACACTAAAGAGAAGGTCTCGGTTGTAATTCCACTATGCACTTGGTAGAGATTTAGAAATTTGTTTTGTCATTGTTAATGTCTATTTTCATTTTTGTCATTATCTGTAAATGTCAACCTTTACAATAAACCTTTTTCTTGATATACTAAAACAATGTTTGTTGTATTCCTCTTGACTAATGTAACCCATGAAGAGTCAGACATATAAAGTAATTTTACACATTAAAAAGGTAATCATGTCTATTGACTTTGTTTATTTGAGAACATTTTTTGCAACAGTCAAAATAACAAATTGAAATTCTATTACTAACAAGCGTGTTTAGGGGATAAGGTGTGTTGCGGAAAGTCGCTTGGCTGTGTCACTTGATATGATATACCAAAAGTTATTTTGATATAGCAATTAAACTTACATAAAATTTATAATATGTGTCCCTGGACCACATAACCAGTCATACGGGTACATTTTTTTTTTTTTTTTTTGAGATTTTTACTTTATAACTATTTGGCAGAGATACAACAATAAAAAAACCGCAAAAAAAATAATATTGAGAAAATCCCCAGTTGTCCAAATGAAAGTCCTTAGCAACAAATATTAGGCTACTAATGATAAATATATTTTTGATAAATGTAGTGATCTTCACACAAACACCAATAAATATATTTTACATTACTATTATTTTTATGGAACTTTTTTAATATCCTAATATTTTTTAACAACAGAAAATCAATTATTTTGATCCATTTAATGTATTGTTGGCTATTGCTAATGCTACACAAATATAACCTACATGTGCTACTTATGAGTTTACTTATGTTTTGTGGCCCAGGGTCAGATGTGACACGGATATATTATAAAAGACCAACTCTTGCCTGCGTGCCCTAGTTTCGGCACCTCTGGACTAGAAGTACAGTAGCTGACAGGTATCTGCAGATATTTTTACCCGAGTTTGTCAGTCTGTATCACCCAACATGTTTTGCATTCACATGTGAAAGACTTTAGATTATGGACCTGTCTATTGATTTTCTTTGTTTCTATTTTAAAAGATTTAATGAAATGTTAGGGTAGAATCATAATAACAATAGAAATCAGTGAACTTCAAATCATGAGACATCAGCAAAAACAAGCAGCTTTAAATTTCACTGACTTATGAATATGGTACTGAATTTATCAACATCCTAGCTAGCAAAAATGTGTTACATGATGTTTTTGAAACAAAATGTCTCATTTGAACTGCTTCTTTTATACAATGAATGCAGCATTGAGAGATACGTGCACAACATACTGACATAGGGCAGTTGGAGACATGTTTTCAAAGTGTTGGAAATATATATTCTGAAATAACATTTGTTGCATTCCTCTAGACTACATTAAACATGAAAAGTCAGAGACATAATTTTCACATATTAAAATGGTAATTGTGGCCATTGAATTTCAGTTAATTTGAATGATGCTAAGTTTCTTAAATAGACTAATTAAATTATATTAATAATAAACGTATTTAGCAAACAAAGTTTTTATGTTCCACAATACTGTATGTATGCTATCTTTACGAGACATTGTTACCCCCCCCCCAGCTTCTGAAAACAGAGAAGGCACCTCTACCTGGGGGTCATTTTACACGTATAAAAAGCCCTTCCCACCCTCACACCCACCCCTCCTCACAACCAGCTGTAAGGATTCCTGGAAACTTCCACCAGTTCCCTATATACATCCACATACGTAAGGGTTCTGGGATGTTTTCACGAGTTTACTTTCTGTGTATTACCTTTCGCAAGCACTCTACCTCTACCTTATCTGGCAAACCTACAGTTTTAGCAGAGATTTCCCATCCCGTATTGTTGTCCGTATACAGCTCTTTTTCCATGCAGTGACCTGGCTGGAGATAAACATTCTCAAAGACCCCCTAAAGGGGGACACACAATTCTACAAAAGTTTTCAATCTTTCTTATAATACAAGTGACTACTGTGAAAATTGGAGACCATTTTACCAATTGCACAAAGACCCTTTAAAAGTGACACCAATCATGAAAAGTTTACAATCATGAACATCCTGAAGATATAGTAAATTTTTTATGTTTGAGCGTAACAACTTTTAGTTTGATTGCCTGGACCATGTGCCCAGGGGGAAAGGATGGGTGAAGGGATCACAAGAGTAAATGGTCTTTCTTCTCTAGTAGATCTTCCTATCTGTTTGTTTGGGCTCCACAAGGAGATCAAAGCCATTTGTCTTGTTGCATTTGCATTTGCATTGCGAGAAAGTTCCTGAATGTTTGTCTGCTTCAAAAGGAATTCATTTCATGAGGAAATAATTTCACACTCTTTACAGTCCTTCCCTGGTCCCTTGGAGCAAACCTCTGAGAGGTCTTTTTTCAAGGGGGCATAATTTAATGATTTTCCTTTTTTGTAGAGCAGGCAACATTAGTTGATGAGTGATGAGAGTGTGAGTAGAGTGGTCACCTGAAAGAACAACATAAAGACAGGTTGAGAAAAGCACTGCAGAAATCAAATCAGCATTTACACGCTCAGTCCCGTTGAGCGTAGGGCGTCCTGTGGCGCTGCAGTGTTTTTGTTTTTGGTCAGGTGTGTTCCACCACTGTAACTGGCCCTGGTGATACTCAGTCTGTAGGATTACTTGATGTATCAGGTCCGTTGAGTTGATTAAGCATGAGTTTTTAAAGTGTCCTTCTACTCTGGGGAAACATCTGTGTCCAGTGCTGTCCTCCCCAGGATGTTTATCTGACCTGCTGAGAAGCTTTCTGTCACCTTCAGGAAGAAGGTGGGATTGCATGGTTTGTCAGATCTCCATAGGTGAAGAAATAATTTCACTGATTGATGCTCCAATGTGTGCAAGAACATCTAAACAACTTTCCTTCTGAATGACCATTGCAATAACTGTTGTACACTGATGACTTTGGTGATGTTGTGGGTATGAGAAAAGAGGTTATTAAAATAAACAAAAATACGCAAAGGATGATCAAATGGGTCAAAAGTGCAACTTGGGGTAAACTAATGGTCTCCATTTTTCAGAGTCAACATATATTACAGTAAATAGCTCTAATTTGATCGTCCACATTGTTTACTACCATATTAGGTATTTTGGTCCTTGAATGAATAAAAGGGAAGTAAAGCAAAAATCGTCATAAACCGGTATAAGTTACCAGGGCTGATTCCATAATTACAGAGTCACATAATTGAAACATAGATATATACCCAATTTCATAAATACATTAGCGCCTAGAAATTCCCCCTAATGATTTGTGTTTTTTTAATAGCACAGCATGTTATGCAGACCCTAAAGTTTTATCTCTAGGTCAATCAGAGAATGAAATGAAAACAGATAAAGAGATTTAAAACCTGTAGTTACAACCTTATTTTCAATCATTCTCCTGTGCGATTGAATGTGCAGGAGAGGCCCTTGGTCACACTTGATAATGCAGGCCCTTGATTAGAAATGATCAGATCCTATTTATTTGAGGTAAATTTGTGTGGTCATTAGACACATGTTGTAAAAACTAGTGGGCCCCCTAGTTTGACAACAATTGCCTAATGATGTTAGGACCATGAAAAATGTTCTTCTGTCCTAAGAGACCAACTGCGTGTTACCGAATTGAGGTCCCCCCCCCCCTCATTTTTTAGAGATTTGTAAATAAGAATTTGAAAAATAATTTTTGATATGTTGACTCTGTAGCCATGCAAGTCCCTATGCACATTGCAACTTACAGGTTTTAACATACAAGTAAGTTCATAAGGACCATAAAATATTGGCACAAAAATGGTAAAATTGCAAAAAAATGTTTTGCCAGAAATGATTAAAATCAAATGATTAATAAAAAATTATTTTGACCTATATGTATGAGGGTGAATATGTGTGTGATAAATTTGCAATTATTGTGAGTAATTTTCGGTTTTCGGATGTCCGTATTCGTCAATACCAGGTAATGGTTGCAGTTGTATGTGTAGTTGCAATAATGACCCCCCTGTAGTTCTGTTCCCTGTTTGTGTGCTATGTATTGTGTATAGGAGATGGGTAATGTCTCCCGTTGTGGACCCTAATTTGTGTTGCATAAATTAGTGGCCCGCCAGTCCTACCTGGGAGGTCATGCTAAATTACTGTTGTACAGTGCTTGAGGACTGGTGAAATACTGACCACTTGTACAGTATGGCTCCCACCACCCATCTACTTGTTTCAGAATGGTGTGTTGCTATATCCAGTTGGTGTCCCATCGGGAGGACCAGATCGTTTGTTGTGGGACTTTGTCTCCTCATTAGATGGCAGCGCAGTAAACCTGAAACGTACAAAATACCGCTTAGGTCAGTGAGCTTTTTCACAATGCTTGCTTGAAGGGATGGGGGATCTTAATTTTCCGGTAATGGCCACAGGCCAAAACAGTTGTTTATTGTTGGTTGTAAGTGTCAAGATTGACATTACCATCAGGACATTTCAAATTTGTTAAAATGAGGACTTAGGGAAGATGACACTATCATCATTGTCATGGTAATGTGATGTTCGTATAACAAAACGCCAAAATGGTTTATCTCAGATGGGGAGTGAGAAGCTACCGTGTTTAAGCACTCGGTCTTAATGCATGTTGCATGCTTTAATCTGCTGCTAAAAGCAAGTTTATGTTACACAGTTTTCTGCTGTGTTGGACCCGGCATTTGATGACACCACTCCAGACTCTGCTGGGAAAATTTAAGCTTTTAATTGATTACTGTTGTACACTAGTCAGAATCTGTGCTTAGGCGCATTTAGGCTTGCGCAGGTTTCTGGTGCTTTGTACTGCTTAGCTTTATGCAATTCCCGCATTCTATTATTGTACTACCTTGCGCGAGTAATTCCTGATTACATTTCCATCTCTGCAGTTTGTTAAAGATTTTGTAAATCTGCTTTTCTGCCAGATTTTTTGTAACATTTACACACCCACTTTTTTATCACTGTCCAGTAAAATTTATCTTTTTCTGAATTTACGGCATTACATTCCATTATGCGTCTGTCCTTCCCCAGAGAGGGGATCTATGTCTTTTCAGTTTGCTAACACTTGTAGCAGCCACTTGTGTTTGTGTGGTTTTGTTTGCAAGGAAAAAGACACAAACTTAGACTCTTCCCTTTGTTATGAAGTTGCAGATTAATGGAAATTAAATCTTACAATCGGATCTTATGGCCCTGGAGAGGATTTGGTCCATTGCAAGAGATATTGCAATCAGATTGGGGGAGTTTTGTTGTGGGCCGAATTCTCGTCTACCCCTGCCACCGTTAATTTTTTCATAGCAAAGATGGGGGGTTGTCATCAAATAGAAGATGTGGGGGGGGAAATAAGTTTGCTTGTTCTCCGCCATTAGTTTTGATAAGTCCCCCCTTCTCATTTTTCCTTTTCCTAATGTGACCCCTGGTTTTGCTTCTACTCACGCTTCTGTTTTTCTCAGGGCGTTGCGGTCCCCAGCCGGGACTAATAGTGTCGCGAAGGGGGGGCCGGGTAGGGCGGGAGCCGTCCAAACTTCGGCTTCTACCGCGAAGGCGACGCATTCTGCCTCTTTATGCAAACATTATGATCCAGAGGGGGAGGGAAGAAGAAGTACTCGTGGACCGCCGAGAAAAGGGGTTTTGTCTTCTGGACCCGGAGGTGGGACAGGACTTCAGGGGATTTCTTCTTCTCAGGGGAAACTCATAATGCTGAATCATCCCATGAGATTAAAATGGCCAATTATCCTGGCCATTGTAACATATATATATTATTAAGGTTGTTATTTTTTAAATATAAATTATATCATTTTTGACATTTTAAAAATTAGTATAAAAATTAAAATACTTTTTTTTTTTTGTTACTGGTCCTCTGTGAGGGCCTCTATAGCCCACTTTGCCACTTTGTTCCAAAAGAAGAAATAATTAGTGGTTATCATCCTCCACTGATCTTTTCTGAAGATAAACTCTGATTTTTTTTGGCCCTGTAACTATACAGCAAGTCCTGGACATTGTATTGTGTGCCAGCAGCAGGTTCCAAACTGTGGAAAACCAGCTACCAGGTTTTTGCCGTTGTAAACATTCAATTTTGCCACTCATGAGAGCCACATTACTGTAAGCATGGGTCAGATCGCATTGCCCTCAATCAAAAGATTTTTTTGTGGACCTTACAACAACGTGGAAATTTTTGGAAAAAACAAAAAATTTTCTTGTTTTGTTTCTGAGCTGAGATTTATGCACTAGTTTTGCATTCTTTTTGAGAATCTCTAAATTGAGTGTGAAGAAAGTTGGGGGTTTTTGGGCCCAAAACCCCAGAGCAAAATGCAATATGTTACCAAAGTGTGTTTAGGATTTAATGGTCTCACCTTTTTCATGTTTTGTCTTTTTTTAAAGACAACAGAATGCGAAGAATTCATACAAGTGTGTAGAAAAAGTTTTTGCCGACCCTATTATAGTAATGGACAAAGTGTGTGATTTTGGCTGCAACAAATTTTTATTTGCTTTGTTGAAAAGCCGTAGCGGATTTACATATAAAAAAAACTGGGTTATCCCTCCCACCACGGATCGTTTGGGAAAAAACGACCCGATAAATCTCCCTACCCCTGGCCCCAACCCGTCCTATAAGACTGTACCACCTAAACTTATATAATCGTCTTTTTCCCTTTTGATGTTTTTTAGTGCTTGGTCCCATTGCAAGATATGATCCCCCCCCTAACAAAATTGTTTGTTTTTTTAACCAATAACTTTAGCACTTCATATTTTTTTGCCAATGCCTGTGTCCCCACGGTGAAAAGTTTCTTCCGAATGTTAAGGGAGTTACAAAAACCCTGGGTCCCCCTTTTTTATATTTTTTTCCATAAGGGGGTGTTTTTCCCCATTGTTCTCTTGTTTTTTTTTAGTATTATTCGTGGAGGAAAATTAGCCTGCCAGGAAAAGACTTTTTAACAAAATTAAGGTTAGCAAGGGAGAATATAATTTGATTTTTGCTTGAAAATTTCATTTTCCGCAGTTTGCATGTTGTTGCGTGTTTCTCGTTTGTGTTAACTGCGAGGACATTCGAAGACCTTTTTTGACATCACATTTACATGATCTTCTAAGTAGACACCGAATATAATACCAATATTAATTAATGCCGTACCAGATAGAACTCTAGATCAATTTCGTCCTACTCCCTTAATTTTGAAAAAGCCCTGTTGTGTTAGTAAATTGTGATGTGGTAAAGTTCTGTTTGCAGTGAAAGAAACAGAGCGCGACTATTTTAAAAGCTTGAAAGACCCCTGGCATATATGGATAAGAATCTTTTATTCAGGACTAGAATACATGATGCAGCTATATGATCAGTTCTACATCCTACTATGGTACAAACAGCACCCAGTTTTTAAAAAAATACAAACAAAGTGCATAATAATGGGAATTTTGTAAACAGCTCCGTGTCATATATGATATGATATTAGTACTATATATATTATGATATACCATATATATAATATATATCATATATAGTGTGTGTGTGTGTGTGTGTGTGTGTGGGTTATGGGTGTATATATATACAGTGGCCCTACATTAAGTATTGGAACAGTTTAAGTACAAATATTTGCTTTTCTTTTCTCGGCGTGTTTTGGGTCTGTCAAAAGACATTTGCAAATATGATTTTTTAAAGGATGAATAATGGGCGACGAAAAAACTAACAGAATGTTCACACCTGTTAATTATTTTAGTCTTTTCGACCTTCATATGGTGTTTAATTTTACAAAAATAAAAAGCACTTTTTTTTTTTCTAGAATTCATCCCAACTATTTGAATGTGGAAACATAAAGTAATTGGGAACAGTGTGAATTTAAAAGACAGGTGTACAAAAAATTAAAAGCTAAATATTTAAGGTTTTTCAGATTAGCCTGTTGCAAAAACTGTAATGCATTAGCCAAGTGAGTCACCCTTGCAACCCATAGAAACCATCGCAAACCAGAACACGTTGGTCCCCCCTTTCATGCTTTTTTCCCCCCGCCCTTTTGTTGTTTCCCAACTGGTTGCCTGTTTTGGGGGAAGTTTTATTTCTTTGTCCCATTATTAGTCTCCACTTTATAGCTGGTGAAAAATTTCAATAGGTTTCACAAATCTGGAGTTTAAATCTTGGACATTATAAATTTTTTGGCAATCTAAGGACCCTTTCTCATTTTTTCCGTGTTTCCTTTGGCCCTGATAAAGTCCTTGGGACTTGAAACTGGGCAGGGGTGAATCTTTTTTTTGGGGTCATTGCCCTGGGATCCAATATGAAGTCCTTTTCTAATGAAAATTGGGTTTTGGTGGCATTTTCTTCCCTTGAAAATTGGGTAAGCCAAGATGGGTTTTTTGTAAAACCCTTACAAAATTCCATTTCCTTCTGCGTACCTTGCCATCGATACATTACAGGGTATTCCCATCATATTTAAAAATTTAAGAGGTTTGCTGTTTCGCCAGATGACCTTGTCAGCGTTTTTTTTTTTTAGGATCCATTTCGCAGTGGTTTCCTTTTTGTTCTCCACACGGTTTGGCGTTTTTCCAGGTAACTTAGATAAATGGTTTTTAAATCTTTTGTCCCCCCCCCTCAGTTGGTCCCCCAATCAACTCAATTTCCAAAACGTCCTACTGGCCTCAAAACACATTTGTTGTAAGAATCCTTTTGCCTTTTCTATTTTGTTTTTTGTTGGTGTTCTGATCAAGAGGTTTTTGCAAATCCTTTGCTGTTGTTAGCTGTTTCCCTTTCAAATTTTTTTGGTGTCACAATTCTCCTGCAGAACATGTAGATTGTCAGAGCATCAAAACCCCAGCTTTATTCTTGAGGGTTTGGGTTGGTGGAATTTTTACGAACCATGTTCTTTTTTAGGGTTCATTTTGCCACAGCCCTTTTTTATGATTATCTGTTCCCAGCAACCTTCCTTTTTGTTTTGTTTGTTGTCTCAGACCCGTCAGGTTCGTCGTTTTGTTTTTTTTGCTGATTGTCCGCCCGGTGAAGTTTTGTGTGTCCCCCAAACTCCCCTTGATTTTCCTCCGTGCCCGCTTTTTGTTTTTTCCTATAGGTGTTTTATGTCCCTATATGGACTTCCTCCCCTTTTCCTTTCTTTTTTAGCCATACCAAATTTTGCTTGCCACTTTTCTTTTCAGAGTTCGGCTTCCCTTGTCTCTCATCCTGGGTTTTTTGTGTGGGGGTGTCCCCTCATTGAGTGCAAGAACTTAGGAATGGCAAGGAAATCCCAATGGCAATCATAAAAATGATAAGGACAACTTTCCCTAATTTAAATATCTGACAGAATTTTTACAATTGGGACACCATGACAACACAGCTGAAAGACATTTTAAGCAAAGACCTGTTATCCAACCTGTATTCCAATACTTTTTAATGCCGTCCCACATCAAATTCTGGCGACATTGTAAACATCTTAAAAAGTGTTTGAGGTGCGGACTTCCTTTATCTTGGTACAAAATCCCGTTTTATGTTTTTGAATCACCCAATTGCAAATTAACACTCTTTTGACATTCCCTGTAGTCTTTTGTGCCCTCTATTTCCATTCTTTTTTTGTTCATAATTTTACAGATTTCTTTGACTCCAACAGCAAATCAGAACCAATTTTTTGTCCTTATACTGTCCCAAATTACTTATGGAGGCCGACCACGTATGTTGTCATTTTGGCTGATGGTGGTGTGTGGGTGCTGTTTGTGTGAGGGTAAGAAAGAAGACATTTTTTTGGGAAGTTAAACCTCTGGCAAACCATCAAACTCCTCTTTTGTGTGTTGATCCAGTACAAGTTTTTTTTTCTAAACTGGCTTTCAAAAACCCTCCTCTAGCAATTGGTATTGTCTTGGAACAAAGGAAAACTTCCTACAACCATGTAACAGGCATGGTTTTTGTTAATTTTTGCTCTTGCCCCTTGTTTGCAAGTGTCCCCCTGGGAAAACCCAGGGTGGGAGGGACAGTGAGATGGAGGGCCCTGGTTGGTGAGCTTTGACGTCAGAGAGGGACCCCCAAATCAAAAACTCCCAGAGAGAGGACCAGAGGAGAGAAAGAAGCAACAGGAGAGAAAATGGAGTAGCACGCCCGGGTTGATAGTTGGTTCCTGTTTCGTTGAGAGAAAATGCCGGTTACAAAATACCATTATTTAATAGCCATAGAACATCCCTATTTAGGCAAAGAGAAAGCAGTAGTGGAAAATGGTTACAATTACAGTTTTGTTTATTCATAGTATCCTTTTTTTATTGGTTTTTTGTTTAAAAATGTCCCACCATTTGGGGGGTCCAATTTAGAAACACACCCCTAATTTTCTGTATTGTTTTTTATTTTGTTGGTTGAATAAGTTTTAAAAATTAGAATGAATAAAATTTTTGTTGGGTATACAGTAAACAATTTCCACTTTTGTAGTGGTTTCTTTTTATTTGTAAATGAGCCTGAGTACTTTTCTTTGTACATTTTTGTATGTTTTGTTTTTTGCCACTGTTCAAAGACGTGTTAAATAAAAGAGAAATTAAATGATGCACAATCAATTTTATTTGTTTAATGGCAAGCCTTATATATTTGTTTTTCCACAAAACTTCTTACTATTAGATTAAAATGTTTTTTTTTTTTAACAACCTAGTTGGGTACAAAACATAGCTTGTTTAAGGAATTAATATCAGAAAAAAACCAAGGAATCACCAATTTTGTTTTTTTTTTTTTTTTTGAGCCCCAAGCCGCTGCCTTCTATTTGTTATTTCCTGGGTTGTCTTTGTCAGGAGGTGAAATCCTCTTTTTTGGTGAAATTGGCCCCCAAGAAAACCTCCCTCAGCGAACTTTGGAAGGAATAAGCCCCGGTGTGAAACATTTTGGAAACTTAGGCACATGTCAAACAACTCCTTGTACTGAGTGTAAACACTGGGCATCACCAGAAGGAGGAACACAAACCAGGGTCCTGGATTGTGGCCCACTTCTCAGAAGATCCAGCAGACCAAAACTGTCAGGGCCTCGCTACCTCAGCCCCAAAACCCATTTAAAAAAACCTTGTCCAGCACTGTCCACATTCGATCTTTATCCTGCCAGTTAACAGGGTGTCCTAGTCCTGATTTAAGGAAGAAAGAAGGAAAAGAGAAAATTGTTTTATTAAGTCTATGACAACCAGTAATTAGTAGAAAAAATTATTGAGATAACTTTAGTAAACTACTTTTAGTAACTAGCTAAGACCATATTGGGGAAAAACCTCCCTAGGTCAATATTTCAAAACCTTTAGCTAAAGAGGATAGTTCAACCCAAATTTGAAAAATTCCCCCAAACCTGCGAGCAACTTGAGGGTTTGAGGTTAAATGAGTTACCAGGAAATACATTTTTGACTGAAAACTTCGCCTTTTAAGTACACAGTGGTTATATTCCCATACTCTAAGATACTTAGTATAAAAATATACTGTTGAAGACATGGGAACGCTAAAAAAATAGGCGAGGATATGATATAAATTTTCACTTTGATTTTCCCCAACTCCTTACGTTCCTTGCCATCCCTTTTTCCCTTGTTGTTTCCTGGTTGCCTTGCAATCCTGAAAGGGGGTGTCCACTAAAGACATGAGGAAAAGGCATAGCGAGGGAAAGGAAACGAGGCTTACACAAATATAGAATTTGGAAGGACCCCACCCACCGGGGCCACGTTTCTTTATCCGTAGACGTTCCGTGTTAAAATTTAACATCCGGAGTTCAAAAATTTGACACCATCCCAGATGATTATCATGTTGGCTAATTCATGCATCCCCCCCGGCTTTGTACATTGGGGTTTCTTCCAAACACACCTGTTGTGTAATGAGTTTTAGTAAAATCACTGGTGAAAATTTTGCAGTTATCTGAGATAAATTGCAACGGTTCCAATAGTTGTTTTTTTGGGCTTTAAAAAGGGGATTATGTTGAACTCGTATAACGTAGAAACCACTTGAGTCAGCAACGCTTGCTTATTGGCTGGTTTTCGCGATGGCCAAGCAAAAAACCCGTGCACCAATTGTTTTCTCCCCAAGCAGAAACAAGAGCTTTTAAGTGGGACAGGTTATTAATGCCCGAATTTTGAGGTTCCCCCGTTTTGAAAATTTAAAACGACAGGGTAACAGCAATCAAAGTCCTGTCAAAAAAAGCCTGGAGAGTGGGGCTGGCCACCCAAAAATGTTAGAAGAGCGCAGACAATTAAATTGCCGTAACGTGGGCCCCTTGTCCCATAGTAGCTGTTTTTCTATCATTTCTCAACAGTAATGGTGGTATTTTTTTTTGCATTATTGTAATAATTTGAAATATTTCCTTTCTTTAATGGTTCCAGAAGGCCACCACTGGCACCCCACTAGAGAAAAAACCAATTGGGAAAACAAGTAAAAGTTGAAAATACAAGAATATTCTACTAAAAATGGTACGCCTTTTTTTAAATTCATACTGTCCCCTTTTATTTTTAAAAAGCCACTTTTTTTTTTCCTGTCCTTTTTTAAAAGCTCACTGGTTTAATGATGGATGGGGTATTTTTGTCTATTTATTTTCAAAAAAAAAAAAAACAGGTGGTGGTTCCCGCACCACCAACAACATCATACCCCAGCCCGAAGGAAGCTTGGCCCCATTGGATTTGAATGAAAAACCGAACCATTGTGGAAGGCAATCCCCCGTGGGGCAGCCTCCCTTATCCTCAGACCCCCAACAGACAGGGACCCAGGTAAGCGCAACAACCCCTTCATTCACCTGGTTAGGCTAAAATGAAGCTTTTTTTTTTTCAATTTCCCTCTGAGGTACCACTGTGAATATTCTATTGTTTTGCTGGCATTTTCAATGAAGTATAAATCCAAATGGCTGGTATAACAGGGTCCCCCCCTGTTCCAACTTCTTTGTGAAAGTGAAAACTTCTAAACTGTTAGTTAATACAAAATATGTTGCCATGAGTTATTGATCACATTATATTTACAGTGTAGGTAATTGTAATGACAACCCCCCCAACCCCCTCTTTTTTTTGCAGTTTTTTAACATAATAACCAACCATTGTACCTGTTCCCATGCAACAGTGGTGGACGAAGAATATGCAGTAAGGTGTTTTTCTTTTCTAACAACTTGCATATAGGAAGAAAGTGCCAACACTCTGTAATACCATTTATTTCCATTGCACAGGACAGTGAAGAACCCCTCTCAGAAGAGTCCTTTGGAGGAGCACATGTAAAGTGCAGAATACCTTTACCACGAATTGATATAGCCTATGTGTACTGTGAGCCTGTTTGTCCGAGTCTCATCAGCGCGCCCGGGAAACAGAGCAGGCACACCTGAACTGCTCATTATGGGATGAGCGGTTCACACCTGCAAGCCCATTGCAGACGGGCTTTATAAGCGGCACCGACGAACACAGAGGCGTGAGAGGTCTCCAAGGACTCAGCTAACAATTTCTCTGTGTTTTCTCTCCAGAACAGCAGCGTGTGAACGCCAGCCCGCTAAAAGGACACGGACCTCACGGGACCACACAGCAATGCGCCACCGATGGGGAGGAAGGAGAGGCTGAGCACTGAGCCCGGAACCCCTCACGTTGGCATATTTTTCCCTGCACCACCCCAATAAAAATCCACCCTTCGGGGAACTCAAGATCCTCGTGTCCGTGTGCTCTTCACCCCGGCTATCTGCAGCGATGGTGAGAGAATGCGGGCATAACAGTGAAGAAAGTACCGACCAGGATCCACCCACATTCACTCTAACAGGATTAGTTTTCTCAGACCCCTTCCGGTTTCCCCAGGTGGCGCTCCTTACCCCCAAACGATGGAAGATCTGCTGAAGCACCTCACCGACGGTGAGCATCCGCCATGCAACAGATCCAATGGAGCACATGGGCCTCCCGACAAGGGAACGGACACGAGAGCTCGCAGCCATCCGCATGGCCGGACGCCCACGCGAAAACTCCTGCTACCTGACCCCCGAGGCCCAGGCTAACCAGTCATCCCGAAGATGAACGGGGCAATGATGAGTCAGCCTTCTTCAGATGGTCGAGAGCGATCGATGCCCGGGAGGCGGGGCCCAGGGACGAGATGGGCGCGGATCGTGGCGCCGTGCTGAGGAAGAGGCGAAAGGGCACATACTTTATGCTTGGCCCGAGAGGAAGTAGCTCTTATGAAGATTGAAAAACAGGGGATCTTGGGCGGGTTGGACTGTCGCCCATTAGCGCCGCCCACTGTTCCAGGACGGTCCTACAAATCCACGCGCGGCCCGCCCCGTGTAGTGCGCAAGTGGAGCTGACCTCAGCGCCTTAGCCCAAGCATTGGCTAATGGGCCGGGACCGGTACCACCGCACACCAGGTAGCGGAACGCGTAGTAGTGGACCGCCGTTAATATCGGGCCCTTCCAAGCCCTCTCCGGCGAGGCGGCCGGCTGGTATGCGGAACCGCTTCCAAATGTCGACGAGCTGGTGGAGGCCACGAGTCTGGCGGAAGAAACCCAAACATGGGAGGCTGGGGACGCGAGCGCCGCCCTTTCCTCGAAGGGTGGTCCAGGAGCGAGCAAGGCGCGGCAGGAAGGGACACCCAAAGGACCATGTCGGCAGGCCAGGCGGTTCCCGGCCACCGGATGAGCCCATGCCTACCGACGGATACCCATCGTCCCGCCTGGAACGAGACGCTTGTGGCTGGCGGGCTGTGCGTACACGGCGAGAACTCAAAGCAGGCCCCACGAGCGGAAGTAAGTGAAAGATATAATGGAAAACCGACCGGTCCTCGCCCTCCTCGACTCTGGCAGCAGGGGCACCCTTATCAGGCCGACGGTCCTCCTCCACGGCCGGAACAAAGCCAGACTGGCAATCACCTGCTGTCCACGGCCGATAACCAGGGAAGTACCGGCCGCGGGCAGCATCACTATCACGGCTCCACCGGGTGCCGGGCCAGTGGAAGTTGGGATGTCAGGGAGAGTGCAGTACCGTCATCCTCGGCAGGGATTGGCCGGGGTTCGACCGCCTCTTCGCCTCCGCTGATGCCAGATTGGGCCTGTCCGCCTGTCACCATGGAACCGCCCCAGCGCCGGACTGTCCACGAAGCCACGACGGCGCCCCGTGCGTACATCGGACAGCCCCAGGGAGGGTGAGTTCTTCCAGTCAAACCTAACCTATTCTATGCCTCTTCCAGCAGGTGGCTGCGGGCTGGGGCCTTTGCCCGGGGCAGCACGACGGACTGAAACGCCTCAAAGCACTGCTGGGGCCCAAAGATGAGGGTGCGACCGGATGGGAAGGATATCAACCGGACACCACACCCAACACCTCATTTCTTGGCATAAAAAACGGCCTGCTGTACTGTGTCGACAGCGATAGGGGGGGGGAGGAAAAAACCTTGCTGGTGAGTCCCAAGGACAAGGACAGGAGCGGTTGAGGTGGAGTGGAGCCCATGCCCATCCCATGGGCCGGCCACAGGGGCCCAAAACACCATCCGACGCATCCGCGGGACCGGTTCCAACGGGCCAGGCTGGAGGCCGAGGTGAACGCTTCGTATGGCCTGTCCTACATGTCAACGGCCGTCTCCACGCACCCCTCCCCAAGCCCGCTGATTCGCGTGCCCATCATTGAGGGCCCTTCGCGGGATCGGATGGACCTAGTAGGGCCGCATGCCGAGTCCGCCGGGGACATGAACACATTCTGGTCATCCTGGACTATGCCACCCGCCTACCCCGAGCCATCCCCCTTCGCAAAAGGACACCGCGAAAGCCATTGCGAAGGAGCTCTTCCTGCGGAGTAGTCGGGTTCGGCCTACCATCCCAGATACTGAAATGACCAGGGACCCATTCATGTCCAGGGTGATGGCTGACCTCTGCAAGCCTTCCCTCAAGATTAAACAGCCGCCAACTGTATACACCACAAACGGCAAGGTGGTTGAACGATTCAATCCAATTGAAGCAGTGCAATGCCGAGCGAGTGGCTGCAGAAGACAGGAGCCGACTGGGACAAGATGCTGCCCTACGTGTTGTTCGGCATCCCGGGAGGTGCACAGGCTTTCCACTTGATTTACCCCCTCGAGATCTCTTCGGCCGGGCCCGCGGGCCTGATAGATGTCGCCCCGAGAAAGCCTGGGACAGCAGTCCGGGGCCCTGTCCATAACCGTCACGGGAAAAGGATCGGCCCTGTCACATACCCGAAGTCCGGCAGCCCGGAAAGACGCAGAAGAGGGACAACTGTACCACAATAAACCCTTCTGAAGGCTGGTGGGTCGGGCGGGGCCCAGCTGGCAGCCTCCTCATCAACCTCCCGTGGCGTGGACATGGACCCCCCATCTCTCGGCCGCCCAAACGTCGGAGCTGCAACACCTGGTTTTTTTGCAAGTCAGTTCACCGATGTGTTCTCTCCCCAGCACAGGGCGGACCCACGTACTCAGCACGATATCCGCACAGCACCAGGAATGATCATTCCGGCAGAGGCCCTATTCGTGTTCCGGAGGCTCGGGCGACACGCCATGAGGAGGAGGTACAGGAGTGTTGAGGTTCGGGGACCAGAACCTCACGCAGCCCCTGGTCAGGCCCAATCGTCAGGTTCCAAGCACGATGGCACCTTCGCTTTGCAATGACTTCCGCCGCCAAACGAAGTCTCGGGAGTTGATGGCTACCCCATGCCGTGGGTCGATGAAATCTTGGACCGCCGGGAAGGGCCGGTTACATTTCAAAACCTCGAAATCACCAAGGGCTACTGGCAGGTCCCCCTACCGAACAGGCCGCCCAAGACGAAGACTGCGTAAAGACCCCAGGGCCAATCGGCAAGTTACCGTGTCCTACCCTTCGGCCGCATGGGCCTCCGCCAATTCAGCGGATAATGGACATCCTACTGCGGCCCCACCAGGCCTACGCGGACGCCTACCTGGCGATGTAGTCCATCATTCCGAGGACTTGGGAGGAGCACCTTGGAACGCGGGCTGCGGAAGGTGCTATCGGAAATCAGCAGGGCGGGATGACGCCAACCCCGTAAGGTCACCTGGCCCTCAACGAAAGCCAACGTAACCTCGTGCTACCAAGTGGGCCGCGGCATCATCGACCCAGGAGACGAAGTGGACGGCGACCTCTCCGCCCGCGGCCACCCACCACCAAAACGCAAGGTACGGGCTTTTTGGGGTGGCGGGTATTACCGATGTTTTATCCCTAAATCTCCTCCTTAGGCCTCTCCCCTGACAGATGAACCAGGAAGGGCAACCAGAGAAGGTCCCCCGTGGAACCCGAGAGGACTGGAGCGCGTTCCAACGGGTTGAGGCCGCCTCACCTCCCGAGCCCGTGCTCAGGGCCCCCGCCTCAATCGACCATTCCTGGTGCAACGGATGCATCCGATACGCCCCCCCCCCCCGCAGGGTTGTAATGGGAGGAGACGTCCTCCCAGGGGGGGGGGGGGTTTCCCCCATCGCGGCGAGGAACACCCGTTGATCTATATATCAGCCGGAAGGGAAGATGCCCTCAGAGGACGACGGTATGCGGGCCGTTACGAGAAGGGAGGCACTGGCCGTCAAGTGGGCAAGTCCTGGAGCGCAGCTACTACTTTTCTCAGGGCCGCCAGTCACCCTGATCACGGACCACGCCCCCCTACAGTGATGGGACAGCGGCGAAGGACAACAACGCACCCAGGGGTGACTCGTGGTTCCTCGCGCTCCAGGACTTCATCCACTGTACACCCACCGGGCGGGGACGGCCAATGCGAACGACGATGGCCTCTCGCGGATATGGTCAGCTTCGCAGGTCTGTCAGGCTCCACTCCCCGCACTCCCCCAAATCTCCCCAACTCCACAGGCGAAGGACGACGCTTGGGGGGAGGAGTGTGACGCGTTGTCCCGACTCTCATCAGCGTCGCCCTTGGAAACAGGAGCGGAACACCTGAACCTGATCATATGGCTGCAGCGGTCACACCTGCAGCCCATTGCAGACGGGCTTTATAAGCGGCACGACGAACCCAGAGGGGCGTGAGATGTCTCCAAGGACTCAGCTAACAATTCTCTTGTGTTTCTCCTCAGCAGCAGGGTGTGGACCGCCAGCCCGCTAAAGACAAGGACCTCACGGGAACCAACACAGCACTGCGCCACGAAGGAGAGAAGGCTGAGCATGAGCACCGGACCCACTCACGTTGGCTATTTTTCCCTGCACCACCCCAAAATAAAACCACCCTTCGGGCGGAACTCAACTTGAGTCCTCGTGTGTGTGCTTTCACCCGTAACAGTACCTATTCTTTCTGTCTGCAATTTGAGTTTGCAGGAGTCCACACTAGAGAAAGGCTTGCAGGAAGAGTCGCACAAAGAACTAATACAGAGGTGGCAGTGTGTGTAACTTTTACTTTTAATTTTGTTCATGAGGCATTGTTTGACTTTTTTTCGTTTTTTTTTCTTCTTTACAAAAGAGGTGACATCCGTTCCCTCTAGAAACGGCATCTTCAACAAAAAATTGAGTTTTTTGAGCTTGGCTGAAAAAACGCAATTAAGAGGAGAAATTGAAATTGACAAACTTAAAAAAGAGGGGAAAATTGCTCTAGAGATAGAGTTGCTTCCAAAAAGGACTTCAGAAGTAAGTGCTAATACATGTGAGACATTTGCACCTAGTTATGTAAGTCACCAAACTACTATATCAATTGCAGGCAAAAGATGACTCTTGCTGGCTGTCTTTTATAAAAATTGTTTAAATAAAACTCGGGGAAATAGAATATTTGCGTTTGATTACACATTCAAAAATGGTGGTCCACAATTCTGTCCGTGCAGCTCTGCCACTAGGTTGGGTCCAAGTGCACTGGTGGGTTCATAATCACGCTGCACCCCCACCACAGGGATCCTCTAATTTCTGGAGGTAGTGGCGATGTTTATGCACTATGGCACGTGAACAATTGTCACAGGCCCGTAAGGTGCAAACCTCAGACTTTTCAGACACTGAACTCTTTCCGTTAGTGCCCAAAGGTCATTTCAGCGTTGCCCTGTCCGGCTAGAGCTGCATTGTAACGGTTTGTGGTCCAGGGTTTGGGTCAGGGAAGGGCGTTCATAAATACTGACTGCAGGCATAGCCTCTGTCTCCAAGCAGGATCCCATCAAAATCCCTGTAAAATGGAAAATGCAGTTTGTTAGGATCAGCATAAGTGGTGTGTGTAATACTGTGAGATTGACATTTATGGTCCTTACAGTTCAAATAATGTCATAATGGGACTCTCTGAAAATTCTGAGTCATGCATGATCATGGCATTTTTTTGATTCCACATTTGTAAGATGGAACATAGAGTCACACACCATCTGTGAGATTTTAGTCAGTCAACTGCTTACTTTTTGATTCATTCCTTTTTTTTATCGTACAAAATTATAATCTGGACTATTAAAATTGTAATAGTAATTCTGACATACACTGTGAACCCCTTTCGGTCAAAAAATCTCCTTCATTTCGGCCAGGTGGGGCCTTGATGGGGATGTGTGTGCAGTCTATGGCATCAATCACGTTAGGTAAGCCTGGAATGACACATTACTGTTAGTATTACTTTTGGCATGGTCATGATTGCATGTCATTAACAATATAAATGTACTGCAATAGCAAAAAAATTCTGCGTTACACCTGGGGTCTTAAGTGGCTCGGAATACCACACAAAAAACCCTAAAAACTGCTTGAAGTGCAGGTAAAAACTTTGAGAATGGCATGACAGACAGCACTTGTTCACTAAGTTCTCTGCGTCCTCCAATAGTATAAAGGAAAGTGCACAATCGCAAAGAATTCAGGGCAATGCACCACAGTCTGTGTGCAGTTGTAAAAGCCCGACTCCTGTCCGTGTTGAACACTTAATGTGTGGTTCCAACAAATTAATGAGTAAAAAATGCACACCCTCCGAGAAGGAGGGAAACGGTATCTCTCCACAATTACACTAATTTGAAAAGCTCTGCGAATTATTCTTGCACCTCCGCAAAGGTTGCTCGCGTAAAAACGAACAAGAATGGCCTCTTCGACAGACTTCCTCTCTCCTCCGCTTATAAAGCCTCAATCTAATCCGGTTTACATGAAATAAGCCTGCTCCCGAGCAGGTTGGAGCTTACGGACCTGTTGCTATGACAGCAAAGTCTAGGGATGAGCTTCGAAGAACCAAACGATCCAAGATCATTGCCAAGTCCGTCAACAATCAAATCCAGCTAACTGAGGGTAAGGCGACGGTTACGAAGAAACGGTCCCCTGGTCTTCGAGAGTCCGGTGGCATTCGAAACAGTGTGTACACTCAAACGTTGGCGACCACAGCTGAGGTCTCGGAGTCTTTCACTAATGAGCTGAGGAGTTGGCATCAGGGTTGTGTTTGAATAGGTAGACATCTAAAAATAACAGTGTTGGGGTGTCTCCAGGACCAGGATTGAGGAACCACTGAAACTAATGTCTCTGTGTAGGTTCAACTGAGGTCTAACAGGTGGGATAAACACACAAAGTAGTAGAAGAAACGTTGTCTCTGGTCATTCTGGTTGTGTATTATGCATTTAGAGGTGTCTCTTTGGATGGCAATTTGCAGGGAGGGATGGGGTGGGACGTTTGCTTTCCGTGCTATTAGGCTAAAGATAGCAGTTTCCAAGATCTTCCACTTGCTACATTTAAGTATCGATGCGGGACCTGAACAAAGGAATGAGGGAAAAAAGACGGGCTCTATATACAAAGGGTAATCAAACTCAAGGTCAAAACAGGTGTGGCAAATTAACTAATATATGGACAGGACACAAGGGAAAACTGCGTTCACAAGACCAAAACACAAGACTAAAACAGGAACTAAAAACTGTGACATTTAGATTGTATCTATTTCAGTTTTCGTATTGGGTCTTACACAAGTTATCATTTTTTTTTTTTTTTTTTTTGAGGTGCGTATATAAGTTACGTTCTGTAACCTTTTTTATTATCCTAGTGCTACTGTCATCAGGATGGGGTGACATCCAACGTAAAAGAAAAGATTATAATTTCACCCTGGTTACACTAGATATATACTGATTATGAAAAATTCCTATTGCAGTAGGTACATGTTGCTCAAAAATCCGCAAACAACAGTGCATTGGAACAATTGGATAAACATTTTTAAAAAACTTTAGCATGTGTTCTGCACACTTTAATTGACAACCTCTGTGGGGCTGACGTTAGTAACTGGGGGTTCCTTATTTCAGCTGCAGCATGCAAAGCCATGAGTTCCTCAGCTGTAACATGAAAAAGCAGTGAAAGACCACCGTGAGAAAATGTATTAGCCTCGCTGTGAGTAAGGAGAGCCCTGGTCGAGCGAAGGGCCCGACTTCAGTGAGTAAAAATAACCTCTGGACAAGATTTGTTTTTGTGCTACATTAAGTACCTGTTACTTATTTCACAGATGGAAAAAAACAATAATGCAGGGATCTGGGTTTTGGAACCAGCATAGCATAGTGATTGCATGACCATAGATTCTATAAATATCCATTAAGTTTTTATATGGAAAGTGATTTTCTTTAAGAACTTTTGAGCTCAAGAAAAGTCAGGCAATTGACTAATACAATATACAATGATAGATGAAAGGCAGGCAGTCTATAGGCTACTGAGGGGAAATCACGCTGAATATCTGTTTAAAAAATATAAAAAAAAAGGAGGGAATATTTTCACTCAGCAGGTGGAGCCTGGATTTTTTCAATTAATGACTGTACCACCACAATAGAGCTGCACAAATTAAAATGAGGTGTGTACAGATCTGCAGTGATTTATACATTTTGGACTCGATCTAAACAGGTGGCGGAAGCAGCTATGACACCATGACAAGCTAACAATAAGATTATGAAAAATGAGCTAAATACCACAGTGCTAAATCAGAGATTTTCAAAGGCCAACACAGCATAGCTTAGAAAAATCACAAGAATTTAAAAGTATAAGAAGACAATCAATATAAAATCTCGCAATATTGGGATGATCACAGGGGACTATAGTTGAGAGGCTGCAGTGAACAATGTAGTACTCTCCATCTAAACCAGACCTCTGAAAGATCTCTTGGATGACCACAGGGGCGTCGGACTGTGGGTAAAACCAGTAACTGATTACCAGGGCCCCAAAGGAAGAAAAGGCCCTTGAAAAGTCCTGGAATGTATTTTATTTTACCTGGATATTATCGGGGGGGGGGGGTACATGGGGGCCCATCAGGACTGCCTATGAATAGGGCCCGGATCTTGTGCAACGCCCTGGATTGACCATGAGGGTTTTATGTAATAAAATGGACACAAGCTTGTATTTGTATGTATTTACTTACACAGAAACTTCTCTTAGGCTCTGAAAAAAAAAAAAAAAAAAAAAAAAAAAATGTTTCTTTTTTGCACTCAGCAGATTTAGAGGAAACCAATTACTGCTCTGCTGATGTAAGTACAGTCCTCAGGTCCCACCAACAAATGATAAAGTGCATTAAAGCAGTTTTTATGTATTAGAGGGGTTTCAATTTGAGTTTTTCAACAAATCCCATCTTTCATTTAGCCTGTGGTTTCAAATCTACTGATTTGTTGAAAAGAGACCAACATTACAAAATATGAAAGGCCCCATCTTCACAAAACATTAGCTCATGATTGCATCTATCTGCAGTGGAGGGTTAAAGTTGATTGTTGTTGTTAATTGAGTTGTATTTTACCCAGACACATCTTTTCTCAGTCCTCCTGTAAAGCCACAGAACACAGAGGATGTAGAAACCAGACACACTTATTCAATGCATCAGGGAAACTTTGAAAAACGTGAAACACACATTCTGTGTGCCCATTCTGACATTTCTGGGAGGTGGGAGACAGGCAGACAGGGAAAGGTACACAAGACCAAACCTGACAGCGAGCTATAAGCACTTGAGCCACAGAGAGATGCAGTCAGGCATTCAGGCAGCCAGTGGCCGCTGATTGAATGATCCCATTTATGGGCTTTATGTTAGACAACCGGCAGCAGTGTATGAAGATTGATACAGAAGTGCTTGACTCGCTTTGCTGGATCATCAAATGGATTGATATTACTTTCCCTCTCTAGATGAAGACAAAGTAACTGTTATGATACTCAATACAAGAGCTTGTTAGAAGTGGAAAATCATCTGGTGTCACTGGTTATGGGATAATTTCACAAACTGTCATGTGAATTTATTAGGCAGATGCAGGGCTATCTGATGCTGAAAGCCAGAATTCACACAGAGAAATCTTGAGTGCAGACTGAATTACAGGCCTAGGCTGGAGGATGTCGCAGCTTGCAGCTTTATCATGATCAACACGTACACACTGACTGACACAAAACACACACACACACACACACACACACACACCCACATATATATATATATATATATATATATATATATATATATATATATGATGGTTAGTTACAGTACTTTATTTACTTCATTCCTGACTGGTCAACAGCTGTGTTTTATTAAAAGCACAGCTATGACCACTTCACCCCAACATTTGTGTATCATTGCCTTAGCAACCAACCATAGCAACATAAACAATCAATACAGCATCAAAACCTTTATATATATTATAACAGTTTGTTAAGTGTTGTTATATTATAGATAGATAGCAGTAGTGAGTGGTGGGAAATGTTCTAGTTTGACATACAATTGCACGAAAAAAGTTTATATTAGAATTTGATAGGCTTGAGATAAATATAAAGATAAATGTTTTACTAAGTTCTGGATTAAGTTTAAGGATTATTATGACAAAACTGTATTTTCTACTATTTTTGCTTATTTCTGTATTTTTTTTTCCAAGATAAAAAAAAAAATATTTTTGTAATTTTTATAATTCAGTGTAATTCTATTATGAAGGGCCAAACAGGAAATATTTATATAAAATCTGAATATCTAAATGTAAACTTTAAACATAGAAGTAAATCTGACTATATAGTTTCTGACTATATAGTTGTCTTCATTAATAGTTATACATCTGAATATATAAATGTAAATTGGAATAAATAGAAATATGTCTGAATATATAGATACAAAAATTCAATGTACAGGTCCTTCTCTTAGCAAAATTAGCATATTGTGATAAAAGTTCATTCTTTTCCATAATGTAATGATAAAATTAAACTTTCATATATTTTAGATTCATTGCACACCAACTGAAATATTTCAGGTCTTTTTATTGTTTTAATACTGATGATTTTTGGCATACAGCTCATGAAAACCCAAAATTCCTATCTCAAAAAATTAGCATATCATGAAAAGGTTCTCTAAACGAGCTATTAACCTAATCATCTGAATCAACTAATTAACTCTAAACACCTGCAAAAGATTCCTGAGGCTTTTAAAAACTAACAGCCTGGTTCATTACTCAAAACCGCAATCATGGGTAAGACTGCCGACCTGACTGCTGTCCAGAAGGCCATCATTGACACCCTCAAGCGAGATGGTAAGATACAGGAAGAAATTTCTGAAAGAATAGGCTATTCCCAGAGTGCTGTATCAAGGCACCTCAGTGGGAAGTCTGTGGGAAGGAAAAAGTGTGGCAAAAAACGCTGCACAACGAGAACAGGTGACCGGACCCTGAGGAAGATTTAGGAGAAGGACCGATTCCAGACCTTGGGGGACCTGCGGAAGCAGTGGACTGAGTCTGGAGTAGAAACATCCAGCGCCACCGTGCACAGGCGTGTGCTTTTGAACCAGAAACAGTGGCAGAAGAAGCCGCCTGACCTGGGCTACAGAGAAGCAGCACTGGACTGTTGCTCAGTGGTCCAAAGTACTTTTTTCGGATGAAAGCAAATTTTGCATGTCATTCAGAAATCAAGGTGCCAGAGTCTGGAGGAAGACTGCGGGAGAAGGAAATGCCAAAATGCCTGAAGTCCAGTGTCAAGTACCCACAGTCAGTGATGGTCTGGGGTGCCATGTCAGCTGCTGGTGTTGGTCCACTGTGTTTTATCAAGGGCAGGGTCAATGCAGCTAGCTATCAGGAGATTTTGGAGCACTTCATGCTTCCATCTGCTGAAAAAGCTTTATGGAGATGAAGATTTCGTTTTTCAGCACGACCTGGCACCTGCTCACAGTGCCAAAACCACTGGTAAATGGTTTACTGACCATGGTATTACTGTGCTCAATTGGCCTGCCAACTCTCCTGACCTGAACCCCATAGAGAATCTGTGGGATATTGTGAAGAGAAAGTTGAGAGACGCAAGACCCAACACTCTGGATGAGCTTAAGGCCGCTATCGAAGCATCCTGGGCCTCCATAACACCTCAGCAGTGCCACAGGCTGATTGCCTCCATGCCACGCCGCATTGAAGCAGTCATTTCTGCAAAAGGATTCCCGACTAAGTATTGAGTGCATAACTGAACATAATTATTTTAAGGTTGACTTTTTTTGTATTAAAAACACTTTTCTTTTATTGGTCGGATGAAATATGCTAATTTTTTGAGATAGGAATTTTGGGTTTTTTATGAGCTGTATGCCAAAATCATCAGTTTTAAAAACAATAAAAGACCTGAAATATTTCAGTTGGTGTGCAATGAATCTAAAATATATGAAAGTTTAATTTTTATCATTACATTATGGAAAATAATGAACTTTTATCACAATATGCTAATTTTTTGAGAAGGACCTGTACAGGTGCTGGTCATATAATTAGAATATCATCAAAAAGTTGATTTATTTCACTAATTCCATTCAAAAAGTGAAACTTGTATATTATATTCATTCATTACACACAGACTGATATATTTCAAATGTTTATTTCTTTTAATTTTGATGATTATAACTGACACTAAGGAAAATCCCAAATTCATTATCTCAGAAAATTAGAATTTTGTGAAAAGGTTCAATATTGAAGACACCTGGTGCCACACTAAAATCAGCTAATTAACTCAAAACACCTGCAAAGGCATTTAAATGGTCTCTCAGTCTAGTTCTGTAGGCTACTCAATCATGGGAAAGACTGCTGACTTGACAGTTGTCCAAAAGACGACCACTGACACCTTGCACAAGGAGGGCAAGACACAAAAGGTCATTGCAATAGAGGCTGGCTGTTCACAGAGCTCTGTGTCCAAGCACATTAACAGAGAGGCGAAGGGAAGGAAAAGATGTGGTAGAAAAAAGTGTACAAGCAATAGGGATAACCACACCCTGGAGAGGATTGTGAAACAAAACCCATTCAGAAATGTGGGGAAGATTCATAAAGAGTGGACTGCAGCTGGAGTCAGTGCTTCAACAACCACTACGCACAGACGTATGCAAGACATGGGTTTCAGCTGTCGCATTCCTTGTGTCAAGCCACTCTTGAACAACAGACAGCGTCAGAAGCGTCTCAAGACAAAAAGGACTGGACTGCTGCTGAGTGGTCAAAAGTTATGTTCTCTGATGAAAGTAAATTTTGCATTTCTGGAGGAGTCTGGAGGAAGAGAGGAGAGGCACACAATCCACGTTGCTTGAGGTCCAGTGTAAAGTTTCCACAGTCAGTGATGGTTTGGGGTGCCATGTTATCTGCTGGTGTTGGTCCACTGTGTTTTCTGAGGTCCAAGGTCAACGCAGCCGTATACCAGGAAGTTTTAGAGCACTTCATGCTTCCTGCTGCTGATGGAGATGCAGATTTCATTTTCCAACAGGACTTGGCACCTGCACACAGTGCCAAAGCTACCAGTACCTGGTTTAAGGACCATGGTATCCGTGTTCTTAACTGGCCAGCAAACTCGCCTGACCTTTAACCACCCCATAGAAAATCTATGGTGTATTGTGAAGAGGAAAGATGCGATATGCCAGACCCAAGAATGCAGAAGAGCTGAAGGCCACTATCAGAGCAACCTGGGCTCTCATAACACCTGAGCAGTGCCACAGACTGATCATCTCCATGCCACGCCCCATTGCTGCAGTAATTCAGGCAAAAGGAGCCCCAACTAAGTATTGAGTCTAAAGTAATTTTCTAATTTTGTGAGATACAGAATTTGGGATTTTCCTTAGTTGTCAGTTATAATCATCAACATTAACAGAAATAAACATTTGAAATATATCAGTCTGTGTGTAATGAATTAATATAATAAACATGTTTCACTTTTTGAATGGAATTAGTGAAATAAATCATCTTTTTGATGATATTCTAATTATATGACCAGCACCTGTATGTATACAGTGAAACCGTGAAAACTGTGAGGCTAGGCCAGTGTGGTGGAAGAGGGCTTGTAGACAGAGGTAGACAAGGGAGCCAGGGTGGAATTGGCAGAGCAGGAGGCCAGGGCGGAGCTGAAGACCACCAGGGCAGAGAAGACAAGAATGAAGATCCCCACAGTGGAGCAGATGACCACCATAGCAGAGTGGATGGGACCAAAGATCCCCATAGTGTAACAGAAGACCACCATGGCAGATCAGGTGAAGCTGGAGACCACCACAACGGTGCAGATGGGACTAAAGACCACCACAGTAGCACAGGCATAGCTTGAGACCACCAAGGCTGAGTAGAGGCCCACCACGGCAGAACTAGTGGAGCTCTCATAGACAGGTTAACAACAGCCTCTGTGGCTGTAACAGGACAGGCAGGGAGTTCAAGAATGGCCTCTTTGACTGGACAGGCAGTGTATTCAGGGACGGCCTCCATGGCCATGACAAAATGTTACAAAATAAAACTAATCAAAAACAAAACCTCTTTCATTATAATCATCATTCTGGCCCGAAGCCCGGCCCAAGGGCCGTAAAAAAGTCGGGGTGAAATGCAGGGCTCTAGACTGGCAGTCTTTGTAATCTCCCGAAGAGGAGTCATACAGATGGCTGTATTTCCTCACTTCTTGAATTAATCGCTCGGTCACTTCGTCCATTTCCATGTTGGCTCTTCACTGAATTTCGGAATTTAAAAATGGCGGGCGGTCCAGAGTGCAGAAGATCATTCCGGAAATGCGTAGGAGGAAACGTGATACTACCAAGCCGACCAATCACAGATCTTGGAGTCCGCGTCGTCGCGACGCGTAGTTAAATTTTTGAGGAGGTGCGCGTCAGGGTACAGCGAAGGGTACGACGTATGGTACATGTCAATGCGTATGCTACGCCGTACCTACTACGCGCACCCGACGCAGAAGTATAAATTGGCCTTTAGTCTTTCAAAGTACAAAATGGGTGGAAAAACAGTAATAAAAATTGGACATAAAATGCAGGCCAGGAGCGTAGCCCTTTAGAGGCACGTGGCCCTGTGCAGTTGCACACTTGGCACAGCTTTTGCGACGGTACTGAGTGTGAGAGCGGCATGGCTTATCGGACACAGCAACAGTAACTAAGTAGGGCGGGGTCAATCATAGCAATTTAAAGGGATAGTTCACCCAAAAATCAAAATTATGTCATTAATGACTCACCCTCATGTCGTTCCAAACCCGTGAGACCTCCGTATATCTTCGGAACACAGTATAAGATATTTTAGATTTAGTCCGAGAGCTTTCTGTCCCTCCATTGAGAATGTATGTACGGTATACTGTCCACGTCCAGAAAGGTAATAAAAAACATCTTCAAAGTTCTGTTTGAGTAAATGAATTACTCCGGGATATTGGTTTATTTGAACTCAGAGGGAGTGGTCCGAAAATCGTTCACAACACTGCAGTATTCAGCATTGACTTCTCTCCCGGGTCTGTTATGAGCGCGTTCACAACACTGCAGTTTAGTGATATCCGGTTCGCGAACGAATCACTCGATGTAACCGGATCTTCTTGAACCAGTTCACCAAATCGAACTGAATCGTTTGAAACGGTTTGCGTCAACAATAAGCATTGTAAAACATTAATCTGTATTGTTTACATTTTTATATTTTATAAAAAAAAAAATAATAATAATCACAAAAATCAAACTTTTCAATAAATAAAAAAATAATGAAACAGGTATGTGATCAGCTAGAGAAAAAAAGCAGGAAAATATGACCACTCCCTGAGCCACGCCCCCTGGCACTTATTAAATATATATATATATACAGTGGGTACGGAAAGTATTCAGACCCCCATTTTTCACTCTTTGTTATATTGCAGCCATTTTCTAAAATCATTTAAGTTCATTTTTTTTTCCTCATTAATGTACACCCCATATTGACAGAAAAACAGAATTGTTGACATTTTTGCAGATTTATTAAAAAAGAAAAACTGAAATATCACATGCTCCTAAGTATTCAGACCCTCTGCTGTGACACTCATATATTTAACTCGGGTGCTGTCCATTTCTTCTGATCATCCTTGAGATGGTTCTACACCTTCATTTGAGTCCAGCTGTGTTTGATTATACTGATTGGACTTGATTAGGAAAGCCACACACCTGTCTATATAAGACCTTACAGCTCACAGTGCATGTCAGAGCAAATGAGAATCATGAGGTCAAAGGAACTGCCTGAAGAGCTCAGAGACAGAATTGTGGCAAGGCACAGATCTGGCCAAGGTTACAAAAACATTTCTGCTGCACTTAATGTTCCTAAGAGCACAGTGGCCTCATAATCCTTAAATGGAAGACGTTTGGGATGACCAGAACCCTTCCTAGAGCTGGCCGTCCGGCCAAACTGAGCTATCGGGGGAGAAGAGCCTTGGTGAGAGAGGTAAAGAAGAACTCAAAGATCACTGTGGCTGAGCTCCAGAGATGCAATTCGGGAGATGGGAGAAAGTTGTAGAAAGTCAACCATCACTGCAGCCCTCCACCAGTCGGGGCTTTATGGCAGAGTGGCCCGACGGAAGCCTCTCCTCAGTGCTAGACACATGAAAGCCTGCATGGAGTTTGCTAAAAAACAGAGAAATAAGATTCTCTGGTCTGATGAGACCAAGATAGAACTTTCTGGCCTTAATTCTAAGTGGTATGTGTGGAGAAAACCAGGCACTGCTCATCACCTGTCCAATACAGTCCCAACAGTGAAGCATGGTGGTGGCAGCATCATGCTGTGGGGGTGTTTTTCAGCTGCAGGGACAGGACGACTGGTTGCAATCGAGGGAAAGATGAATGCGGCCATGTACAGGGACGAAAACCTTCTCCAGAATGCTCAGGACCTTCATATTTATCAAGGTGCCAGTTATTCTGACCACGACTGTATATACAAATGTGCAACATTTGTTCATGATTTCACATTTTTGATTGGGGTGTAAAAGTGTGTTTTGCCCCACATTCACTGTGAGCATATGGGTTTCTTTATTTTGTGATTTGTAGAACAGGATTTGTGCACCTCAGAATTTGAAATGGTGTTACTGTTGTGTTGTGTTTATGAGAAAGAAAGAGTAAATAAAACATTTGCAACTCCTAAAAAAACTTTTGTGACTTCAGTTTACTGATATGCATGTGCGACTTTACACCATTCTTTACACCTGCAGATTCCTCTGTAACAGGTGCTCAGTTTTGCTATAATAATACCTTCACAGAACTTGGTAGTAGTAAGCTATCCGTGCAAAAGCAGAGAGGTCAGTGTGGTGTACTGTAAGTACAGCTGTCCAGACCAACATCTGATGTTCTGATGTCTTCAACTGGGATCCCAGAAAACCTGCAATAAAAATAGTACAGTTAAAAATCAGTCATACATAACCAATATAACATGGCTGCCCAATCCTGTTCCTGGAGATCTGCCTTCCTGCAGAATTCAGATCTAACCCTGATCTGGCTGTAATTGTCAACTGCTCCTGAGGAGCTGAAATTTGCTGAAACTTCAGGAACCGCACCCCTGCATTATGAAGTATCACATCTGGTATTATAAACTATCAATCCAAGTTTAATTTTAAGATTAGCTAAGTAGAACATATTTGTGGTATAATACTGGGATTTTGTGAGAAGTCCAGTGACCTTGTCATGTTTTCTTTTTCATATAATTTTCATACAAGATTAACTTTAATAAAGAGCTCCATCTATGGAGTAAGCCTAATGTTACCTTCTCTGAAAACTGGTAAGATGCTAAAGACTGATTCGAAGACATTAACCATTTATATGAAGTAAACTCAACAGAAGCGAGTCAAAAACAAGCAAGAGAAGTATCAGGAACAGTTGTATGTAATATCTGTGTGATTTTAGGGACTAAACTTACCGAAAGCTTTGAAAACAGCAGCAAAAGTCAGTGATTCCCGGCTTGTCAGTTGTTGTGTTGGCGCTCCGTTTCCATGGCAACTCGCTCCAGTGTTTGAATGAGACTCGAATGTTCAGCACGCACGCCCATTTAAACACGTCACGTTACATGAATAAACATTTAAAATTAGAACATAACTTAAATAAATAACTTAATTAAATTATTATTAAATCATCTATTCTTTTTCAATTTTTTGTGTTGTTTTATTTTGTGATCACTGTTTGTTTATGTGTGTGTGTGTGTGTGTGTGTGTGTGTGTGTGTGTGTGTGTGTGTACACCTGGTATTTATCACATTATGGGGACCAAATGTAAATATAGTAATTATAGTATAGTATAGTAAGCCTAATACCAGTGCAGCACATTTTTTAGGTCCCCATGAGGAAACAAGCTTATAAATCACACATAATGGAGTGTATTGAAAATCTGAAATAGCAGAATATTTCCTGTAATGGGTAGGTTTAGTTGTAGGGCGATAGAAAATATGGTAAAAATTAGAGACCAGCTAAAACCAGCCTGAACAGCCTGGCCAAGCTGGGAGACCAGCTAAAAACAGGCTAAACCAACTTAACCAGCCTGGCCAAGCTGGGAGACCAGCTAAAACCTGCTTTACCAGCCTGGCCAGGCTGGGAGACCAGCTAAAACCAGCTTAACCATCCTGGCCAAGCTGGGAGACCAGCTAAAACCAGCTTAACCAGCCTGGCCAAGCTGGGAGACCAGCTAAAACCAGCCTGGCCAGGCTGGAAGACCAGCTGACCAACCAGCTAAAACCAGCTTAACCAGCCTGGCCAGGCTGGGAGACCAGCTAAAACCAGCTATTTCCAGCTAAAACCAGCCAACCAGCTTAGGCTGGTTTAAGCTGTTTTTTTCAGCAGGGAAGATTACAACATAATATTGTTACTATCGTGTGTGATTATGTTGATTGAGATAAATCAATGGGTTAAAAACAATGCAACTTACACAGTCATTTCCTTTTATATTTCTCTGAAAATGATACTTCACAACCAGTGTGTTGGCAACTTGAACCCAGCAAACAGGGGACGTCCACCGGACGTTCCGAACGTTCGGAGGACGTCCGGATTTGGTCCGCTGTATAACGTTCACTGGCGGACGTTTTGAGGACGTCCACTAACGTCCGCATTTGGTCCTCTTTTTGACGTTCGCTGGCGGACGTTTTGAGGACGTCCCGTTTTGGTCCGCTTTAACGTTCGTTGACGGACGTTCTGAGGACGTCCGTATTTGGTCCTATTTTAGGGGATGTTCTGAGGATGTCCGTATTTGGTCCTCTTTTTGACGTTTGGAGGACATTCGTCAGAGCCAGTTTGCGAACGTCCCTGTTTCGTCCATCATCTGCCATTTCCATTACAACACTTGAAAAATCCAGTCCTTTATCCTTTATCATCAAACCTGACCAGTGTTGGGGAGTAGGGGGAGAGCAGGAGCGAAAGTACCATTTTTCTGAAAAACATTTTAAAAGTTTGTTGTAGACAAAAATGTTGTAGACAGAGATATATTTCTGCTGTGGCCAGTAACTCAGAAGTGTGGTTTATAAATACCAGGTGGTATTTTGTAGAATTGTAGAAAGACTTCAGTATAATTTCACTTTGAACATATGTTGCACGTTGTTACTTTCGACCCCATCGGTTGGGACGAAAGTAACACACAGGTTAGTCAAAAGTAACACAACAATATAAGCTAGATTTTTTTCTGTTACTCTTATTTTTATTAAGTATTCCTGACTATGACCTTGTTAATATGTAACTGCAAACATATTCTGTCCTTTACTTCTGCAAAAAAATATTCAATTACATTTTCATATTTTCATTTTCAATTTAAGTTGTCTTAAAATCCAACTGTACAAACTTGAATTGTTTAAAATATTTTTATTGCCAATTTTTTTTTTATATAAAAAAAACAAACAGAATGAACAATATAAAATTTAATTACATTAGCATAATATAAATTCTAAACATAATGTAACAGTAGGCCTATTCATGTTTCCATCCAGTTGTTTTTATGCATAAATTCAAAATGTGCATTGAAACATCTGGAAACACTGCAAATTCATAGGTGGAGGTGTAAAAAGCTAAGGTATGGCTAAAACCTAAATATAACTAAGGTTTCCCTTTCATAGGTCACTTCGATGCTGCGGTGACGTCACCGTATGGGAACACCTTTCGGTGTGACGAATGTCTGAAGCCCTATACCATCCCGCCAATTTTATTGGCCAAATAGCGCTTGGCACCGCCTTACGGATGCGTACGCATCGTATACCCGGGTGCCGCGCGCTATTTCGCTCAGATTTCATTTCCTTCAGGAAAGCGAATCATCTGTGCCCTAAGGAAACCATCTCGCGTTCTCAGCGTTTTTTTTTTTTCTTCGAGCAGTGTTCAACTCCTCTTCGCGGACACGATGAGTCAACGTAAGTTAAGAGCCGTATAACGGGTTTATCACGGGGAGGCACTCATGAGAGGTTCGTTTAGCAGCCTCTCTACATGTTCTCTCTGTGATAGCCTGCGGCTACAGTTCTGTGCTCGGAAGTGTATTTTCTCTAGGTCGCCCCGCGTCTAACCCCCGCCGTTACGCTTCTGCGGTTGCCGAGGCGCCACACGAGGCGGTGGTTTGGGGCGATGTGTGCGGCTTGGATTATAAGGACAGTGATGCGCTGGAGTTTTCCACTTCGCTCGCTCTCCCCCACTCGAGTGTGTTAAATCAGCAGATTTGCTTTACTAACTATGTTTGTCCACCGCGGCTTCGGACTCAGAGTACGCTCTGGCCGGCACATGCGGTTCTCTCCCTCCGAGCGGACAGGAGAAACGCACCTCCCCTTTCTCAGTGAGCTGTTGAATGTGGTTACCCGCGTGGTGGATAAACTATCCCCCCCCCGTGAGCCGCTACCCTTCTTCACAGATCTCCACCAAGAGGTTTCGAGGTCCTGGAAGCAGCCTTAATCAGCGCGCGTCACGAACGCCGCGGGTTTCGCCATCATTGCTGACATGGCGGACCGCGGTTATACAGCGATGCCGCCGGTGGACGAACTCTCTTGCCGAACGTATCGCGCCAAACTCGGCCGTGGCCTAAAGTCTCGCCCCCTCTCGAAGGCGTGTCGAGTCGCGTCTAATCTCGGCAAATTTACTCCACTTGATGGCGGTTCTAACGAGAAAGATATCACAACCGAGGCTGTGAAAAAGCTGCGGGGGGCAACAGATTTGGCGCTAAGTGCTACCAAACATACTGCCCAAGCAGTGAACCATTCTATGATGGGGATGTTACCGGTCGAGCGCCACCTTGGCTAATCTCGCCGACATTACAGAAAAGCTGAGTTGGACGGCAAAAGCCTCTCGTCCTCAATCCCCTTACAGCAGTTCCTGATACTTCTGCTGTTCATCAGGGACTGTTCCCTCCACTAGAGAGCGCTGTTGGACTGCTAATGCACATCCAACCCTCTCACTGCAGTCCCTACGCTCTAACATTGACTGTCTCGCAGCAAAGGCACCTCGAGCATCATTGGATTGAGCTATCACTTGAGCGCCCCCTCAGACACTCTGCACAATCCAGCCTTCAGAGTTTGAGGGATGGCACAAGAGGCTGACAAAGACAGCCTGTTTATGACGGCTCACACAGCTGCCGCGTTCTCGCTAGCAGCGGGGCCCAATGTTTATCTTGTTGGATTAAATCCTGCCGTGGATACGCTTCAGGATTATACACAACAAAACACAGCGACTTTGACGCATGCGCTTCCCTTCCTGTTCGTCAGGGACTGTGCCCTCCACCGGAGAGCGCTGTTGGACCGCTAATGCACATCCAACCCTCTCACTGCAGTCCCCATGCTCTAACATTGACTGTCTCGCAGCAAAGGCACCTCGAGCATCATTGGATTGAGCTTTCACTTGAGCGCCCCCTCAGACACTCTGCACAATCCAGCCTTCAGAGTTTGAGGGATGGCACAAGAGGCTGGCAAAGACAGCCTGTTTATGACGGCTCACACAGCTGCCGCGTTCTCGCTAGCAGCGGGGCCCAATGTTTATCTTGTTGGATTAAATCCTGCCGTGGATATGCTTCAGGATTATACACAACGAAACGCAGGGACTTTGACGCATGCGCTTCCCTTCCTGTTCGTCAGGGACTGTGCCCTCCACTGGAGAGCGCTGTTGGACTGCTAATGCACATCCAACCCTCTCACTACAGTCCCCACGCTCTAACATTGACTGTCTCGCAGCAAAGGCACCTCGAGCATCATTGTATCGAGCTATCACTTGAGCGCCCCCTCAGACGCTCTGCACAATCTAGCCTTCAGAGTTTGAGGGACGGCACAAGAGGCTGATTAAGACGGCCCGTTTATGACGGCCCACACAGCTGCCGTAAGCACGCTAGCGGCGTGGCCTGATGTTAATTTTGTTGGATTTAATCCTGCCGTGGATACGCTTCAGGATTATACACAACGAAATGCAGCGACCAAAGGAAATCGTGGTGCTGCGGCAGGAGCGTCTCTGCTGGGAATAGGGGCTATAAAGTAAACCCCTCTCAGGTTTTACAGCCGCTATTTTTGTCTAAAAAAAAAAAAAAAAAGTGGCAATTTACGCTGTTTGAATCTTGCACTCAGGATGAGGAAAGAAATCAAGATGTTAACGGTAAAGTCTATTCTGTCTCAGATTCAACAAAAGAGTTGGGTTTGTCACGATCGATCTGAAGGATGCATATTTTCATATTCAGATCATCAAGAGACACAGGAAGTTCCTCAGATTCCCTTTAGAGGGCAAAGCGTATCAATACCGTGTTCTTCCCTTCGGCTTAGCCTTGGCTCATAGAGTATTTTTGAAATGCATGGACGCAGTTCTGGCCCTATTGTGGCTCCAGGGCGTTCGTGTATTGAATTACCTGGATGATTGGCTGGTGTTAGCACAATCGCAGACTCAAGCACACTCCCATTGGGATCTTGTGCTGAATCATCTAAACAGCCTGGCTTATGCACAAATTTCCAGAAGTGTTTTTAATTCCCTCTAACCCGCGTGTTCAGTCTCTCACGTCATGCCTGCGCCATTTCATAGCAGGTCGCGCAGTGACGGTGAGTTTTTGCCTCAGACTTTTGGGTCTATGATAGCAGCATCCCCTGTAATCCGTCTGGGCTTGCTTCACATGCGCCCATTTTCAGTGGTTGATGAAAAGCCAAAACATTTCACCCCGTTGTTTTCCGCATTGTACGGTTTCGGTGACACGGAGGTGTGTTATGTCGATAAAACCATGGATGTCAGCTAAATTCCTTCAACTGGAGTTCAGCTGGGGATTCGTGCTTCCCGCAAGACTGGCACGACGGACGTGTCTTTGACCAGTTGGGGAAACTGTTTGTCAAGGACGCCCAGCTCACGGAGCATGGACGGCGACACAACGCGGCTGGCATATAAACAGGTTGGAATTGCTGGCAGTTTTTATGGCTCTCCAGTATTTCTTGAATCTGCTGATCGGCCGTCATGTACTACTCAGGTCAGACAACATGGCGGTTGTGTCGTATCTAAATCAGCAAGGAGGATTACGCTCTCACCCCCTGTGCAGGCTGGCGAGGATAATTCTTCTTTGGTCTCAGAACAGATTTCTGTCGATCCGAGTGGTTCATGTCCCCGGGCACTTGAACTTCGGAACAGATTTGTTCTCCGGACAGAGCCTGGAGCAAGGGGAATGGAGGTTGCACCCCCAAATGGACAGTGTGGAGCCACACACCCGTGGTTTGCGGATCTGGTCAATCTGTAGCGGGCTCTCCGTGGAGATTCCCCTCAGACAGGACTTACTATCACAAGCACGAGGGATGACTTGGCACCCAAGGCCAGATCTATGGAAGCTGTGGGCGTGGCCTCTGAGCGGAGTGAGTTAATATGTCCCGGTTTTTCAGTTGGAACCACCGAGACTATAATGAATTCTAGGGCAGTTTCTACGAGACGCTTTATGCTTTCGAATGGAAACTGTTTACTGCCTGATGTGGAATTCATAATTTAGATCCAGTTTACTGCCCCGTGGCTTCAGTACTGGAGTTTAGATGGAGTAACATCAGCTGATGAAGTAACACCAGCCTCTCTTGAAGTTTACGTGGCAGCCATTTCAGCTAACCACGTATATTTAGATGGTACTTCAGTGGGCCATCATCCGCTGGTCTGTTGCTTATACAGGGTTTGTGACGGCTAAGGCCTTTCCCACCCTGCACGAGTTCCTTCATGGAATTTATTCATTGTGTTGCAAGGTCTATCAGAACATCAGTTTGAGCCCTTGAAAAATAAATAAATAAATAATCCTACTTTAAAGACAGTTCTTCTTGTGGCTTTATCCTCCCTCATGAGAGTTGGGGATTTGCAGGTTCTTCTGTTTGGCCCTCGTGCATGGACTTTTCACCAGGGTTTGTGGAAGTACTGCTGCAACCGAGACCTAATTATGTCCCTAAGGTCGCCTCGAACCCCTTTCACTTTAACAAGTGGTCTTGGAGGCTTTACTCCCTGCTGAGGCGGGGCTAGGAGATCTGAGTCTTTTCCCTGTCAGAGTGCTGAAGACTTATGTTGAACGAACAGCTCCATGGCGTGAGTCCGACCAGCTGTTGTCTGTTAGGACACAAAATAGAGGCTGTGCTGTCACAAAGCAGCGCATGTCCCATTGGTTGGTGGAGACTATATCTTTAGCCTATGAGGCGCGCGGACTCGCTTCGCCCTTAGAAATTGGAGCTCATTCCACGAGAACAGTGGTTTCATCGAAATCATTTCTCAGTGGATCTTCTATATATGATGTCTGTGCTGCGGCAGGATGGTCCTCTCCGAGCACTTTTGTCAAGTTTTACAGTCTGGATGTGAGGATGGCTCCTGGCTCCCGGGTTCTATCCGCTTGAGCAGATGCTTTCCTTGGATCCCAACTATCAGGTATGTCAGGCGTTATGGTATAGGGTTCCCATACGTTGACGTCACCGCAGCATCGAAGTGACCTATGAAAGGGAACATCTCGGTTACGTATGTAACCACGGTTCCCTGAATAGGGAACGAGATGCTGCGGTCCCGGCCGTTCCGTACCTTGATAGCATTTCTTCAGTTCATGAAATCTGAGCGAAATAGCGCGCGGCACCCGGGTATACGATGCGTACGCATGCGTAAGGCGGTGCCAAGCGCTATTTGGCCAATAAAATTGGCGGGATGATATAGGGCTTCAGACATTCGTCACCAACGAAAGGTGTTCCCATACGGTGACGTCACCGCAGCATCTCGTTCCCTATTCAGGGAACCGTGGTTACATACGTAACCGAGATGAAATGCGACGTAGCAGCTGCCCAGAGAGTGATGGTCCTCTATGTCCAGAAACGCCCTCTCATAAACATCTGGCTAAAACAAGACCTCTTTCTGTCTTTCTGACACTCACTCTAGACATATTCTTTTGGTATAATATGACATAAACATTTTTAATAATTGATGCAAGACACTGAAATGTACAGTATAGCATGCACCGGAAACAAAATAAATACTTCTTGTCACTGTAGCTTGACAATTGTTACTTTCGTCCCGACAGAAACTCCTGACTTTTAAAGATGATTTACTTTTATACTGAAAAACTCTGAAAATGCAAACTTTAGGATGTGTTAAAGCACTAAATAACCTGTAGATTGATCATTACTGTGACACATGAAACAAGAAAAACAACACAACTAATTTGAAAAAATTACTGCTTCAGTAATTTACTTTTTGTACTCGAAAACAGCTTTACGGACCTAACTGCAAGAAACGATGACGAAATCACATGATATTTCTCAGCTCCATCAAGGGTTGCATATTGAACATAATGTCATAGCTTGGAATGCAAATGCAGTAAGAGACTCAGAAAATCGATTTGTTACTTTCGTCCCACGTTACTTTCGATCCCGCTCTCCCCTAACTTACATGTAACTAAATTACGTAATTTAATTGCAAAATAAATGTAACTGTAATCTGTTACAGTTACTGAGAAAAAAAAGTGTAATTAAATTACAGTTAGCCTACTTATGAAAATGTTAATCCAAACTGTCAACAGTCTTTACAAATCTTTTTTCAATGGATAAACGATAGTCCTAGACATATAAAATCGTAACACTACTGAATGTGTTCATTTTGTTGTGTTAGGCGTAGAAGACAATGGGAAGAATTGCCATCTGATTAACCACAGCTGACAACCAGAGACGCACACACACCCACCCATTATTTTAACAGTGTTTCCCAACCACTGTGCCACTGACAGGTTGTCACGTGTGCCGTGAAAAATGATCAAAGCTTTCTATCTCTAATATATTCCGTCATTATTATTATTTTAAATCAATGCTATTGGTCATCTTTTTTTACATATATTTAGCCAATGTTAATCAAACAAAAAAACTAAACACAAAACCCAATCACGCAAAAGCACGCTCAAACTGTCAGTAAAACCTCATAACTCCACCCCCCTCCATTCAGAATGAAGCACCGCGCGCAGTCTGGATATCCTGTTCATTCGCAATGCAAGGGTAAATAACTGATGTTTGAGTAAGCACATCATTTACATAAAAAAAATAAACATAAATACAAATGCTAATGTTTTTTTTTTTTTTTTTTTTTTTTTAATAATGAATAATTGAAAAGTGCTTCATCTTATATAATATATCATGACATTTTGGCCAAATGTATTCAACAACAAAAAGCTGAGAGCCCATATAGCTACAATAAACTTTATAACCTGTAAGTTTACAAAAACATAATGCGATGCACTCCTTTAGACACGGCTTTTCTAACAAAACACATATTGAGAAATGTAATATAAAAATGTTAACATTTTATTATTTTAAAAACTAAAAAAAAGAATAGTTTTGTTTTTACATTTCCTGAAAGTGGTAGTGGATTTAGACATACAATATTTCCGCCCAACAGTGACAATATGTAAATTTCTTGTTTTATCATCACCAACATATTTACCTACAGTCATGGCCAAAAATATCGGCACCCTTGGTAAATATGATCAAAGAAGGCTGTGAAAATTAATCTCCATTGTTAATCCTTTTGATCTTTTATTTTAAAAAAAATTCACAAAAATCTAACCTTTCATTGGATAATAAGAATTTAAAATGGGGGGAAATATCATTATGAAATAAATGTTTTTCTCTAATACAAATTGGCCACAATTAACGGCACCCTTTTATTCAATACTTTTTGAAACCTCCATTTGCCATTTTAACAGCTCTAAATGTTCTCCTATAATGCCTGATGAGGTTACAGAACACCTGACAAGAGATCAGAGACCATTCCTTCATCCAGAATCACTTCAGACCCTTAAGATTCCCATCTCCATGTTGGTGCTTCTTCTCTTCAGTTCACCACACTCATTTTCTATAGGGTTTCAGGTCAGAGGACTGGAATGGCATAGCAGAAGCTTGGTTTTGTGCTCAGTGACCCATTTTTGTGTGGTTTTTGAGGTTTGTGTTATTGTACGTATGATTATTGTACGGTTGGAGGATCCAAATATGGCCCATTATAAGAGTCAGTCACTTAGTGATTTTGTTATCTGTTGGTATTTGATAGAATCCATGATGCCATGTGTCTAAACAAGATGTCCAGGACCTCCAGCAGAAATATAGGCCAGCAGTATATATACAGCAGTATATTTCATTGTACACATGGGGTACTTTTTATGCCTGTGTTCACCAAACCCATCTTGAGTGTTTGCTGCTAAAAAGCTCATTTTTTTTGTTTTACCATACAACACAACCCAATCCCAATTTAAATCCAAGTCATAAAACATAACATAATACACAGGTGATGTAGGTGCTGTTTGACAATTTTTTTTTTTAAGGTTTTCTGACCTCGAGACTCAACTTTTTTTCTGCAATTCTCCAGCTGTGGTCCTTGGACAGTCTTTAGCCACTCAATCTCTCTATCTCACTGTGCATTAGGACGATATAGAGACAAGTCCTCTTTCACGCAGATTTATAACATTTTCTGTTGATTGGAAATTCTTAATTATTGCCCTGATGGTGGAAATGGGAATTTTCACTGCTCTAGCTCTTTTCTTAAAGCCACTTCACTAATTTGTGAAGCTCAATTATCTTTTGCTGCACATCAGAAATATACTTTTTTTGGTTATTCTCATTGTGATGGATGATTAAGGGAATTTGGGCTTTGTTTTTTCCTCATTTTTATATTTCTGTGAAACAGGAAGCCTTGGATGTATAATTTCATGTTCATAATCACCCTGGAGTGCTCAAAATTGTAAATATGAATGGGAATATACTTTTGAGATATTCTACTCATAAGAATTTCTAGGGGTGCCAATAATTGTGTCCAACATGTATTTGAGAAAAACATTAATTTCATAATGATATTTTCCCCCATTTTAAATTCTTATTATCCAGTGAAAGGTTAAATTTTTGTGAATTTTTTTTTTTAAATAAAATATCAAAAGGATTAACAATGCAGATTAATTTTCACAGCCTTCTTTGATCATATTTACCAAGGGTGCCGATATTTTTGGCCATGACTGTATGACCTTGTGTTCATACCTGACTTAAGCTCAAGTTTGACATTAAATGCGAGTACTACTTTTAATATTTAATATACAATTTAAAGCAATGCATGTTTGTGCAATTTTGTTATAGCCTGTTTCAGTGCTTAGTGGTGCGCCGTGGGATTTTTTTACTTATCAAAACTGTGCTGTGGCTAAAAAAGGTTGGGAAACACTGTTTTAATACACTGTTTTATTGTTAGGGCCCGAGCACTGCAGTGCGAGGACCCTCTTGGAATTGCTCCGTTTATTATTAGGGCCCGAGCACTGATGGTGTGAGGACCCTCTTGTATCGGCTTCGTTTCTTCTTCTTCTTCTTCTTCTTCTTCTTCTTCTCCAAAATGAATCGCATTTTTGAGGGCCTAAACATACTCAAAAAGCCTTAAAAATTTGCACACGCGTCAGACCTGGTGAAAATTTACAGCTGATATAGGTTTCAGAAGAGGGTGTGGCAAAATGGCTCGACAGCGCCACCTATTGTAAAAAAATCAACAGCCCTCGAGCTGTGTTTCACGTACATGCACGAAAATTGGCACACATATGTAAAGCATCAGTACCTACAAAAAAGACTCTTGGAGCAATATCCGAAACCCAACAGGAAGTCGGTTATTTTTAATTTTATGAGCAAATTTTGCATCATTTTTGTCATTTGCATGCCTTGTATTTTAACGAACTCCTCCTAGAGATTTATTCAGATCAACACCAAATTTGGTAGGCCTAATCTAAAGGACTTTGCGATGTTAAATTGCGAAGATCTTGAGTTTTCGTTGAAGGGCGTGTCCGTGGCGGCCTGACGAATTTCGATGATTCGCCATGAAAAATTAAATGTTTGATAAGACTCCTGACCTGAACAGATTGTTATGCCCATATTCAGTTATAGTCACAGCGCCACCTACTGGCAACAGGAAGTGACATATTTTACGCTGTAACAAACTACCCCGAGAAATTTTATGACATAAATTGTTTTTTTTCAGTCACTCTATTCTACAGGCCTGTGCAATGTTAAATTGTGAAGATCTTGAGTTTCCGTTAAAAGAACTTCACACATGGCGCCGTCACAAAGTTCGATGTCTCGCCATGGGAATAAAAGTTATTATAACTCAGGCATAAAATGTCCGATCTTGCCCAAACTTCACATGTTTGATAAGATTCCTGGCCTGAACACATCTGAAGGCCAATATCCATTGGGCGTGGCAAAATGCCTCGATAGCGCCACCTATACACTTTCAAAGGAGTGCGCCTCGAGCTACGTTTCACGTACATGTACAAAAATCGGTACACACATGTAACACACCAATACCTACAAAAAAGTCTTTTGGTACGAAATTCGAATCCCAACAGGAAGTCAGTTATTTTTAATTTTCTCTGCAAAATTTGTGTCGTTTTGCCATTTTCAGGGGTTGTACTTTAACGAACTCCTCCTAGAGATTTATTCAGATCAACACCAAACTTTGTCAGTGTAATCTAAAGGCCTTTGCGATGTTAAATTGCGAAGATCTTGAGGTTTCGTTTAAGGGCGTGTCTGTGGCAGCCTTACAAATTTTGATGTTTCGCCATGAGAAAGGAAGTTGCTATAACTCAGACATACAATGTCCAATTTGCCCCAAACTTCACATGTTTGAGAAGACTCCGGACCTGAATATATCTACATGCCAATATTCAGATATCGCTATAGCGCCACCTGCTGGCAATAGGAAGTGACATGTTTTACGCCGTAATAAACTACTCCTAGAAATTTTATGACATTTTATATTTTTTTTTTTGGTCAGTCTAATCTAAAGGCCTTTGCGATGTTAAATTGTAAACATCTTGAGGTTTCATTAAAAGGTGTGGCCATGGCGCCGTGACAAGTTTGGATGTCTCGCCATGGGAATAGAAGTTGTTGTAACTCATGAATAAAATCATGGCCTGAAGATATACAAAAGATGTTCGAAAAGAGTCTTGGCCTGAACACATCTGAAGGTCATTATTCCACTATAATCATAGCGCCACCTGCTGACAACAGAAAATGGCTCGTTTTACACTAACTTAAACATGCAATGTCCAATCTGGACCAAACTTCAAATATTTGATAAGAGTCATGGCCTGAAGATATCTAAAGGCCAATGTTCAGTTATAATCATATCGCCACCTGTTGGCAATAGGACACAACATGCTTTATACTAACTCAAACATTTCATGTTCAATCTGCACTAAATTTCATATGCTTGATAAAAGTGCTGGACTGAAGAAATGTACATGCCAAAATCCAGTTATACTCATAGCGCCACCAGCTGGCAGCAGGAAGATTGGCACATATAAATGACTTTGACATATTCCTCTTATATTTTACCACATTAAACGCATATTTCTCGCCGTTCGCTGTTTTACAAAAGCCACCCGGTGGTGGTGAGCCCGGGTGCGAGGGCCCGTTCATCGCTGCTTGCAGCTTTAATTAGGGCCTGAGCACCGATGGTGTGAGGACCCTCTTGGAATTGCTCCGTTAATTATTATTATCCAGCAATATCCGATCTGCCCCAAACTTCATACATTTTATAAGAGTCCTGCCCTGAAGGCATGTACATGCTCATATTTGGTTATAGTTATAGTGCCACCTACTGGCAACAGGAAGTGACATCTCTTACACTAATATGCACTATTAGTAACACAGTAAAATATGCCATTGTGTGCTAAACATGCTAGAAATATTCTCAAACATTCTAGCAAATCTTACCAAGTGCTAAAGCATGCTATTAATACTATCAAACAGGAAGTTGTTGTAAAACATGCATACAATGCCCAATCTGCCCCAAACTTCACACATTTTATAAGAGTCCCGGCCTGAACACATCAACATGCCCGCATTCGATTATAGTCATAGCGCCACCTATTGGCAACAGGAAGTGTCATGTTTTACACTGTTATTGACTCCTAGCAACATATTAAAAAGTGTCAGGAAGTGTTAAATATACTGACAACATGTTAGAAACATACTAAAACATGCTAGTAGCACTTAGCTAAGTGGTAAAGCATGCTACTAAATGCAGTGAAAAAGGAAGTTGCTGTAACTCAGGCTAGCAATGTCCGATCTGCCCCAAATTTCACATATTTGACAAGAGTCCTGTCCTGAACACATCAACATGCCCGTATTCGGTTATAGTCATAGCGCCACCTGCTGGCAACATAAAGTGTCATGTGTAACACTGTTATGGACAGCTTGAAAAATAATAAAAAGCATTAAGAAGTGTTAACTAGGCTGGCAAAATTCTAGAAGCATGCTAAAACATGCTAGCAACACTTAGCTCAGTGTTAAAGCATGCTATTAATTCAGTGTTGCAGAACATTACTGTAACTCGTGCATACAATGTCCAATCTGCCTCAAACTTCACAAGTTTGATTAGAGTCCTGGCCTGAAGATATCTACATACTCATATTTGGTTATAGTTATAGCACTACCTACTGGAAACAGGAAGTGACATGTTTTACACTTATGCACTATTAGCAACACAGTAAAATATGCCATTGTGTGCTAATCATGCTAGAAATTTTCTCAAACATGCTAGAAACACTTACTATGTGCTAAAGGATGCTATTAATGCTATGAAACAGGAAGTTGTTGTAACTCACGCATACAATGCCTAATCTGCCCCAAACTTCACACGTTTTATAAGAGTCCTGGCCTGAACACATCTAAAGGCCAATATTCAACAATAATTATAGTGCCACCTGCTGGCAAAAGGAAATGACTTATTTTAAACTAACTTAAACATGAAATGTCTGATCTGCCCTAAACTTCACATGTTTGATAAGATTCCTGGTCTCAACAGATCTTAAGGCCAATATTTCAGTTATAATCATACCGCCACCTGCTAGGACAGGAAATTACTTGTTTTAAACTAACTTAAACATGCAATATCCGGTCTGCCCAAAGTTCATGTGTTTAATATGGGTCCTGGCCTGAACTCATCTTTAGGCCAATATTTATTTATAGTCTTAGCGCCACCTGCTGGCAACAGGAAATTACTTTTTTTACACTAACTTAAACATGCAATGTCTGATCTGCCCAAAACTTTGCATGTTTGGTAAAAGTCCTGGTCTGAAGACATTTACATGCCGATGTTCAGTTATGATCATAGCTCCACCTGTTGGCAGCAGGAAATGTGGCACAAATATTTACCATTTTAAAAGCATATGGTCCAACGTTCACTGATCTCCTATGGCCACCGGGTGGTGGTGAGCCGGGGTGCGAGGGCCCTTTCATCGCTGCTTGCAGCTTTAATTAGGGCCCGAGCACTGATGGTGTGAGGACCCTATTGTATCTGCTTTGTTTATTCTTCTTCTCTTCTTATTCTTCTTCTTCTTCTTCTTCTCTTCTTCTTCTTCTTCTTCTCCAAAATGAATCGCATTTTTTTGGGGCCTAAACATGCTCGAAAAGTCCTGAAACTTTGCACACGCGTCAGACCTGGTGAAAATTTACGTCTGATATAGGTTTCAGAAGAGGGTGTGGCAAAATGGCTCGACAGCGCCACCTATCGTAAAAAAATCAACAGCCCTCGAGCTGTGTTTCACGTACATGCACGAAAATTGGCACACATATGTAAAGCATCAGTACCTACAAAAAAGACTCTTGGAGCAATATCCGAAACCCAACAGGAAGTCGGTTATTTTTAATTTTATGAGCAAATTTTGCATAATTTTTGTCATTTGCATGCCTTGTATTTTAACGAACTCCTCCTAGAGATTTTTTCAGATCAACACCAAATTTGGTATGCCTAATCTAAAGGACTTTGCGATGTTAAATTGCGAAGATCTTGAGTTTTCGTTGAAGGGCGTGTTCGTGGCGGCCTGACGAATTTTGATGATTCGCCATGAAAAATGAAGTTGCTATAACTCAGACATACAATGTCCAATCTGCCACAAACTTCACATGTTTGATAAGAGTCCTGGCCTGAACAGATTGATATGCCCATATTCAGTTATAGTCATAGCGCCACCTACTGGCAACAGGAAGTGACATATTTTACACTGTAACAAACTACCCCGAGAAATTTTATGACATAATTTTTTTTTTTATCAGTCACTCTATTCTAAATGCCTGTGCGATGTTAAATTGTGAAGATCTTGAGTTTTCGTTAAAGGGCGTGTCCATGGCGCCGTGACAAAGTTCGATGTCTCGCCATTGGAATAAAAGTTATTGTAACTCAGGCATAAAATGTCCAATCTTGCCCAAACTTCACATGTTCGATAAGAGTCCTGGGCCTGAACAAATCTGAAGGCCAATATTCCATCGGGTGTGGCAAAACTGCCTCGATAGCACCACCTATACATTTTCAACGGAGTGCGCCTCGAGCTACATTTCACGTACATGTACAAAAATCGGTTACGCACATGTAACACACCAATACCTACAAAAAAGTCTCTTGGTACGAAATTCGAATCCCAACAGGAAGTCAGTTATTTTGAATTTTCTCTGCAAAATTTGTGTCGTTTTTGCCATTTTCAGGGGTTGTACTTTAACGAACTCCTCCTAGAGATTTATTCAGATCAACACCAAACTTTGTCTGTGTATTCTAAAGGCCTTTGCGATGTTAAATTGCGAAGATCTTGAAGTTTCGTTTAAGGGCGTGTCTGTGGCGGCCTTACAAATTTTCGATGTTTCGCCATGAGAAAGGAAGTTACTATAACTCAGACATACAATGTCCAATCTGCCCCAAACTTCACATATTTTTGAGAAGACTCCTGACCTGAATATATCTACATGCCAATATTCAGATATCGCTATAGCGCCACCTGCTGGCAACAGGAAGTGACATGTTTTACGCCGTAACAAACTACTCCTAGATATTTTATGACATTTTATAATTTTTTTTTTGGTCAGTCTAATCTAAAGGCCTTTGCGATGTTAAATTGTGAACATCTTGAGGTTTCATTAAAGGGTGTGGCCATGGCGCCGTGACAAAGTTTGATGTCTCGCCATGGGAATAGAAGTTGTTGTAACTCAGGCATAAGATGTCCGATCTTCCCCAAAACTTCACATGTTCGAAAAGAGTCTTGGCCTGAACACATCTGAAGGTCAATATTCCACTATAATCATAGCGCCACCTGATGGCAACAGGAAATGGCTTGTTTTGCACTAACTTAAACATGCAATGTCCAATCTGCACCAAACTTCAAATATTTGGAAAGAGTCATGGCCTGAAGATATCTAAAGGCCAATATACAGTTGTAATCATAGCGCCACCTGTTGTCAATAGGACACCTCATGCCTTATACTAACCTCAAACATTCCATGTTCAATCTGCACTAAATTTCATATGCTTGATAAAAGTGCTGGACTGAAGAAATGTACATGCCGAAATCCAGTTATAGTCATAGCGCCACCAGCTGGCAGCTGAAAGATTGGCACATATAAATGACTTTGACATATTTCTCTTATATTTACCACATAAAACGCATATATCTTGCCGTTCGCTGTTTTACAAAAGCCACCCGCTGGCGGTGAGCCCGGGTGCGAGGGCCCGTTCATCGCTGCTTGCAGCTTTAATTATTAGGGCTCAAGCCTGGAGGGCGAGAGCCCTATTGTTTTCCTTAGGATTATTTGTTATTATTATTATTATTTATTATTATTCTAATTTTTTTTCAAGGTTTCGGGGGCTTTTAGGGCCCTTAACATGCTTAAAAAGTCTTGAAAATTGGCACACACATTGGAACCTGCGGCCATTAGGGCCGGGCAGAGACTGATACACGGGCGTGGCACAGGGGCTCTACAGCGCCCCCTAGAATATGGAGGGCCATATATCATACATACTTGCACGTAGACATATGAAACTCGGTACACATATAGATCTCATCAATCCAAACAACTTTCGTATTGCATGTCATAGGCTCCGCCCAACAGGAAGTTGGCTATTTAGGGTTTAGGATTCTTATTTTCCATCAAAGTTTTGGGGGCTTTAGGGGCCCTTAACATTCTCAAAAACTCTTGAAAATTTGCACACACCTTAGAATCTGTGGCCATTAGGAGGCTGCAGAGGCTGAGACCCGGGCGTGGCACAGGGGCTCTACGGCGCCCCCTGGAACACAGTCAGAAATGTTGATGTATAGTTCAAACATACTTGCACGTATTCATATGAAACTCAGTACACATATAGATCTCATTGTGCCGAACAACTTTCGTATTGCATGTCATAGGCTCCACCCAAAAGGAAGTCAGCTATTTAGAGCTATGTAAAAAGCGCATGCTCTGGAATTTGATATACTTGTCATAGGTTTTTTACCCGATTGCCACCAAACTTGGTCAACATGATCTCAAGACATTGGGGATGCAAAATTGCCAGGGGATTTTTGATATCTCGAACGGTTTGCTCGTGGCGAGGCGGTTGAAATTATGGCGAGAAATGAGAAACAGGAAGTGTCTAATAACATCCACATACATTTCCTGATTTTAATTAAACTTCATCAATTTGTTCGTTGTATGATGCCGATCGCATATATGTGACTATTAGGAGTCAAAATTTATAGCGCCACCAACTGGCAGCAGGAAGTGTGTCATTTTCAAAATGCTTTGAATTCAGCATCTTATTTTTACTCAATTTGCTTCAAACTTCATCAGAATAATGACAAAACACGGCCCATGTAAAACTGTTGAGGGGATATTGATATCTAATATAGTGTTGCCATGGCAAAATATCAAACTGGAATATTTTTCTTTATAATATATTCTGATTTTGAGGCAGATAACATGCTTAGAATTTCATGAAACTCAGAACACATATCAGTATTAATGATAGCTAGACACTGGCAAAAGGTCATAAAAGGGCGTGGAGGAGGCACTCTATAGCGCCACCTTTTGTCAAAAGTGGGGGGCCTTAGTTTTAGCTACAGACACCAAACTCGGTACATATATTGTTCTTATTAAGACGGACAACTTTCTAATTTACAGTCATTAGCTACGACCAACAGGAAGTCGGCTATTTTGATTTGAATATGGATTTTTGGCTCTGTGTGAGGAGTGTATGTGTGCTGAGACTTTCATTGTCTGAGAGAAATTGCGCCTCTACAGGAGCAATTCCCGGGACTGAGAGGGAGGAGTCTCGCTTAGTTTCACTTTTAAATCGGTTAAAAATACAAATAAATAAATAAAATTGATTCACACTGACAAGCTAAACCAACATATATTATTATTAGAGGGTCAGTAGGGCTCATTAATAATTGATGTATGGCCAGAGAACAGTGAGATAGACGAGAGATAAAATCGCAAACAGCGCGTGCAGTCTCAACGAGCTCGCAACAAACGAGTTTATTCTTGTTTAAGACCTTTTAAAAAATAAAATATTACAGCGATTGCACACAATCCACCAATTAGAACACACCAAGAGCTAAATTCAGATGTTTGTGAGTGTTAAAATGAAATATTTGCTGCAGCCTGTCTGACAGCGCGAGACTTCTGAACACTTGAAGGGAAAAAAGTCTACTACAGCCTTTTACATTAAAACACAGCGGCGAATTAACACAAAACAATTAGAAGAACATATTATAGAGATGAAAATGAGTGTTTATGAGTGCTTGTGAGATTTTCTTTGTCTAAAGGCTGAACATCACATCGATTGCTCTGCGCTCCAGCTGTGATGGTTTTTCGGCGAGAACGGACAAATACATGTTTCATTCACACTGACAAGCTGAACCAACATATGTTATTATTACCGGCTCAGATCTCATTAATAATTGATGTTTGGCCGGAGATCAGTGAGAAAGACCAGAGAGAAATCACAGCTGCATCAGCGCGTGCAGTCTCACCGCGAGCTCACAATAAAAGCATTTTTATAGTTTTAAGAGCTTTTTAAAACAAAATATTACCGCGAATGCACACAATCCACCCATTAGAACACAACAAGAGCTGAATCCAGGTGTTTTTGAGCTGTTTAATTGTGAAAAGAAATACTATTTGACAGCGCGAGACAGTCTAAGGGCAGAATAACATCGATCTCTCGAGCTCCAGAGGACGCTGATTCTGGGCTTTTCGTCGCAAGAACGAACAAATCACGTACAAGATTATTTCAAAATACATAATAGCTTGGCGAATATAAACGAAAACAGCCACGTGAACATTAACTGTTGAGAAATAAATCTGAAGTGGATCATGATACTGGATTTAAATATTAAAGTGACTGCATTTACCAGCTGCTTTCTGTCTTCAATTTTAATCTATAAAAAACAGAAAATCATTGGTCTTGGCTGCTTTTTTTTTTTTTTTTTGTATGTGTGTATGTATTCATTATTATTATTATTATTATTATTATTATATTATTATTATTATTATATTATTATTTTGCTCTAACAAGAATTAATCTATATTTAACTAAATCGATGACATGTTATTTTACATTTGATTTGTCCATTTCTGCATCCAAACACCTATAAACTTAAACACATGCACTATTAAACTATTGTTAGCAATTTCTTTATCGTCCAATTTAACTGGTGTACACACCTTTATTTTCATAATAAATTTGTTTTTTAGATTATAGACAGTTACAGTGGTATGTAATAAATATTAACAGGTTTTGTTCAAGCTGCTTAAAATGTTTGAAGTAGGCTAATTTTTTTAAATGTAAATCCTAAAAAAAAAAAAAATAATAAATAAATAAAACAAACAAAACAAAAAAAAAATTAGCAACTCACATAGTAATCATTCAACACTGCTTAAAAATGTAAGTTGAAAATTAAACTCATGTTTAAGCATGAAATAAGATACAGAATCAGTAAATTAGATTTTAATGTGGGTATATTATCAGTAAACTAATCATTAAATATTTATAATCATTCCAAAAATATTGGCCCCTTTCATAATGTTGTTCAAAAATGAAGGCCACAATGCTAATGTTGTCCACTCGATGGCACCACAGGATAGCAAATACTTCAAGATCTGTTCAAAGACTTGAAAATGTTTCATTTATGTGCATAAATAAAAAATGCATAAACTTTCATTCTTTTTTCATAAACTTTAATAAAGCCCAATATAGTAATTCTGCAAAAGCTATCATCTCCTAAATACCATTACTTTGTTATTTTAAATGTATTGACAACATATTTCTCAAGTTATCACACATTACTGAAAAAGTGTAGAAGGGACACTATATTAGTTATCTATTTTCATGTTGTGCATATAATAGTACTCACATAAGGACTCATAATTTACTTGAAAAGAGACACGTTCATTGTGTAACTGCATCATCTACACAGACCAATGTGCTTGGACCCCTAATAATCACCTTGACTTAAACCACATTGTTTCAGTTACCTTCTGTGTCTTAGGGCACAACGCTTCAGTGACAGGAATGTGAAATAGCAAACAGGGAAAAAAATAAAAGGCATGACTTTATTTGCATCCACCTACTCTATTACAGATGTTCCACAGCCAAGACTTTTATTAGAATCGAAAATAGAAAGGGTTCGAATAAATAGTTTATTAATCATTTAATTTCACTTTCTTAATGAATATTGTTCTGTGTATGTGATTTCAAAGTCTTGATGCTTCGGATTAACCTGTTAATTGCCATATCCCTTAAAACCTGAGTGCCAGAGGGTTACAGTAAATGCATGTGCCCGCTTGGCACAGTTTACCTGATGCCACAGGGGTGGCGTTTGCGCTGATGGCTTGAGCCCGCCATCGCTGCTTGCAGCTATATTTAGTCTTAAAATGTCCATAACATAAAATCATTTTTGAGCCACAACATTGTCAACATACCATAGTTGGACTTGTACTGCGCTGCTCTGATTTCTAAAGACTGCTACAGTGGCGGCGACTAGCGTCTTGAGCTCAAACAACGCTAAGAGAGAGCTTACGAATGGTCCAGACCAACCTTACGAAAGTGTGACTTACAGAAGATATACTTAGCGTACGAACGTGTCGGGAATCGTGCCATAACATTAAGAGAGAGGTTAAGGAATAGGTTAAGAACTACTTAGCGATAAGAACGTTTTGGGGAACCGGGCCCAGTTCTTTTCGGACAGATCGGCTCATTGAACTGGTTCAAAAAGCCGATTAATCGGTTCCTGATGTCATCAAGCATTACCGTCTGTACGCATTTCTTTTCTAACAACTCAATGCCATGTCGTATAAATGAAAAATTCAAATAAGCAATTTATGTCAACACATATTGAAACATTTAAAAAATAAAAGTTGTGAAAGCATATTGCTGATTATTGCCATATAATTCACTTAAGTTAAAGGGATACTCCACCCCAAAATGAAAATTTTGTCATTAATCATTTACCCCCATGTTGTTCCAAACCCGTAAAAGCTTTATTCGTCTTCGGAACACAATTTAAGATATTCTGGATGAAAACCGGAAGGCTTGTGACTGTCCCATTGACTGCCAAGTAACTTACACTGTCAAGGTCCAGAAAAGTATGAAAAGCATCGACAGAATAGTCCATCTGCCATCAGTGATTCAACCGTAACGTTATGAAGCGACAACAATACTTTTTGTATGCAAATAAAACAAAAATAATGACATGATTCAACAATTTTTCTCCTCTGTCTCTCCACATCACCGTAGCCCCATTTTGGAGAATATGAGCTAAACGCAGGAAGCTTATGCTCTTCTGTGTTAGCCGCTCCACAAGGATACATTTTCTACATGTATTTATGCTTTGATTTGAAAGAAAACAGCACATCCTTGTGGTGTAGCTGACACAGAAGAGCGTAAGCGTTTTGTAGAAAACATGGAAACACCAAAGACGCTTTATTATGTTGTGCGTTTTAATAGACCGGTGACGACTGCACAGAGTAGCATTATAACAGAACTTTCAAATGTATCTAATATGATAAAACAGCGCTCCTTTTTTCCCCCACATACGCACGACTGGAAGCAGTGGACTGTGGCATAATAAAAGCTCCGCTGCTTTTGAGCCGTGTGTCATGCTCGTTCAGCAGCCTCGTTTTGCTTCGACGGCTTTCAGCCTCACCCTGCTTCATTCCACTACGTTAATAAATCATTAGTTCATCCATGAACATGAGTCCTGTGGGATTGCATCAGCTGTGGGGATGAAGCCCACAATTCCCATGATTCCACACTGTCACTGGTCATCAAACTAAGCCTTTGTTTCTTTGTTTTGTTTTGAATATGCACCCTCCAGTGGCAAAAAATTAAATTTTGTGCCTTTTAAGCAACTATAAATATAGTATGCATGCACAATAAACTATTGTACAATTTATTTACATCACTTGACAGAAATGTTTTTGCAGGTTTTAATAAAATGTAAATTAATAACAGTCATAATAAGCTTATTTCCAGTACGCGCCTCAGGCTTGCACAGTATCGTCAACTCACTCATCAGAATTTTTGCTAATCCTCACCAAACTTTGCCACGGCTCATTCGGTTCTTGTTGAATCCTCGGCAAACAAGAACGATTCGTTCACGAACCGAACATCACTATTTGACACCCCTGTTCTATGCCATATTGTTGCTCAAGGGAGTGTTGAATCTGCCGGGGTTTACAAGCATCAGTGATACTACTACCTCACAGGCACCTTTTGTCATTTTCTTTTAAGTTTGATTGTTTTCTTTAGTATTTTTGGACTACAGAAATGGTGGAAAGACTATATTTGAACTTAGCCAAAGTGCTGTTTATTTTTTTATATAGTTTGACTTTTTGTTGATTGTTGAAAATATAAATGTGAATCTGAGATTGCATTCAAACTTGAACCAAAGTACTAACTTTTGATTGCTTATTGATTGTTGAAAATATAACTGAAACTGTTTCATTTGAACTAAAACCCAAAGTGCAAAGTTTTTCTCTGTTTTTAAATAACAACTCTGAAAATTTGAAACTGAACTTTCTCTGTGTGGGAATCTGATTCAAATCATTTTGTTACAACTGTGTAGTGTGCACCAGCTTAATTGTTTATTACAATTTTTTTATTCTCCCCCTGGGCTTTTAAACCACTGTGTCTCTTGCTCATCTTTTCAGTGGCGATTTGTTCCTCCACTGAAGAAAGACAGCTACCTCCTAAACCTCTGGATACACAGAACAGTGCACCCATGCCACGTACAGGTAATCAATTGTGCTCTTGTTTTAATTTTCTGCTCACAATCAGCTGCCAAACAATAAACAAAGTGTCAATTGTCTGTTATGTTGATGCAAATATCTCTGCCTCACCCACTTGTTCTCTTTCCATTTCCAATTCTTCCTTCTATCGCACTTCTTAACCATCCAACTTTCTCATTCTTGTCATCCTTTTTAACTTTTCTCTCTAGAGGAGATCTGTGCGGAGCTGGTTAGCGCAATAGAGGCAGGTGATGTTCGGGTGGCATCTGTCTGTGCATCATCTTTAGCTAAACAGAAAGCTGCTCTAAGCATTCAGCCATCTAAACCAAATTACACAGGCACTGAAATGAGGTAAATTTTATGTTTACAGACACTCACCCACTCAGTTTAACCATGTGTCCTAACCAGACAGAAAGCAGCAAGTGATAAAAGATGTCTATTGCTTGTTAATTATGTGTCTTTAATGAAATTAAGTATTTTAGTATTTTATTTACTAAATTTATTAGTATTATACTATTTATTAGTATTATTAGTTCACCCAGAAATGAAAATTCTGTCATTTATGAATGCTAATGTTGATCCAAACCTGCATGACTTTTTTTTCTTGTGTGGAACACAAAAGAAGGTTTACTGTACTGCAGAATGGACAAACTATCTTCTTTTATGTTCCACAGAAGAAAGTGAATTATAATTTATGCCAAGTTAACACACATTTTGACAGCTAATGCATTGATTTATCATGCAGCCTGGCTGTGGTAGTAGAGGATGCATCCTCTTCATGTTGTGTCACAGTGAAAGTCGTCCCTCACTCCACAATTGGTGCTCTCAAACAGCAGGTAGGTGCAGATTAACATTAACCAATAAAAGATGATTTCTTCTCGTTCTTTCAGTGCCATACTATTCTGACAAATACCTTAGTTATCATTTAGCTTTGTCTCTGACACATAGTTTTTGCTGTCTAAGGTCTTCACAGACTATGGTTTTCATCCATCCGTGCAACGCTGGGTCATTGGCCAGTCTTTGTGCTCTGATCACCGCTCTCTGGCTTCTTACGGAGTTCAGCAAGATGGCGACACTGCGTTCCTTTATCTCATTTCTGCCCGTCAGGACCGTCTCAGTCGAGGGCTTTACCAACAAGCACAACCAGCTTTGGTGGCAGCGTCTAATCATCCCCACCAAGAAGCAGTTACCAATGGGCCAGCACTGAACACAGCCTTAAGACCATACAGCACCCTGCCTACAAGACTTCATAACAGCCATAATACCCCGAGTGTGTATTCCCAGTATCCAATAAGACCACCAGTCAAAGTCATAACATGCATTTACACATAGACAACAAACAGTTAAAATGTAAAAATCTCAATGTTTCTGATAAATTATTATAAATGACTAAACAAATTACTTTATTCTCAGTTATCCTTTGTATAAAGTCTTGCACAATTAGCAACGATGTCTCACAACTTGCTTATTAAAACTGTGACCTCTTGACCTCTCAGGTAACAGTGCGGGAGGTACAGAGAGGCTGGGTTTGGGTGAAATTCGTGACCTCATCAACCTTGAGCTGCCGCAGTTAAACGAAGCCCTGTCGCCCAACAGAACAAGCACACAGGTACAAAATTATGTGAACACACAAACTAGTTTTTCTTTAACATTAAGGGCAGACATTTTATACGATATTGAGCCTTTGATAATATTTGAAACACTTAAACAAAAGATATGTTTCACAAAAGCAACAAGTATGCAAATACATAGATATACACGAATAATGAGATTATGGTGCTTATTTGAATACTTGTTTTTGTGGGTATGTAGCTGGGATGGGCCTGCCCAACCTGTACATATATTAATAAACCGACACGTCCCGGCTGTGAAATGTGTAGTGCAAACAGACCTGAAGGCTACACTGTTCCCGGCAACTACAGACCAGATGCTCTGGAGCTAAGACGCATTCAACAGGAAAAAGAAGCAGTAAGGCAGTACCAACAGGTGAGGCTCACGAAATTCAGTTGAGAAAGCATAAGCACATTTTGTACAAGAATTCTGCCTGCTACCACTGGAATATTCCACTTTGTTGTTGTGATGCTTGTGGAAATCATTGGGAACAGATGAGACTGGCATGTTGCTTTTGCTGTTGGCTTATACATCTCATGCACACCTACCATTTTACATCTACACTCACACACAGGTTTAGGACAAAATCCTCAGGTTGGCATAGTAATTTGGTTTTATTCATATAAATTAAATAAGAATGACTGATAGAATTTTAGGGAATTATAGAACATTAGAATTGGCTGTTAAACAGTATTGTCTGTTTCAAAATTTACCTATAGCCTTTTTTCAAAATGTAGTAGCGAATTTCAATAATAAAAATGTGATTAAACGTTAATAGTGACAGAACTTTTCTTTGATATTGTGACATACGTCTGAGTGTAACAGATCATTGAAAATGAAAAATGTAGGTAGAAGTAAATTTTACTGGAAGATCTAGTTATGATATTTAGATTAAAATTAGGAGGTAAAAAAGAAAGAATATACATACAAATCATTCACAATGAGAGCTATAACATCCATTTAGAAAATGGACTGAATTTTCATTTCACGATGACTTTATAATAGTAAATATAAGCGTTCATTTAATTTCAGTCATTTTTTTTATGCATCTCATTTGTTACCATTTTTTTTAATACATCAGTATTATATTAGCCATTGGTGACTTATCATTAGAATTTATCAATCATTAAAAACCCATTAAAGCTGACCACTATTAATGAGCTACTTTCACTCACCTCTAAGGTTTTTTTTTTAGGGTTTGAGGGGGGGGGGTAGGATAAAGCCTGAGTTCTGATTGACTCCTCAGTCTGAATCTCTTCTCTTTTGTCTCTATTTTTTTTTTTTTTTTTTAAGGAGAAAGGGAGAAGAGAGGAGCTGAGGGGCAACAACTCACTACTGCACAACCTTGACCAGGACTACTGATTCATGCGTGCACACATTCTTGGTGCATAGTCTCTAACAAACCAGGCGCACTCATACTCCAAATTCAACTACAGTACAGCTGGTATACTGCACAACTTGTATATGCCTGAACAGTTAATGAATTTGATTCATGCCAACCTCATCTATTCAAATGTCACTTTTTTTAGACCACATACAAAAGCTACACATTTAGACCCATTTCAAAAACAACTTTATAATTGAACACTGCAATAGTCGTACAGGAAGTAATTTTTATAATATTAATGGCAAAGACATCTATAATACCGTTACTTCACTTGGTCTAATAAAAAGCTTGTTGCTTTGTCTTGGTTTAAAACTTTATTCAGGTACAGACTCTTGTAATGTGCAGATGCCTCAACCAAATGACATATACTGTATATCTTTGTGAGTAGATGTAAGAAATGACTCCTACTGCACAGCTTTTGCAGGAATGTAGAGCATCTATTTACGTAACCTGTTTTATACAAGTTCAGTCTGATCTTGTTTAAGAGTATCTTGTAAAATAGTTTCAGATTTTCATATATTCAAGATTTTAGTCTTGGATTTTTTGAAGTGACCGTTTCAGTTCAGAGATTATAGATCCCTGAAACTATAAAAACTTCCCAGAATCTTTTTTAAGTGCAGAAAGACTTTTTGAGTTCTGTGATGGATCATCCAACAATGCACTTTTTTTGTTTACTATTAAACACCAACATTTACCTTATCTTACATCATTGCAGACTGCAGCTGTTCACACAAAAGCAACATTAATTTTGCATTGATGTTGAAACTGTAATGAAGATGAAATGAAGAGAGGCAAAAATAGTTTGTGTAAATGGTGTCTGACGTGTCAAACCTGTGTCATAGGACTGTGCAACACAGTCTCTTGGCAATTTGTAACTATTTTACATTTTGCCGAATTGGTGGCTAATTTTTATGGTTTTGTATGAAATTATTTGTACGTTTTCATGCATATTTCCTACTGACGGTTGGGTTTAAGGGTGGAGCTTCATGCTTGCTTTGAATCACGTCATACGAATTTATACAAAATCTCCACCTTGTTAAATAGTTGGTTTCTCATGAGATCTCTCTGGACAGTGTTGCAAAAACTTTTGACTGTGTTTGGCCAAACTCATAAATGCATGCATGCTAAGAAAACATGTTGTATATATGAATTTTGCACTCGAGCATAAAGACTCAACTTGGTGAAAATGTTGTAGACAGAGTTTTTTGCTCATACTGTTCGAAACATTCTAATATTTTAGTTGACAAAAATATGCAGAAAGAGCATTTAGTAATTACCACAGTGCCAATGAGCAATGCACTTAACCCCAAGTTACTCTATCAGGACTGGCCATTAGTGCATTATGGATAAAACGCATGTGCTAAACGATGAATAGGCCTAAACAGTGTGAGAGGGAAAGAAACAGGAAGACATGTCTTGGTCAGTTCAGTTAGGGCTGTAATGTAGCAGAACTTGTTTGTCTGTATGACTGGGCATCCTTCCTTCATGGTAACTCGTGTAAAATAGCATTGAATTTAAAAAAGACAAATGGCTATGCAAATTAACTATGTGGCAAACTCAAATAAAGGTATTTTAATAGGTACATAACATTCACACCTGGGTGTTTTTTTTATTATTTATTTATTTATTTTTAATGTATGTGTGCATACACTGAATACAAGTAATACAGTTCTGGTACATTTAAAAGCCTTATGTTGTTACTTTGTCGTAACTGTAACCATATAATGTGGTTAATCAGTTTAAACGTGTAAGGTAAGTGATTGCATTCATGTTGCATTTATTCACAAATTTTATGTAAACTGCATATAATATATTGCAATAATGTAATTTGGGTGTCACTTTATTTGATAGTGCTCTTGTATTTAGTCATTCTAACTAACTACATGTACTGTTATTAGCACACATATACAGTACCGTCTTGAATAAACTATTTCACATAACGGATGTTTATATACACCCCACAAGACAAAATAATAACTAAATTTATAAAAGTGACCCCATTCAAAAGTTTACATACGCTTGAATATTTAATACTACGTGTCATTTTCTGGATGAAACACAACTGTTTTTTTTTTGTTTTTGTTTTTTTGTGATGGTTGTTCATGAGTCCCTTGTTTGTCCTGAACAGTTAAACTGCCTGTCGTAGTTTTCCAGCATCTTCTGTATATTTGACCACTTTCCAGCGGTGACTGTATGATTTTGAGATCCATCTTTTCACTCTGAGGACAGTTGAGGGACTCATACATAACAGTCCCAAAAGGTGAAAACATTTACTGATGCTCAAGAAGGAAACATGATGCATTAAGAGCTGGGGGTGTAAACCTTTGAACAAGATGATGATGTGTGCATGTTTCTTATTTTGATTAAAGATCATATTTTCATTTAGTACTGCATTTCAGAAGCTACATAAATACATATGTTTCCCAGAAGACAAAATAAGGACAATTTACCCTGATCATCCAATCCAAAAAGTTTACACCCTCCAGCTCTCAATGCATCATGTTGCCTTCTTGTGCATCAGTAAATGTTTTCACCTTTTGTAATTATGTATGAAAAGATGGATCTAAAAATAATACAGTAATCAAATAACATATTTATAACTAAATAAATAAAAATCATAATCAAATAAAATATTTATTTCTAAAGCTACTTTCCATAATGTCTACTTGATACTTTTCTCATTTAACACAATAATGGTTTTAATTATCTTATGGAAGTAATTTTACAGCTCCACAGATCGCCACATCGTGTAATTAATAAGATTAAAAATCTACTGACAGCCCTAGTGTGTGTGTGTGTGTGTGTGATTTCTTCTTTTTGTAACACTTCTGCACATTTCACACATCACGTCATTTTCAAAGGCAAATTTATAATGTGTGCACATTTAGACACAAACTCTCTAATTTAAACTAATGAATTCTCAGAAATGCCATTGGGATCTTGGGATTGGGATCATGTAGGTTTTAGGCCTGTTTCTGTCACATCAGTCTTCAAGATGCAGTCAGAAGTAACAGCACATGCAGTGTGTTTTCCTCACATGGTCTATCTTTGGATGCCCATCAATGTGTGCTTCTTTAGTTCTGAAAGCTGCTCTTTCTGTGTCTGTAGGCCAGAGAAGCAGAACGCAGAGAGAACTATGCACGTCTGGTGCAGATGGACGGACAGGATCTGGTTCCTAACCCAGAGAGAGTGGAGTGCAGGATCTGCTATGTGGAGCTTGAGCCTGGCGATGGAGTCCTGCTCCGAGAGTGCCTCCACTGCTTCTGCAAGTGAGGAAGACCGAGAGTGTGCCGCTGTAGCACATACATAGTGATATTTATAGTTCTGTATTGCCATGCAGTAAAGAAAACTCTCTGTGTTCTTATGGGTAGAGAGTGCCTGCGTTCTGTGATTCTGATGTCGGAGGATCCTCAGGTGGCATGTCCATACAGAGACGAGGCCTACGCCTGCGACCGCGTCTTGCAGGAAAGAGAAATCAGAGCTGTGAGAACTCATTCATTCATGCCACGTTTATTTTGTTTACAAAGCTAAACCACTGTCTATTCTGGCTAGATCCACACACTGAGGAGTGTCTGTAGCTATATGTCATTCTCTCACTCTGCTGTTGTGACTGTCCATGATGCTGGAGCACAATTGACAGGAGACCTGGAGCAATGCTGCCCTGAAAGGCTTTTAATGACAGTGGCATTGGCTAAAATGACCAGTGCTGACAAAACTCACTGTAGGGAGTCCTTTTGTAGCCTCATCAACAGTATATATACCAGTATCATTTTAATGTCACTGAGATACTATATTTAAAGTAGTTTTATTTTGATATTTTCTGTTTTCTTTATATATATACATACATATATACAGTACAAATTCAAAGTACAGTAAATTCTAGGGCTGCTGTTGTCCTAATAATGTACTTATCTGGTTTTGTATAACATCAGATAGGAATCTAACGAGTGATTTACCTAATTTATGCGTTGCATTTTTTGGCTCTGCTATCTTTCTCACTCAGCTGGTGTCAGTAGACGATTATGAGCGCTGGTTGCAGAGGAGTCTGTCTGTTGCAGAGTCTCGATGTGAGGGCAGTTATCACTGTGCTACAGCAGACTGTCCCGGCTGGTGTGTTTATGAAGATACTGTCAACACTTTCCACTGCCCAGTGTGCAGAAAACACAACTGCCTGCTCTGCAAGGTAAAGTATGTAGAATACTTAAACACACTGAACACTTAAACAATGACATTAACATCTAGGTTTTTCTTTCTCTATTATGTTCTCATTGTAATATAAGGTAAAGGACATAGGTTTTTTTCCTCTGCTTAGGCCATTCATGAAGGGATGAATTGTAAGCAGTATCAGGATGATCTAACAGCTCGCGCCATCAATGACTCTGCAGCTCGAAGAACCAGAGACCTGCTGAAGGTCAAACACAAACAAATCCTTGTCTGTATATCAAAGCTCATGTCAGGAAAGGTCCTTTGTCATATGACAACATCCTGTTCATTACTTTTGTCATTCTAATATTCAGACATTTTTGGTGTTTAGCAGATTACATATTTTGAAACCCACTGTACAATTGCAGTTGAAAGTTTAAGTTATAAATGGTCATTTCTGTTTTTTTCCCCCCATCACTCATACATGAACAGAATGTTAGTCACTTTTGATCAATTTCTTTCTTTCTTTTTATTATTATTTACCCCAAACTTTCTGTCCCATCACTCACACAGACTCTTGTTAATTCTGGAGAGGCGATGCATTGCCCTCAGTGCGGCATCATTGTGCAGAAGAAGGAGGGCTGTGACTGGCTTCGCTGTACTGTCTGCCACACTGAGATCTGCTGGGTCACCAGAGGACCACGCTGGGGGCCCAAAGTAAGAGCATTTTCATGAGACTGGGATATAAGCTTTTAAGCACAAGGAAAGGTCATAGTTTATAAAGCTGGTGTCATTCAGACAGTTATACAAAGCCAGAAATACAACAACCTACAGATTCCTTTTCAAAACCTTTTTAATTGTTGGTATGTATTAGTTGGAAACAGAGCTTCATCTGTCTTTCTCACTTCAGGGTCCTGGAGACACAAGTGGAGGCTGCCGCTGCAATGTCAACAAACAGAGATGCCACCCGAAATGCCAGAACTGTCACTAAAGGAGAGAGCAGAGGGAAAGGAGGAGGTATGATTAAGCGAGGGAGAGAGAGAGTAGTGTCATCTCATGCCAGTTTATGACATTATAAAAGTTTGACAGACATCAGTGTTGCAAGGTCTGCATAACAAAACTGGCCCAATCACAGCCAAAACGAACCTAGTTGCGTTCTAGGTGGTCAAAACCCTGCTTCCAGGGAGTCCCACCTTGGTCGAAATCGCGTTCCGGGGGGTGGGGGAATTCGCAGACTGACAAAAAAAACAGTCCACGGCAGCATTATGAAAGTAGATCAATTCATGGCAACACTGACAGACATACACTTTGAGTGTGAGCTGACAAATATTGTCCATCTGTTTTTAGCTTTCAGTTTTCTGATGGTTTTAACTGAAATATAGTTGTGTGTTAACTGAAATATGTAATGTCTGTTGTGCAGCAAATGTTTAAATGGTGCATTTTACATGAGTAAATCATAAAGCAAATGAAGGCACTGAAGGGAATCCACTTGAAAGCGAACTCCTTCTAATGAATGGCTACTGTATCAGTCCAGTCAGCATCCTAATATTGTCTAATTATTTCAATGATCCACAGAAAAGCTTTAAGTTCTCTCAACTGTATTTTAGGAAAACTGTGGTGATGGTGGCATATCAGAACCTTAAGCAGAATTCTATATAACCTAAATCACGAACATTGTGGTAAAAATAGATTTTTAATCCAAACAATGCCACATGGGAATGTTTTTTAAGTCTCTCCATTAAAAAATGTATTTTACCCATCTGATCAAATGATCCCAGGGGGACAAAAGTAAAGCCAAAGCTGATCTGAAGCTGCCATTGAAAATAAGGGAATGATTACAATGCACTTACACAAATACTTGTGTATTTGTCTCGTCTTACTCTTAAAGCTATTCTACACTGTTAAGACTTGTTACTTAAAGTGCCTTTTCTTGCCTGTTTACGTCTACGTCATGTAATCACTAACATGAGCAGTCGTTTTGCAGTTTTACATTATAACTGTTATTACTTTAAATACTGAATGTTGCAGTTGTTGTAGATTTGTGATCCAGGATCATTTATGTGTGCAGTGTTTTCCCTTCACCTTTCCTACCAACCAAGAGACATTGTATTTTGTGCGCATGTTGCACATTTATTTTGTAAGATTAACACAATTCAGTATACTGCTTTAAGATTTGATTTTTTTTTTTTTTTTGTAAGTTGGAAGTGATTAATATGTAGCCTTGTTATTTAGTATTGTTTTAATGTTACATTGTTATGCTAATTTAAGTAAAAGTAATGGCTTTGAGTGGGAAGTCTTCAAGACTGTTATAAGCCAAAGGACTGATGAAGCTTTAAATCTATGCACTGAAAAGAAATGTCAGCACCCAAAGCATCTACTTACTCATCAAAGCGAACATTTCAAAAAAATTTCCATGAGAGTCATTATTCAATCAAGAATTTTCTTTACCTAAAAGGTTTTTTTTTTTTTTTTTTTAATTTCCAAGCATTTATATTGTTGTTGTGACTGAGAATCCATTGGAATTATGCTGTGTGCTTGTACAATTGAAAAACAGTCTTGAGTGAGGTGCCATTCATCCTTTCTCATGATGTCATGAACCTCACTAATGTTCAAATATGTGCTCTATGAAGTTTATGCATAGTGTATTTGCATGTACTACAGAAGAAAATGAATGACTGAAAATGGAAAGGTCCCTGCACCTGCAGAAAAGCTACACTTTAATCTGACCTCAGGGTTGCAAGTCTTAAAAAGTGCCTTACAGATTACAGTACGGAACACCTGTATTGACAATATTTAAAGCTGTTAAGATGCTCTCATTATTACATTTAACATGCTTCACATTTTGTTCTTAAAAATAAACATACTCAACCTGTATTTTATTGAAGTGTTTTGTAGTTTGTCCTTCTCTGTGGGAATTGAAATGCAAACACTTGCTAAATGTCATCAAATCAAATTTCGTTTCAGTCATGATTCTAGGCATATAAATTAGTTTTATTGAGGCTACGGTCGTGAAGAGGAAGCATCAGCCATCAAAGGTTTTATGAATGTTTTGTTTTATAGACTAAAAAGAAAACGGGTATCAGCTTTCATGAATAATGTTAAAACTTTATTGAACAGCTCAAACTAACAAAACAAACCTTTACAGTTAGTGTATTTGAATTCAGACGCGCTGATTAAGTGCTTTTCACTTGTTGCAGTGGAGTCAAAAACATTTACATTATAAAGAAACAAGAACAACAAAATGAAAAGAAAAAAAAAATTATAATCATAACATAGAATCAGTTCAACTGTGTTTCTCCACCACATTTGAGTCTGAATTTCAAAAAGGATCCAGGTGTGTATATAAGTGTCCTTGTTGCAGGAGTGTGCCGTCACAAAGGTAAACTTGCGCAGAAACGTCTCTTAGTGGGAGATGTGTCATCAAGAACACTCAAGCGTTTCTGTATTATCGCTTCATGGATGGAAATACAAATACAAATGACACACTACTATATAACTGTGCATATACAGGTTTAAAAAAAAAAAACAGTTCTGGTGCAATACTGTTAGAAATGAACAGGTCTGTGTTATTGATATACATAAGCATAAACTGGAAAATGAAAATCTTTTTGGTTTATGCTGAGAGAATCTGTTGACTCAAGACAGTCATAAAACAGAGTGAATGTTTGAATCAAACTTGGAAAGACGCCGTCCGCTCCACAACAGAACGTGTTAAAGAGACAGTGAGCCTGCAAACTATGTTTGGTCAAGACTTTCCTCCCATAGGGTTGACTGTACATCCTATTTTTTTTTTTTTTTTCTGGTTGGGATATCTAAACTGTCTAAAATTTCTGGGTTTTAACTTTATTTTCCATTTGACACGCTCTCTACAGGCCTCATACATCATATGTATTCATATTTGCATTGCTTTGACTTCTCTGTAGATCCCACTTTCTCGCACACCACAACTGGTCCTTATGTCCAATGCCTGGACCACAACTTTTCAGTCATTACCTTCAGCAAGTATGACAACAATAGGAAAACAAAGAACCAGGCATTTTAATTGAGATATCCCAGGCCAGGACATGTCTGGGAAAAAGAGCACATATGGTTACCCTATTTCCTGAACCGATTCTCTCTCATGTAGTATGACGTAACATACACAATGTCTTTCTCAGCTGAAAATGAAGTTTCCCTGAACCCACCTGAACATCACTGTACAAGCCATGAACTGTGATTAGTGCAAGTGAAAGACCCTCATCCATTCACATCCATAACACACTAGTAATTCCTACAGCGAAATTCAAACAACTGTCACAAAAAAAGTAAAAATAAAAAAAATCGGAATGCACACAAAGACACAGTGCACCACTTCTCACACAGTTCTTTAGTCGTATGAGTGTAAATGTTATACATAGTGTGAAATATTAAGAAGATCCTTCAGTAAACAATGCTGAATGAAGACAAAGATGCAGAAGTGATCAAATCATGTCCATGTAGAACTCCTGAATTCAAGAAAACCCTGTGCGAGGCATTTGGGAGAAAACAGTGCACATTTTGGTCTATTGAAAGTGTCATATTTAGGAGGGTCTATATACAGAAGGTTCTATGTACACATTGTTATATATATACAATACAAGCCAAACGAAAGGGACGTAACCGTGTCCTTCTGTGCCTAATATAGGCTTATACACACACTACACCTGACAGGTAGCACTTGCTATGCTGTGGATCATCCTGTGTTGACTCCCTGTCAGGATCTAATGGCTGATGCTTGTGAGGAAATCTAAAGTCCAATAAATAAAGGAGCATATGAATTTAGCTAGCTTTCACTAAGGATTTCGATATGATGAATGGTGGAATTTGATTCGCTAGGGGATACTGTTTCATTATGCAGTGAAGATACTTTAGAAGATGGACTATAATCTGAAAGATGAGAATTTGGGAATGTAGTTCTTGAAGAAAACAGACAGGAATAAGGCTCAAGGGGCAAAGAGTCAATGTACCAGGCCCTATCGTGAGGACACCAACAAAACAACATCCTGGGACTTGTAAATTTAAGCAATGATCCTGATAACTGGTGCAGGTTTTCCAGGAACACCAAGAAGGTTCCAGCTGTGCTTATTTGTCAGTGGCGGGAAAATTATATCATATTTTGCATCCTGCCTTTTTGACATTATTTGCTTGCTGTAAAACAGCCCACACTTGTTTGCGTTTTTTTTGGTCAGTGTCTTCAACGTTTACAACATCATCACTATTATTAATTGCACCATAGATATTGATGTGGTACGGGAAAAGAAAAACATCACTGAGATAATGCAGCATCAGACATGGACAAAAATTACTTAACTTTACTGCATAGCATAATCATGAAACAGGGCAAAAGAATAGATTTTGTTAGTGACTGAAGCAAGAGATGTCATCTGTTATTGCATATGAAAATTGATGGGTTGAACTAAAATTTCTTTTAAAGACACTTACAATACAAAACTAAAAGAGGGTGACAGGATATCTTAAATGTTTTCCCTTTGGCTACATCTAACAAACATTGCTTCCCCTGAATGAAATGTGTATTGTATCCTGCACTGCACCACATCTGCACAGCTTTCACTCACCTATCTGTCTAGTCTGAGTTTTACAGTGACCACAACACCTCCATGGCCTAAGAGTGTCAAAACACTATTCAGACTGAAAGACAAAACACAGGAGAGGCACGAAACAAACAATAGATGGAAAATAAAGCATTTGTCAATGAGTTTCTCCCTGGGAATTAGTAAATGGGGCTGATTTGATGCTTATGTGATAAGAGCAATAATGAGAAGAAATGAGAGAGAAGGTGGACAGGGATGAGACAGACTGCAGGGTGCAAAGATCAACGGACATGAAAATGTATGTGAGCATATGTGATTATCAGTGAAGCCAGGATGCAGCAGATGGGCACAAAATCCACCTCCTGGAATGAGGGAACAAAAGACAGAGAGAGGAGGAGAAGGTTTGGTGCAGGTGTGTCTCTGATCTCTCTCCTGTAAGAGTGTCTGAAGGGTCAGATCTGGAGAGAGGAGGAAGGCATAGTCTATTGTGCTCATCACTGGCACCTTCACATTGGTCATCAGCTGGTCAGGTAACTGTGCAGCTCCCTTGAATTTATGCTCAACACCACCCCTGAGTGGTTGCCTGGCAACAAGAAAAGCAGAAGGAGGTTTTGTAAAGGCAGCAAGTGAAAAAATGGTCTTAATCACTCAAGGTTGTTGTACAATGCAACACTGAAGAAAATGTAGGCACTTAATAATAATACCTATAAATTGCTCAAAATGCATTTTTTTTTTATTTTGTCTTTTTGGATTGTATACATTTTAACCAACTCATGAGGTAAATGAATAGTAATGATAACATTTAAGTCATTTAAAAGACATGTTTAAATAAAACAAATAGTAAGTGGAGCAAATAAAACAGTGTTAATAATATTAAATAATATTAAAAGCTTAATAGTATGTGCCTTTTGACCCAATTAAATAAATGATAAAACTTTAAAATAAGGTTAAAATTAAATAAACATTAGTTAATGCATTAAGAACTGTCAACTAAAAAAACAACAATTTCACAGCATTATTAATCTTGGGTAATGCTAATTTCAATGTAAAAAAAAAAAAAGGCTATAACATATATATATATATATATATAAATGAACATAAACTTAATAAATAGTATAAAAGTATAGTTCATAATTAGTTTGTGATACCTCATGCATTAACAAATTGAACCTTTATTGTAAATTGTTAAAATAAATCGGTAACACTTTAGTTTAGAGACCAATTCTCACTATTAACTAGTTGTTTATTAACATGCATATTACTAGCATATTGATTGTTTATTAGTTTATATAAAGCACATATTAATGCCTTATTCTGCATAACCTTATTTTAGATCCCTTAATCATACCCCATACATAAACTTAATGACTACCTTACTAACTATTAATAAGCAGCAAATTAGGCGTTTACTGAGACAAAAGTAATAGTTAATAGTTAGTTAATAGTAAGAATTGATCCTCAAACTAAACTGTGATTAAAACAAATCAAATTATAGGCCCCATTTCTGAATTAGTAGTAAACTGATGTTAGAGTGACTGATCATAACTTTTCTTTTCTGGTTAGTCTAGGGCAGGGATAGGCAACTCCGGTCCCGGAGGGCCACTATCCTGCAGAGTTTAGCTTCAGCCCTCATAAAAACTCACCTGCCTGTATCTATCTAGTAATCCCGAAAACAATGATTGTCTTGTTCAGGTGTGTTTAATTAGGGTTGGAGCTAAACTCTGCAGGACAGTGGCCCTCCAGGACCGAAGTTGCCTATCCCTGGTCTAGGGTAACTGAATTTGCTTCTGCTTCCAGCGTTACCTAGTGTCTGCGAGTCAAGGTCGTCATCAATGAACTCCTCGCCTTGAATGATATTCTGCGTGTCCTCACTGTGATTGACAGGGCTGGTCATTTCCTGCTCCTTCTCATTGTGCATCTGGGCATAGACATTTCGTCCTGGCAGTTTTCTGAAACGCAGCCAGGGACGCGTTAGGCTGCTCTCCTCTGGCCTCAGCAAGGAACCATGGTTTTTGTAGTTTTTCCTGTCACAGTTTTGTAGTTCATGTTCTGTTATATAATCTGGCTGTCAATTAGACATGTGGGGACTGAACATGCATTCATCAGTGACGGGGTATGACGGGGCAGTGAACATCAATAGCATTATCAAAAGATTACAGTTTTTTTCTAAGAAAATCTGTGGTTCCTGCATACATGTGAATACCATGCGATCCAGTGAAGGGCAGCAAGACAGAATGAGTGTGCTGTGCATGTTATTCATTTCGAAATAGGTAATTTAAATGTTTTTTTTTTTTTTTAATAACCCACCCAGGAATGACAGGGAAGTCTCCTAAAACATGAAACATTGCAGTATAAATAGAATAAAACCTGAGAAAGGACAAACCTTTTAAATTTGAAGAGTATGAATGCTGCAGCAGAGATCAGACTGATGAGGAGAAAGACAGCTAGAGCCCAAACACCTGGACCTGCTGCCGCCAAACGAGAACCTGCAGAAGAGGAACATCTCTGATCATCACACTTTAATACTTCCTTTATCATATTTATCAAACGGTTGCCAACCGCTTGCAATTCATTTCATACAAACTTTGATTCTGCTAACCTGTCTATCATTAGCACGTGCAATGCCACAGGAATTAAAGGGATAGTTTACTCATTTTTGGGTGAACCCTTTAACTATCACCTGGCTCTAATGATAACTATTTGTAAACTTACCAAAGAATTAAAAGACAAACAAAACAAATTCAAACCAGAACCAAAATCACACAAATCACACACAATGTACACACCTTGTGTGGTTGAAGGCATTTGTGTGGCTGTGACACAAACAACAGTGAAACAAGAAACTTTCACAAACTGTCAAACAAGAACAAAAACAAACTAAAAACAAAACAAATGAAGTTAAAATGCATGCATGTTTTTCAAACCAAAAGCCAAAAGAAGCATACATATAAGAGTAAATGAAGTCAACTCTACGTAACAACTAGATCAAAAACAGGACAGAAACAGAAGACATTATTGCATTATTTCTATCATTGTATGAGCAGATTAATATACTTAAAGAACAAAGATGACACTTCTAAAAGCAAGTGGTAGAGGTGACGCACCAGTCTGTGCTGTGCTGGCAGACATGTCACTAGTTATAGATCCTTTGAAATACATTGGTTATGTTTTAGTAATTATTGATGAACTTCCTTCAATAATACAATAATCAATAAGCTCACCAACAAAATACCTACAAGATTTTTTTTTTTTCTTTCATGTCGTTATTTTGCTCACCTCTATCCGAGTCTGCCAGAGTCACCAATACTCTTAACCCTCCTCTCACAATGAAGCTGACATTGTTCTCACTCAGAACCTGCTTTATGGTGGGAACACGCTACGCAAATGAAGAACACACACACAAGAACAAGACAGTTAAATGCTGACAAACATCACTTCAAAATATTCTTACGATTATACGCTAATAATTACTATTCCTTTCACTGTGTCTTAGTAATCAAGGTAAGCCATAAACAAGAAATAAATTAGCTGACTTATCCGTTTACTATGTATCATGTTTACTTCCGATGCAAATAGTATCTCCAGATTCTAACAAGTTGTTTGAGGATGTCCTCATTTTAGGTCACCGTATCAACAACTCTCTTGCTAGACTGTTTTGTTGTCTTAGCATGTATCTCTTCTCATGTCTGAGATGGCTTTATTATCCCAAGCAACATGACATCTACCTTATCCACAAACACACTTCTCTTCACTGGTGTGCTCTCTTGAGGAAGAACATACAGGTCTGCAGTGGTGGGAAGACCGGGCTTCACCATGGTAACCAAAGAATCCTGAGGAACCCCCGTGAGCTATTAGACACAGAGTGCGGCATGATGAGTACATTTAAAATATTTAGCAAAATAAAACATACAGAGCTCGAGTGTGTGTGTGTGTGTGTGTGTGTGTGTGTTAATGATTGAGACGAGAACCTTAGCGATAATCTTAGTTACGACTTGTCCCACATCTTGTCTCCATTCAGGGATGTTTGGGTTAAAGCGATCCAAATTACGACTGAAACTCAATGGAATGACCTGGAATTGATCTGAAGAGAGACACTGTATTATGAACATATTAAAGTTAGTATTGAGGTTGCAAAAAAACTATGGAGAGATTCACACCTCTATTGCACAAAAGAATAATACAGAATAAATACAATAGGTAATAATAATTTAACTCGTATTAGTTAAACTAAAAGCCTCACTATTTGAGGTGATGCTACTGCCCAACAAGAGGCAAGAGGACTTTCAATCAGTCTCACACTCACAAAACCTTGTTACTTCTTTAACTATAGCAAAGCATATGGGTTTGGAATGATATGAAGGAGATTAATTATGGTAAATAAAGGCAGAATTTCATTTTTGGGGTGAACTATATACCTTTAAAACTTTAAAATGACTCGAAAAATGTGAAAAAAGATTTGTATAATCAGTTTAAAAGATGTGATTTATAAAAAAAAAAAAAAAAAAAAAAAAAAAAAATGAAAATCTTCCAGGCAAGTCATTTCTCTACAGAAATTTAAGTTGGCAAGTCATCAAAAATAAATTACAAAATAACGTAACCAAAAGGTTTACTTTTAGCTTGAGGACAAACAATAAAAAAATAAGTGAAGTGAGACTATGCACAACAGTTCTTCATTTTGCATTCAAGCTGAACCTTGTCTCTGAGGGAGACTGTCATTTCTGCTTTCCAAGCATGACCTCATCCCTATCGCACCATGCTCATAAATATTCATTCCAGCTCTGGAATCACATGAATATTTCAGTTCTATTTAACACTCTCATCACAAGAAAGAAATACAGTTAGACCTCAGGTTGGGTTTTAAATGCAACACAGATCAAAACAAATGAACCTTATACACTGACTGTGGCATTAGTTCCCAATCAGTTTGAAACTCCTTAGTATTGAAAGTGTTCCTCTGATGTTAATTATATACAATCTGTGGTTGTACCAAGGCCCAGATTATTCATGCGGTACATGCAGGGACTAAAGCACCTTAACACACTGCAGAGCTATTTAACACAACTCGCTAACAGAAAAATATAACTCAACAGAAAAATAAATGCTATTTAAAAATATTTAATTGAAATAACTGGTCTTTTGTGCTTCTCATTAACATTAATGGATGGCTGCACTTTAAGTTATAATTTGTCTTTCCTGGTTTACATGGCAAATAGAATTTGAAAGAATTTTTACACAGCCCTTTTCCATAGAAAATCTAGAGAAGACTTTGAAAGTAGCACAAAATCCATGTCGAAAAATGGCTTTGGAAACATTTAAGGGTGAATAAATGGTGACAGTTTGCATTATAGGTGAATTTCTCCTTCCTTTTTTAACACAGCCCTGGCATGGACATACCCAAAATAAACCCAAAATGTTGATAAACCTTTGTATTTTCTGAAAGAAGGCAGTTCTGAGGATGATAATTCTTTCACTTTGAGTTTTATGTACAGTATATTCATTATTGGTGAAATTCGCCCAAGGATATCCTAGATATTATTTTCAGTCAATTACCATTTTTATTGTAAAACAGATTATTGGATTATATTGCTGGATTAGGCCTCGTCATATTCAGCTGCTTATATGTATTATCTCGCTTTCTTCAACCATTTAACAGCATTATGCTAGAATTCTTGCTCAAAAATCTGTGAACAGTAAACTTGCCTTCTTTGATTTGATTGGCCATCTCAAACACTTTAACATTGACGATGTTGGACCAATGCACTCTGAACATGCTAAATATGCATGATTGAACTGAACAGAAGACATTGTTTTTTTTTTTTTAGGGATAGTGAAATTACAGAATTTGGCTATTCGGGCCATTCGCCTGGGCTGAATATGAAGGATACGTAACTATCATTCATTCTTTATATATATATTTCTGTAGCAGCAGGCCGGCCCACAGGGAAAACTCCTGGTGCTCAGATGGCCAGTCCGCCCCTGATGCTGTATCAAGGGGTGTTTTGTCTTACCATAGACAATGACAGTCTTGCTGTCCTGTACCATGGATCGACCATTAGAAGCCTGAACCGTCACAGGAACTTCCCCCTCCTCAGAGAACCTTGCAATCAGACTGTTCTCCAGAGTCAGCTTTGGCTGTCGAGGGGAAAGACACATCACACATGTCTATGTAAGTGTAAAGGCATCACTTTAACGGCTACACCTGAACCTTTAAGCATAAGAATCTCAAATTAATTCCAGGTCAATTTCTTCAATTGTTTTACATGGATGAGACTACACATACCGTATATGGATTCATTAACCATTGATCTTCTCATTACAATCACACATACATATGCATATTATCTTAGATGCAAAGTTTCAATGCCAATGAACTTATTACATACCCTCATTACTATTTTGTTTTAAAGTCAGCATAATAATTTTAATACTGCACACAAACACCTTATACAAAACAGAAAACATGAGCTTCTGCAATAGTATTTATGGCAGTCTCTAAAAATCATGTATTATGAGTATATTTTTTTATAGAATATTATTAATTACCACAGAGTACCTGAAGGTTATCTCCAATCCACCAGTAAAACACTGTAAGGTTTGCCTCAGTGGGCAGCACTATAGCTGTGAGATTTACTTCTTGATTTCTGCCAGCGATTGGGACCACCTCCAGATGGACATCTTGAAGAGGAGCTGGAGAGAAGGTGGGATCAAAACAGAAAAATAGACAAATCGAGAGTTCCACTGAAAAAATATGTTAAGTCTATCTTGAGATAAAACGGCATATATAGTGTGAGGAATGTGTACAATTCCATCAATATTCGCTAAAATCTGAGCTTTATTTGTGCAGATTTTACATGGGCCTGATTCTGATTTATGATTCAGTAAAAACCTTTTAACCTCACAGTATTATAGATTATACTAATCATTATGTTCCAAAATTTGATGCAGCAGCCTTTGAACTCACTTGACTCTGATTCATTTCTGAAGATTTTACTGACCTGTGACCTGGATGTAAAGTGTGGCTTGGTCATGTCCAGCAGAGTTTTCAGCCTTCACATTCACACGGTAAACACCTGGCTTCTCATAACGGTGCTGAATGGGTTCATCTGTGATGGTCAGGTTTTCATATATAGTCCTGACGCCGTCCATTAAATCGACCTGATATCTGGTGCTGGTGGTGTCACCCTGAGGAGGGATGTACAATGAAACAAATTCAAGTTAAAAATACCTACAAATTAGTGAAATATTTCTCTTTGCCTAAATATCTTGACATTTTCTATTTAGAATTTTCTTACATTTTAACATTCAAATTATGAAACTGCAAGTTTTGCATTTCACCTGTTCCTGATGGACTATAAAGGTGATGTCATCACCAGGTCCCACGGCCAGCATCTGTCCCTTGATGCCCAGCTGAAGGCCTTTAGGGGCCAGCAAAGGGCAAGAATGCTGCTTTGCGCTCTGTTCTTTATTCAAGCCACCCTCACAAACATTAGTGATGACCTTCCGGTAACTACAACAGACAACACAAGACATGTTAGCCTTGACTTGTTTTAATTTGCCTTAAACTGGAAAATCCATGTCATGTTGTGGCCTGGAGTCACAGAAAATATGCATTTCATCTTTAAATACCTATAATGATTTGCTTCAAGAGGTGGATTAAGCATCTATATAATGTGTCCAGAAATTGTATTGTCTCAAAAAAACTGATAAACAACTTTTTTGTCAGGTTTTTCTGAATGAGGGTTTGCTGCACTCCTTAACACAGCTCAGTATGGCCTTTTTAAATTAATATTTTGGAAGCAATGAAATCTGATCTGCTTTGGTTGCTATAGTAATAATTTCAGTGAGAACTGAAAACTGAAAATTTTGCCTCTGCTCAAGTTCATCACAGTGTTCATGAAACATGAGACAACATAAGTAACACAATCATGCAAACTGTGGACTCATTCACTATGCACTGCATAGTGTTCATCCCATAGTTTGCTATCCAGCTGTGGACAAGGTTGACAAGTCTGACATGGTGTCACTATGTTCTGAGTCCAAAATGACGAATGGTGGTAATATACAGTAGTACTACCTAAAAATCATGATCCAAAAGACATTCAAAATACATGTGGACATGGAACTGATTTTATCTGCCTTTCAAAAGCTTTGCATTTTAATCTAAAGTGTCTATTATATGCATGAGTGAGTGTTTCCTGTAGTGTCATTTACTGCGCTTGTTCAGTGTAAAAACTGACACTTTCAGTAAGTGTAGTGATTATGACCTGCATTTCCTGATGTTCAGCAGTGTGTGTGAGTGTATTACCCTGTGCTGGACTTGTAGCTGTGTCCTAAATGGCAGTTTTCAGGTGGAGCATCAGGATCATGCCAGAAATCAGGATAACAGCGATCCCCCTCTACCCTGAGGCTGGGAGCACGCTCAAAGCCATAGTCACTGAGAACACACAGAGAGACGTAAAGCTCTATTTTTAGCCCCAGATCTAATTCACAGTGCAATGCACTGGGGTGTGTAAATGAAGTAAAGAGTGTCTGTTACAGCAAAGGCATCTGTATATTACTGCAGTTGCACTGAAATATGCAAAGGTTATCTCTCTGTTTCATACCAGGCAAAGTCTTTCTCTGTGCACTGGCAAGGTTTAGCTGTTAAAGCTGATGTATAGCTCTTCCCTTTAATGCAGAACGATGACTCTTTCCTCCTTCTGTACATTCGTTCCTGGCCCATGATGCATTTCTCTCCCTGTGGGAGAAAACTTGTCTCGATTTGAATAGTAAATTTATTCACAACATAAATGAAAATGTATTTCCATAACAGAGGAGTTGAAGCTGCTGAGTAGGAGGTCAGAAAAACATCCTGATGTTACCTGTAGGTCAGTGAGTTTCCAGGAGTCATAATCAGCTTCTGTGCACTGTCTGGGAAACGACTTTCGGAAATCCACCTTCACCAGCTCCCAGTCTGAACGGTAACTTATGTGGCCAAATACCCTGTCCACAACAGTAAACATCAATAAACATAAGCCTTGGTCTGTCCATTAATGCATCCCTCCATCCATAAACATCCCATTATCCCTCAATCCGCAAACGTTTCACCGAAAAGCAAGACTATCAGAGTGTAACTTTGACTTCAAGACACAACACATTCTCTATCCAATTATGCATCTTGGAAACAGAACAAGCGAGTGGACAGACACATGAACGTGCTTTACTAATGAGCAGGGGCCTCTTAAATTAAGGCCTTTGAATTTCACATTGCCTTTATCAAAAGGGCAGCCTCTTTATAATACAGAGACCAGCAGCTGTTTGGGGTATATGCGAAGATGCTCTTTACTTAATCTCAAATAAAGCACTGTTCGCCACCACAAGGTGGAACCCTGTATCTGTGTTTTGTAGAATTCAGTGCAGAGGGTCACAAACAATTAAAAATGCTTTGATCATCCGGCATAGCACTCATAGCTGAGATAACAATACGTTGACATTTTGTTTTACCCCAAATATGGTCTATTTCCAATTTTATAAATGCGCATCTAAAATGATACAATGATGGACTAAAGGCCTGATAGCAAAATGCAACTGAAAAAAAAAATAAATAATCATAAGCATTTCAGGTCGGGATTATGCTCAAACAGCACAAACACAATAAGTGAAAGAAAGGAAAAGCAAGTTTATATTACTGTATGTACTAAGGGCCATAATACCAACACAGGAAGCACAGAATAAAATATACACTGCCTTAATCTTTTAGAAAATGTGATTTTCTGTTACTCCAAAATAATAAAATTGTCTTAAATAGATAGTTCTTCTGTACAACTTTTTCTCTGTTGTAAGTAAGTCATAAAAGTTTTGAAACACCATGAGGGTGAGTAAATGGTGACAAAATGTTTTTCATTTGTGGACTAGTTGAACTCCTGTTCAATCTTCAGAGGGTTCATACTCACGTCATAACCAGTGTCTCATCTCCAGGTTCGCTCAGAAGTCCATCCACAAACACAGAAGTGCTGGTGAAGTTGTGGATGCTCCATGTCTGTCCTTCATCTATGCTGAATCTAAGCCAAAACATGTGTTGTTATTAGCAGTACACATAAGGAAAACAAAGTTGTATATGATATCATACATCATATGACCTATTATAAGTCTCTGCTTTGAGTGAAGACATTTGTATTTTAGTTAACTGAACGTGAAACCCAGTATACACCTTTCAAAAAATCTTCTAAAATTAATTATACATGTGATACATCATTCATTTCTCTCTTTATGAAAATTCTGAACATACTGTTAGCTGAAAAATCACTCCATCTGCGTTGAATCTCACAGTGTGAACATGAGAGTTTGTAGGCTACAAGCCAGCATAAGCACTACAAGTTCTTAGCTTTACCCTGACAGAAGCAGTGTTTGTACTGCCAAGACTCAATGCCCGATGAAAGGCTTCAAGGCTTATGTGAGAGATTTCTCTTTGATCTTCATAGGTCTCCTCTTTACGCACATTTGTGAAGCAAGGTGAACTTGATATCTAGTATGTGAATCACTTCATATTACATGGGTGAAGAGCTGTCTGAGTGCGAAGGAAGAGATTTAGGCTGCTCAGGAACTCAGGGTGGTCTGAAGAGTCCTCCAAAGCCAAATGAGCTTCTTAAAGCGCTCACTCAAAGGATTACCAGCACAACCAGGTCAGCAAAAGCCAGGGAGGGAACGTCTTGAATCCCTGTTTTTCATACTAGTCTGACCCCGTTTACAGTGTTTACTACTCAGATTCTCTTTTTTACAAGTTCTTCTGTCAGTCTTTCTCATGTCAGCCACTGGGTACATTTGTGTTTAGTTGAGCTTTTGAGTTTAAATACTTAGAAATGATGTCCAGACATTACATTACAGAAAAAATTAATAAAACTGATCTTACTTGAGTATTTTTAAAGGGATTGAAGTGTCCTTAATGGCCACAATGACACCGCCATGATCCAGATAAAGAATGTGATGCTCTTCTTCAAAAACCTACAGTGAGCAAATGAAAAAAGCTCTTGAAGGCATTTTAAGTTCATCTTCATAATTGTCAATCAAAATTAAATGTCATTAGAGAAAAATAGAGCTGAGCAAATGAAAGGCAGCAACAATCTCGAAAACCAAGGGACATTAAGACAGAGAAATAAGTCAGCCACATACTGAGTGCTGAAACGGCAGCAAAAGAGAGGGTGTCAAATGAAACTGGGCAGAATGGGAACAAGAGGAACAGAGATCTGAATTCAGTGAGCAAACCGAAACCAAGTCTATTGGGAAAGGTGGGTGTTAAATACAATGAGCAAACCTAAAGAGTTGTGACAAGTCACAGAAGAAGCTATAATGAAGCATTTTCTGACACCAAAAAGTCATTATAAAACAAGATTGCAGACCATTAGTGTCTTTTCTGTGTTGATTCTCACCTGTCTCCAGGTCTTGCCACAGTCTGAGGTGATGTACATCTCCTCTTTATATTCAACCAGCTGAGACCCAAGGTTACCTGAAGAGAAGATACACACAGAATATCTCCACATAAATACAAAGAGGAAGAGGGTGTCTTTAATTTTCTTTTTAACTTGAGGCGACGCAGCAATTTCCTCACTTTGTTTAATTTTAGGAGAGGAGGAGGAGGAGACGTGAGCGAGTTACATATAAAAAGACTGAAACTGTAAGAAAACTGGAGGCTATTGTGGAGAACTAGTCAGAGCTGTACATTTTACTGAGGAAGTGCACAATAATCGCAAGAGAAAGCAGGATTTTGGAGACTCTGTGCTTACTGTCTGCGGTGTATGTACATATACATTTATATGGTGAGGTTCGTGAGAACAAGCTGCAATGTGTTTAAAACCAGAGACTACTCAGGTGTTTGTTAGTAAGTGAAATAAGTCAAGAGTGTACAAGTCACTGTGACTCTGTGTGTGTGTGTGTGTGTGTGTGTGTGTGTGTGTGTGTGTGTGTGAGTGTGTGTGTGTGTGTGTCTGTGTGTGTGTGTGTGCGTGTGTGTGTGTGTGTGTGTGTGTGCGTGTGTGTGTGTGTGTGTGTGTGTGTGTGTGTGTGTGTGTGTGTGTGTGTGTGTGTGTGTGTGTGTGTGTGTGTGTGTGTGTGTGTGTGTGTGTGTGTGTGTGTGTGTGTGTGTGTGTGTGTGTCTGTGTGTGTGTGTGTGTGTGTGTGTGTGTGTGTGTGTGTGTGTGTGTGTGTGTGTGTGTGTGTGTGTGTGTGTGTGTGTGTGTGTGTGTGTGTGTGTGTGTGTGTGTGTGTGTGTGTGTGTGTGTGTGTGTGTGTGTGTGTGTGTGTGTGTGTGTGTGTGTGTGTGTGTGTGGTGTGTGTGTGTGTGTGTGTGTGTGTGTGTGTGTGTGTGTGTGTGTGTGTGTGTGTGTGTGTGTGTGTGTGTGTGTGTGTGTGTGTGTGTGTGTGTGTGTGTGTGTGTGTGTGTGTGTGTGTGTATGTGTGTTACATGTCTGTAACCCTGAGGAAATGGACAGACTTGATGACCTTGTGAACTGGCATTAGCTCTAGCCTTGGATTCAAGAACATTAATGTATTGTCTTCCTCAATTCCCCATGAACCCTGTGGCAAAAAAGAGCAAATATTTCATATATCTGTGCCTGCCTCCTTTTGTGCCTCAGTGTGGGCTCAATGGCAGTGTACAACATTCATAAATGGAAAAAGAAACAAGGTTTCTTTTTCTCATTTTCTTCAGATGGTACATCACATTTCATTTTTCCCCTTAACAATATTTCTCAGCAATCCTTTTCTTTTTTGTGAAGAGACAGTCTGCTTTCACCATTTCCCTAAGCGTGGTGTAGTGCAGATTTGGATCTGGATTATAATTATTCCTTGTAATTGAAAAGTTGAGGAGTACAGAGCCTCATTTGATTTGAGTTTTTAGACTCCTAACAACTATGGTGACGATGCTGATGTGTAACAGTTGTCATGGAGACTGACCTGCGCCCATTATGAGGCCTGGGGCAGAATCTTTAGTGTGGACCGTTCCAGATACGTACGGGTTGTCAGCCCATCGCAAATGGAGATGGAGGTGACAGTCAGGCTAGGAAGAGACAAAAAAAATATTATTCTCTCTGACTTTTTTTTTTTTGTTTGTTTGTTTTTTTGCACTTTGGTGATCATGACAATCTGATTACCCAATAGATGCACCAACAACCAGTGTTTTACATAAGGTTTGCACTTAGCAGAGAATCTAGACTCACTGAAAAACACACAAAACTTGCTTTACCACACACTAATAACAGTCTAAGTTTTACAGTAAGCAGACCATAATTCAAAACCACATCACAAGTCGTACTACATAATGTTCTTGGAAAAAAGATGAATCAGAGCATGAATATACAGCATATTTAAGGTGCCAAAAACCTCAACAGGCTGGCAATAAGTGATTGGTAAGTGAGGAGGAGAAGAGAACAATGAGAAAAAAGACATGACAAACAGACGGCTAAGAGATGAATATATGAGAAGGGTTGGCTAGACAGACAGGAAAGGAGAGAGAAGTCGATATATATCCTTTCAACTTGTGATTTATATCTTATTTCGCCTTGTTTGTTTGCCAGAAACCATATTTGTGTCTTAATTAATGCCAAGCTACCAGTCACAGTATTTAAAATGGGCATTTATAATGATTCATATCATCTCTAGCTGTGTGTGTGTGTGTGTGGAGGGGGGGGGGGGGGGGGGGGGGGGGGGGATTGATGACTCAGATGGTTCTTTTTTTTTCTCTCATGAGAGAGCAGCAGGACCAGTGCCTGCTCTGCCCACCAACCCTCTACTGAAAACAGCAGGAGATGAGTTAGATTGAGGGGTCAATGATTTTATGTCTGTGTCTGAGACAGTTGCGGTACAATCTTCCTGAACAGGAAAAAAGCTGAGTGTGGGCTGGATATATATCTGAAGATGTATAATGAATTAAAGTCACGATTTTGTTGGTATGAATATGAAGGGAAAATGACATCTGCACAATTATTTTTAAATCAAATGTGGAGTTTGCATTATAGTTTTTAGTTTGTGAGTATGTTATGTACGCTTCCATTCAAAAGTTTGGGGTCTGTAAGAGTTTTTTAATGTTTTCGAAAGAAGTGTCTTTTGCTCACAACAGCTGCATTTATTTGAGTGAAAATACAGTAAAAGAGGAATGTTGTGAATTGTATTACAATTTAAAACAACAGTTTTCCTATTTTAATCTTTTAAAATGTAATTCATTCCTGTGATGGCAAAGCTGAATTTTCATCATTCATTACTGCAGTCTTCAGTGTCACATGATCCTTCAGAAATCACTGTAATATGCTGTTTTGGTGCTCAAGAAACATTTCTTATTGTTATCAATATTGAAAACAATTGTGCTGCTAAATATTTTTGTAGAAACCATTATATATTTTTTTCAAGAATCTTTGATAAATAGAAAGTTCAATAGAACAGCATCTGATTTATAAATATTCACTTTTTATTAATTGAATTAGTTTTGAATAAAGGTATTAATAAAAAGTATTACATTTCTTTTCTAAAAAAATATTATAATCTTAGTAACCCCAAATGTTTGCACAGTAGCTTACTGAATGAATATTTTATGTAAATAATATGTTTGAGAATCCAACTATTAACTGAAAGGTCTAAAAAGGGGCCTAAAATCAAAACTAAAACAGTGATTATTCTGCTTAACTTTCATTGTCCCCAGAAAGGATTTCTCAAATTCAGTCCTACACAAATAAAATGGGTGCAGCCAGACTAGAAGTAATTTAGTACTGATAGATACATAGAAATAATGCAAAAGACCATTTTAAAAGTTGTGGCTTAGTGGTTAGAGAGTTTGACTCCTAACCCTAAGGTTGTGGGTTCGAGTCTTGGGCCGGCAATACCATGACTGAGGTGCCCTTGAGCAAGGCACCGAACCCCCAACTGCTCCCCGGGCACCGCAGCATAAATGGCTGCCCACTGCTCTGGGGGTGTGTTCACGGTGTGTGTGTGTACTTTGGATGGGTTAAATGCAGAGCACGAATTCTGAGTATGGATCACCATACTTGGCTCTATGTCACTTCACTTTTAATAGCTGGATTGGAAACTGAAATGAGGAACGAGCAGACATATTTACCTGCTTGCAGCTGACAGGTTTGCCATTCATATCAGATGTGGGAGGAGCCAGTGGTTCCCAGTCTCTGCCTTTATTGTAGGTGATGAGAGTCATCACTTTTCCATCTACTTTTTGATTGGCTAAGAATACGCCCTTGATGCCACGAACCTGAAAAACACACACAACAAAAAGATGTGGCAGAGTTACTTGACATCAGAAGCAGTCACACCCAATTTTTATGTGTGTGTTTTTGAAGTGTTATAGGTAAAGGTCTCTAAAAATGTAAACTTTACCACAGCTGAGCAATTTTTAGTTCATTATGCAAAAAGTAGGATGTAAAGCTCACACTTCCTTGTTTTACAGAGGTACTTGTGGGGTGAAATGCTGACCTCTAAGATGTCAATGAGGACATTCTCTTCAGGCTGCTTGGTGCTGCAGACGTTCTCCAACACAATGGAGTAATAGACTCCTTGTGGATCTGACTGGTAGAGGTTGTACGTGTCTGTCTGATACCATTCCTGCAGAGCCAGGAATACCTGATTCTCGTCTGTACTCACAATTTGCACATCCTGCACAGAAAGACAAAAACAAAGAAAAGAAGAAAAATACCACACAAGGAGGTTAGAACCACATGTAAAGATAAAAGTGAAATAAGTTTTAGTTTTCTCGGTACAAATAATTAACATCACAATTCGTTTGGGTTTGCGTCTTTGTGTGAAGGGAGACACAAAAGCTGAATGCTTAGACTTACAGGTGCATCTCAAATTAGAATGTTGTGGAAAAGTTAATTTATTTCAGTAATTCAACTCAAATTGTGAAACTTGTGTATTAAATAAATTCAGTGCACACAGACTAAAGTAGTTTAAGTCTTTGGTTCTTTTAATTGTGATAATTTTGGCTCACATATAACAAAACCTCACCAATTCACTATCTCAACAAATTAGAATATGGTGACATGCTAATTTAGGCACAAAGATGCCCCCAGCTGAATTCATTCATAAGAAGTTAAGTGAAGAGCTAGCAAAGTCCCTGAAGTGCTGAGTAGCTTTAATGTGCTTCAGAGACTACGACTATTTCTCACTTATGTCCCACTAACAGCAGTTAAGAGGCACTGAACCCCCTCTGTGAGAGGTCAGTTACACAACACCTGTTTGCTCTGAGAATTATAAAAATGGAATAGGGAAGATAAGAATAAAGTAACACGCTTAAAGTGAATCTGTAACTACTTGTGTGTATGCATGTGCATATAGACCAACACACACCGTACATGCAGCTTCTATATAAAGAATGATTTTAAGCACAGAAATCTTTCCAAGAGGCTTTCTATGTAATATGTCTTATATCAGCTTCAATAAAGTCATCCTGGAAATTTCTACTTATGGGTTTCAAAAATCATTATTATGATGTGCTTTCAAATGATTTGGATAAGAATTAAATCAATTTGCCAGAAAATGTCATATTTCTCTTTCTTTTTCACTTTCCAAAATTGCAAGAAGTTTTTCTAATGCAACATAATGATGAACATTAGTTGTATAACTGGTGTTGCATCTGTATATTTTATAATTCTTGTGGTGCCACAGAGCTTGACAGAAAAGGTGGTCTGGTCTGTTTCCTCATAACCGGGTAAATGGGTTGTTTTCTGCCAAGATTTATCACTATTTTTCATCAAAACACACAATGCCTGCAAACAAAATGGTACCATAAACATTCACAATTCCAACTTATTTTGATCAATGACCCAACTCGGAAAGTCTTGGCTTAAAGATAGTTTAGAGTGAAGAAAAAACAAAACAAAACAACATTGAAAAAACTCTTCCACATCACTCTAAAAAGAGACTTCTAATCAGGGCCGCTGCTGGCCAAATGGATGCTCTAAGCAGAATGGTATTGTTGTGCCCCCTCCTTCAAAAAAAAAAAAAAAAAAACCCTACTATAAAGGGGTCAAAATAGAACTTTAACAAAATATAAAATTAAATAAATAAATTGTAATGAAATTGTATTATTTATAAATTACAATTGTAGCTTAGTAAGAATTTATAAGACTGATTTGTAAGATTGATTTTAAAGTCTCAAGCATTCAGAAATCACACAAAATAAAATTAAGCAGTTTTACTACGATAAAACCATGGTTAATTTTGGTAATGGTTGCGATGTCCAAATGTTTTTGTTGAAGAAATTAAAGAGGCTGTAGCATTTCTATTGCAAAAAGGTGGCCAAAAATAAAAAATTAAGTGGATATTTGAATGAAATGTTTGGTCAATATTAAACAAGCATTTGATCGTCCTGTAAGTGTAACAATAGCAGTTACCGGACCTTTGGTGCCCTTCGCAGCCATTTGTAATAATGCAAATTGTTTATTTTGTATCACACTATGTATTTTAACAGTGTTATTTAATGAAACAATATGATTATTATTAATTAACCAATCATTTATTGGCTCATTGTTTTTATATAATACATTTTAAGTCATGAAAACTAGAATATTAAGTCAGATGCGTTGTTGGTGGTGGTGAAATTATTACCGAAATTAAAACACGTTACTAACGGCGACAGTCAAAAAAGTTTCACAGGATTATGAATGTAGCTGCCTGAATGTGATGAACGGGCTTAATCTTGGGCTTTTTTATTTTTCTTTTCTCTGCGCCGGACTGCGCTGATTTTTTTCCCTGATATAGCCTATATTTTTCCATTAATTATATGATAAATGATCATTTGTATTAGATGCCAACATGAAGTGAGAGTGACCGTGGGCGCAGATGCTGGAATGGCGCGTTACGTGTGCTTATACCACCTATTGTGTTCATCATAAAATGCATTTTTTATAATTATATATATATATATATATATATATATATATATGTTAATATTTAGATTTTTATTTATGTATATATGTATGTATATATATATGTTAATATTAACAGAACAAAAAAAAAAGTTTAAAAAGTTTTTTTTTTCTTTTACTTGTTTTTTTGGGGGGGTGGTGCCCCCCCAGGAACGCAAACTGCGTACTCTGCATATAGGGAGCAGCGGTACTGCTTCTAATCCTGTTTCATCCCTATGTTCTCTTCCTTCCTAAAATATCTTTCTATATTCACACACAAACACTTCTGAAAAGTACCAATTTCCCCTGAAGACTTAGAGTATTCTGATGAAATGAAAGCAAATTTCAGAGAAGCTCTTATATAGAGTGGATTGTAAATGTGTACATGGCTTTACAGACATTATTTCAAATTGAATTTACCCTTTTACAAACCAGGAGGTTCATGACGACATCTGGAAATAAGCAATCACAAATTGTAATAGCTGAGTGATTGCTTCCATGTTAGCTATTTAATTTTTCGATCAGATTTGGACATGGTACTGAACACGCCTCTTGTCTAGAACTGCAATGTAATTCCTATCTCTTGATTTGGGGTCAAATATGAACAGCTCAACATGTTTTAGTTAGTAGTGAATTAAAATTTTAACAATGAGGTCATCTTCCCATCAAGGCTTACACAAGACAGTGAAGTCATCGCTGTTAAACATTGCTGCTGTAAGTTCCCCTGGAGAGAGTGTAAGTTTTAAATGTGGATTATAAGATCATCGAAATCAGCACACAGACAGTAACAAGAACAACAGAGCAAGAGGATTAAAAGAGGAAGCTGTAAGTGAAGCACTTAATTTTCATTTTTTTAAGTCTTACATTTTCTTGGCTTGTCTTTGTCTATCATACTGTGAGACGGGACACTCAGGTCCCCAGTACTGATAGCAGCACTATCAGAACTTAAGACAGCACTATCCATCTGTCTCTGACAGCGGGCACAGGACCCCTATCAGCCAAGACACAGCTGCAGGACATTTGTGGCTCTGCCAACAGCCACAATCCCTGAGTGCATTATCAGCAGGCCGACCGAGTGTCTAAGATAGAAGGATGGGATAGGTAACTAGTAAAGGATGGATGGAAAGACAGGAAATCTGTAAAGAAAAAAAGAAAAGAAATGAAATGAAATGGGATATTAACATTCCAGCAGAATGTTTGCTTTTTTTCTGTGTCTGGTGGTTTAATTGTGCTTCAGTAGTGGTGCATTTGAATTCTGGTCATGCGGTTCCATTCTTGAAGCAGAGAAACAGGTCTTAATTGGCCAAAATCAATAATATTGTTTCTTTATGTAAAAGAGCACTGGATCCTGTGATTTTGTGTGGTTCATGGGCGAATGCAATTTGACTGCAATACCAACATTTATCTAAGATGAAACATTTAAAGCAGGCTTGCAAAATTAGAGATGCATCACAAAGTTACATTTTCCAGAATGGCGTCGTTTCTCACGTGCACTTAATGATTGGAGATCAAGTTGATTGAAATGTGCCTCTTGAAATTTGACACACCAATGTTATTTTTTCATTTTAGATGGGCTCAATTCCATGCTGAAACACTAAATGGCAAACATCTTCTTTAAAGGGACAGACAACCCAAAATTGAAAATTCTGGCATCATTCAATCAACTTTTTTTTTTCTGTTCTGAAAAACACACAATCCTTCTGTGTTCCACATGTATCAAGTCATGCAGGTTTTGAACTATAAGGGTGAGTAAATGATGATACAATGTTCATTTTTGGGTGAACTACCCCCCCCCCCCTTTATAAAAAGCAGCATAATAGCTATTCATTTCCTTCATCTTTAGCTCTTCATATATAGCAAGCTTTACTTCATGCAAAATTTTGAAAAAAATAAGCAAACAAACAAACAAAAATTATTTGAGATGATTTTTAAAATCAGAAAAATTAAGGATGAAAGGGGACAAAAGAAAGGAAGAAGTGGAGCTTAGCTATTTAGTGCCCTAGGTATGTTACAACAAACAAATTGTCCCACCGGAGACAAGGACCATCATTAATCCATAACATAAAGAACTGAACTTCAGGAGAGATCTGAGACTGCACACTGGAATTGGGCTTTGCATTTTTCAAAAGGTTTTCAATTATTCACTGTGGAAAATATGGGCACAACATCAGCCAACCCCATCTCTCTCACACACTCCTGCTCTCTTCTGGGTTCTTGAACCGGGTGTCTAAAATTTAACCTATCTGCTCAGTCAAGCGACAAGCGACTAAAAGAGCAGATCAAGGCGGGTCTAGAGAGGGGAAAAAAACAATATTGCTTTAACCCACAAAATGACACCACAAAAGTCACAAAAACCCTTGCATATGCACTGAACTAATAAACGTATAGCAAGTTCAACTTCTACAGTAATTAAATCAAAGCTTTTATCCTTTGCCACTAAGACAAATGCCTGGTAATCTAGGGCAACTTTTTTAGTAGTACTCTTACACTTTTCTCTCTCTCTTTCACTCTGTCACAGTGAATCAGTGGTTGGCAAAGTTACAAATGCCATTGACAGCAGCTGCCCTACAGCCTCTCTCCTTTCCCTTCCTCTCTTTCTTTGAGGTGAAATATACATGAAGCAGGCCCCTCTGGTCTCCACTCCAATCAATGTTATTCAATTACAGTCAGCCAGCATTTTACTGAAGCACTCCCTTGGGTTAGAGCCACAGACAGCCTGGTCAGTCATCAGCTGTTACCCTTAGCCAGCTGTCTTCTTTCGCCGACATATTACTGCCATACATCACGGCTCCTCAGTAGGTTAAACCCACATCTGAGTTGTAATGGTGTAGTGTTTCAAAAGACACCAACTGTGCTCTTCAGTTCATATAAATTGCTGCAATACGTCATAGTTAGTCTCCGGCTTTAAAGTGAAATCCACAATAGCTAAAGTTGATAAAAGAACAATAACCACCTTCAAACAGTAATTCACATTCAGTACATAGTTCATGACAAAAACAGCAGTAACTTCAGACACAAAACTAAACACGTATATGATGCTGCTACAGTAGATGTTAGTAAAAAGCACCAAAATGAATCTTAGGATATTTCATATTTATGCTCCAGTTTCACTGTTTGTTTCACTCCATTTGTCTGTGTTTGCAAGTTTTGGACAGGCTGACAGTCTGTGCATTAGTGGTGGGTATTTTTCAGTGACTATTACATCAAATAGGTGGCACCAGTAGGTGGCAACAAGTGACTGTCTTTGAAACAAGTGAGTCATTGAATCATTTATTTCACCAACTTGTTCAGACTCACTGATTCATTTAGCAATTAAACTTCATGATTCAGTCATTGAATCATTTACTCAACCAATTTGTTCAAAAACGCTGATTTATTCAGGAACATAACATCACTGCTACGTTATTCTGCTTTTACCTTTTAACTTTTTTTTTTTGCAGCAGCAGCAATAATATACTGGCATTAATCTAAAAAGGTAATTTAAAAATGACTAAATATTAACCTCTTAGTTTTATCCAATATTAACTTAATATTAACTTGTTTATTGAACTGCTATATAAAAGCAATATCACACTTTCCATATGTTGTTGATTTGAATTCTAAAACAGCAATCTTGATATTTGTGATATTGCTTAATTTACAGTGATGTGATTGAATGAGACTAAACAGCAGAAAGTTACAACTATATTTTAAACAAACAATATGGAAACCCATTTATGATATTAAATATCACTTTGCATTACATTTATGCTGAATAATTAGCACAAGGAATACAACCCAAAATTGCACACAAAAGTGATTTCAGAGTAAATATTGGTCATTTACCAGCCACATTTCTGAGGACCGTACCTTTGGGAGGGCATATTTAGGGAATCTCATCTGAACAAATTCATTTCTTCGGTATGACACATAATACTTGGTTCGATTTCCTGTAGTTACCTAAAAAAAAAAGAAAAGAAAGAAAGACGGTATGTTTTTATTTCACTATCCCAATTTTGAGACAATTCACTCTCACTTTCCTATTCATCCTCTTCGATCTCAATTTACAATGTCGATTTTATATTATTATCCCAACAGATTCAGTCTCTACTAGCACTGAATCAAAAGCTCTGTCTGTTGGTCTCTATGGTTCACATAAATTGTGTCCAGTGTGCAACAGCATGACTCTTTGACCGAACACAAACATTTCACACATTGTAGTCCTGTTTCTCAAGGGCATATCTGAATTCCTTTTCAACAGCTGCAATCCCTTCAAAAAACAACTGAGCAGGTGAGGGGGGAGTGAGAGAAATTAATACAGAACGAGCAAATGTCCTTGAGTTATTGGCTAATTATAAAAGATCAGAAAAAAAAAGAAAAAAAATGTTGGTTGCTTTTTATGTTGGTTAAACACCCAGAGTACTGCAGGTGCATGGTCCTTGCTCTGCTATATGTATTTATGTATTTACTGTATGGCATTCTATAATACTTGATTCGGATCGGTCAATCGTGACATACAGTAATTTTTGAATAACGACTGGAAAACTGTGTAACTGGCTGTTGTCCCTGGCAACAGATTTTTACTACATAGCTGCCTCTAGTTAATAAAAACTCAGTTATTTATCTGGCAAGCAGTCATGTAATAAATGGCATTATGTGCATTCAGATGACCAATATGACAAAATAATCCCTTCTAAGCTAATACAAGACCCTGACCAGTGTTTATTCGGCCTGGCTGAAAGTGCCAGTTAAGCATTGCTTTTAACTGAAGTAACAGTAAAGCAGTTTATAATGTTAATGAATTTAATCCTAAAAAATATACTGCCACAAAAATACTACGCATTTTCAACATTTTTAAAATTGATGATAATAAGAAAAGTTTCTTAAGCAGCAAATCAGCATATTAGAATGAAGCATGTGGCACTGAAGACTGGACAGGAGTATTTTACAATATATTAAAATTGTAATAATATTGTAATAATATTTCACAATATTACTATTTTACTCTGTTTCTGATAATAAATGCAGCTTTGATGAGCATAAGAGACATTCCGACCTTGAATTTTTGATGTTAGTGTATATTGTGGTAGTGTGTATATGATATATAATATTATAATATATAAGGGGATAATCTACTGTACTCTCTGATGTGTGAATGGATCTTTCCAAATAAATGTGTACATTCATCATATGTAAAGACATTTAACATCATTTTACCTTCACAAATATGTGTTCATCTTGCACTGAGAGGGAATTGTGGTCAATCTTCCCCAAGAACTGTGCTGTCACCATTTTATCAGAGCAATTTTGTATGAGACATGTTACATAAAGGTAACCTGGTGAAAGACAGAAAAACACACACGTAAAGAGGGTTAGAGGAAGAGTAAAGATTACAATTTGACTTTCAAAAGTTCTTTTTAATTCTCTCTGATCATAAAGCTTTTGTAAGTGAGTGTTTAGAAGCTATTCCAAAGGTGAATGGAGTGAGAAATATCTGCAAAAAAAAAAACAAAAAAAACATGGAGCTCTTAACAATATTAGCTGAAGTTGATTCTCACTGGGCACACTATTTTGCTTTAGAATGGCAGGAAATTAATTATGGGAAAACAGTGTTGAGGTGCCCTGTCGACGTGGCCTTTCTGTTTAGAATCTCACACAATAGCTGGCTCAGCAACCTCTACAAAACACACACACACACACACACACACACATATAAACATAGATAAAAAAATGACAACCAATTGGAAAATTATGAAAAAATTAGATGAGACTGCATACTCCAAAAATCATGGCCAAAGGTTACATATCAAAGTGGGGAACTTAATTGCTATTCTCATAATGTTGTTTCCTCTCATTCTCTGTGGTTTTATATTTTGTTATTAATTTTAGGCAAACAAATGGGCATACTACTTCACTGAAGAGGACGAATGGTTAATCAAAGCATTACAGCAGAGAAATTCATTAAAAAGCAATTAGAATGGCTGAACAGTTTGCTTCTGTCTTCTGTCACACAAGGTCAGATGTGCGCACACACACACACACACACACACAACACATCCAATGAGAGGCTGAAGGAGCCACTGAGCTGAAGAAAAAAACACTTGAGGTCTGCATCTGTCAGTGTGACACAAACCCAACAGATACACAACTGAAAGTTCATTCATCAGAAGAAGGACTTAATGTATGTGTCCAGTGGGATTTTCTTATACTGGTTAGACACAACTCTCACCTCCCTTAGGGGTTGAGTGTATGTGTTCGTAGGTTGCAATGTGACTGTCAGGTGACGTTTAACCTTCACTGGCTTGAGTGTGATGGAGCTCTGTGCAACAGTTTGCATCTGCACGTCTAGTCTCTTTCACACACACAAACACACAAGTCTCACAAACAGCTCAGCCAGGAGGAATTTTGTTTGAATGAGGCAAAACTGAAACCCTAAACATCCCATCTGCCCTTGTTTGCAGAAGTTTGACATGGTAATGTAAAACTGAATTGAAATGTGCTGTTCTATAAACACATGAGCTCCCTTACCACCACTGATGTCTTGAATCTCCATATGAACCAAATCAGGATCCACATCCACCCCGGTCACGGCCCTTAAACAAAGCATACACTTAGAATGTAGTTAGAGAGGATCAAACAAGATTGGCTCACACACAGAAGGACATCTCAAAGGGATAGTTCACTCCAAAATTACAATTCTGTCATCATTTGCTCACCTTCATGTTGTTCCGATGACATTATTTAACAGAAAAGGGGAAACTCTGAAGACTTTCCTCTCACACAAAGACCTCAAATATAGGGCATAACTTTTTTTTATGATACTTTTTTTGTGCATTTGTGTCCTTATTGAAGCTTGAATGCTTGTAAACACACACAAAACAGTAACCAGTGACAGTTTTCAGAATTCCACCTTTTGTTTTCCGTAGAATAAAAAAGTGAAATAATAGTAAATGAGTAAATTATGACAGAATTGATGTCATTTTTGGTTTAACCATCCCTTTAAAACATCCCCTTAGCAGAATCTTTTCAACCACACAGACAAATACAAAGTCCTTGGTTTCAAGGAATGCAGACAGCTCACTGTCTTTTGTTTAGTTGTGTTAAAGACAATTGTTTGGAGGTTACTAAGCTGCTCAGTGAAGTTCTAGCTCAGTAAATCTGCACAAAACCTACATTATTTGCAGGTATTTTAACAAGCAGGAAATTAACAGAACCTTTTAAGAAAGTGTGTGTTGATTTGCATTAGTCAACTCAATCACTCGGTCACCTGTCACGAAAAGTTCAGACTTCATGCGTTCCATTCAGAGTTCAGAAATTACACTGATGAACCCGATCGTGACAAAATAGTAATGCTATCTGTCAGGATGTCCTGCCAATGGTTAGGGTGAGGGGTTAGTCTTTGTTTCAGCATTGTGTGGCCAATCAGGACTTTGACTGACAAGATCAATGAAATCGGCTGCTGGGAGAGGTTTGCACTTAACTGGCTTAGGAAAAAAAAATAAAAAATTATGTTAATGTATATATCAGACAGTGTAATTTTCAGCATTTCAGCTGGAAAATAATGGTTAAAAAAATAAAAAATATTTACAGCAGCATAATGGCTACATAATCTTGCTTCACAATGATTTATGGCAGATTACTTGACCTTCATGTCTCAACATCATATAATAAGTTGCAATGAGCTCAAGACTGCTCTCCTGACCACAAGGTACAGACCACCCTCCCAGACAGCATCCCTGTCCATTAAAGCCACACTGATTTATGATCTTTCCTCTCCAGACCTCCTCTTCTGTTGTTTTATGAGCGAGGCAGCAGACAGGGAGGACAAGAGAGACACAACCCTCACTATGAACTGATTCTGTCGCGACTTCTGAGGCAATTCTCTGAGATGTTTTAAAGAGGTTTGGAGACAGTAGAGAGGTAAGGGGTCTGACCCTTATTAAACCCCCTGCTGCTGGGGAATAGAGTAAAAACAGCTTCAGATTTACAGTGTCTTTGTAAAACCTCCAGCCATATAAAATGTGCTGGATGGGGTTTATTATGGCAGATGCTGACAGGAGCTGACTTTTTCATCTTTGATCACTATCAACCACAGACAAACTATACAGAATTGTATATTGTGTATGTGAATCTGGTAAAGTGTGCTGTGAGGATGGCACGCAAGCAGAAGACAGGCAAAAGATCTGGAAAAAGAGATCAAAAAAAAGAGAAAGAGAGGGTCGGACAGAATGACTGGTTGGGGTGGAGAAATAAAACACTTCTGTACAGGATTTCAATGCCAGCTGTGGTAGCAGTGAACCACAACCAGAGAGCGGAGGAATGGAAAATGAAAAAATGGGTTGAATTCCACTAAGAAGGTGGAAGAAGAGAAAGAGGGAATGGAGAGGATAAAAGATTTAAAAGAAAGTCTCAGAGGGCAATGTAAAGTAAAACAAACCAGCACTGACACCCAGAAAGACTTACTTTCTTCTGTGGAAAACACAAGAATGTCAAAGCTGCTCTTTTCCAGTAAAGTTAAATGGTGACCATGGTCATCAAGCAACATTTTAAGCGAATAACAGCTCATATCTTAGTCTGTTTCCCATCATATGTCATCAGAAGTCTTAAACACCACCTTTACAATGTTTTTTGTGTAGCTTTAAAGTCCCTCATCCCCACTGTATGGAAGACAACAGCTCAGACATTCTGCTAAATAGCTGATTTGATTTTCCACAGAAGAAAGTCATACAGGTTTGAAACAACATGAGGTTACTTTAAGTAGTGTAGAATGACTTAAAAAAAAAATTCACCAGAAAACTCTGTCTTTAGTAACACGCTCCTGTAGCTGAGTCCATTTGTGACCCAGATCGGTGGAGATATACAGCTGAAAAATAAAGAAAGACAAAATAAATCACTATTTACTGTCACTGGATGCTTGAAGCAATGGTCATAACATTGATTTTTAGACTGGATTAGATTAAAACATGCTTTTCAGGATCATGAGAATTAGATGAGTAATTCATTGTATATTCATTGTATACTGTATATAGTGTGTGTGTGTGTGTGCATCTGTCCCCAATTGATCATTCTTATAATGAGAATATATTATTCACCACTTGCATGGGAAATACCCATCAAACTGCACCATAACAGCACACACAGACAAATACACACTTTTCATTGTCTTTTCCATTTAATCTCAGAGATGATAAATGCAGCGTGTTGCAAGCAGTGTCTAGAGGTTTTAGCAATTCATCAACTGCACATAAACAATCACGCACGCACACACAGATCTTGCCTCGTTGCTCACCCAGCCATTAACAATGTAAACATGCTCTTTAGCGAGAGACAACCATGGCCTGAAGGCCAAACAGTGCTGCTCATAACTCTAATAATGAGGATGCCAATATGCTGGAGAGCAAAAAGTATAGCCATAAACAAAGCTGGGTGAGAAATGTGTTGAGAACAGTTGGTCAAGGCATTCAGCCGAGACCTAAATCATTAATACTGAAAAGGCCACAAAGACTAATTCAGGCAGTTAAGCCTGACAAGAAAATCTACAAACATGCAGCTGGAATTAAGACATATTATGGTGTTGTGAGCAACTTGTTTGAAGCTGCCCAAAAACACTGACTTCAACTGGTGTCATTAATAGTCATTTACTCGACTGCATTAATCTGTGTTGACCAACACTTTCATCACTGACCTTCGCCTCCTTGCTGTAAGCCAAAAGTTTGTCTTCCTCAGATGGATGGAAGAGGAGTGTATCTACAGTGAAGGAGACAGGCTGCCGTTGAAAGGATGAACCCTCATCTGTGCTGATGAAGAGCATCTGGTCACGTTCATTGATGCTGGAGCTCACCAAGATCACCTAAAATAACACAATGTCTTCAGTGACTGCATGTCAAGAGTCAAGATGTATGTTTGTTAGTGCTTCATGAACATTTTATTAAAGTCCAATATGTGCAATATTTTACTTTTTATATGTACAACATAATATATATATATATATAATTGCAGTTTATGTTTATATTACATTTACATATTTATATAGACATTATAGTGTATTTTTTGTCATCTAGCTATGCAGTATGATTCGTTCATTGTATTACAAAACCAGTTTTGGTTAAGTGTCACTTCCATTTATTTCTATAGTTTCAGATTTCTATTATATCTATTAGATTTTCTATTATATATGGCCAATTCTAATCTTAATAATCTATTTACTGTACAGTAAAGCTGTGAACTATATTATACTCTCTCTCTCTCTCACACACACACACACACACACACACACACAATTTAACCCACATGGGGCCTTCAGCCACTTCTTTAAGCACACTAATGTATATTTTCACTTTTTGTTGCCCAACACACACACAGTCTACAAATAAAAGATAAAGAGGACACATAAAGACAAAACAGATGTCAACATCTGTTTTTTAAAAAAATGCCTAGTATCCAGAATAACTTCTATGCCTCTGAATGTCCCAGAGTTTTGTGAATTCACCAAACAAATCTACCTTTTTTGTAAGCTGCAGTTCCTTTAACTACCTTTAAGTGGTGCTGTTGTCCAACCAACTGTGTACTGAAGCGTCTCTAACGGGAGGCAAGTTCACTACCTGCTACCAGAACTGAAAAACAAACTGGGATCCTCACAGGGACTGACAAACAGAGAGACTCTAAAAGGGATCTCTGTAAAGCAAGTTATCCATCCCAAAACAAAGACTCTAGGGGAAAAAAGGAAAGAATCTTCTCTCTGTAAAACTTCCCTCTTAAAGTAGTAACTCGCAGTGTTTAGCACAGAGCCCCCTTTGTGGTCTGTGGATAAAAGCCATCAAGCGACATCCTGTGACTGTCCCAGAGGAGTATGGTAGCTGGCAGGGCTGGAAGAGGCTATAGAGGCTGGTAAAACAACATGGGGCAGAATGTGGTGGCTGATGGCGCTTTAAGAGCGTAATCACATGTCTGCGATGATGTCTGACTGAATGAGGTTTTAGCAAATGTCTGTAGGTCATGTAATCAAGTTATAAGATAATCAGCTTAAAGATCTCCAACCAGATCCTCTTTCACAATAGGCAAGTGACATAGTGTCATTTAAGTAAAATCAAGCTTTGTATGTCAATTTCTGATTGGATGAAATGACAATGCAGATTTACACACACACAATCATCCTGCTTGTCTCAACATTCCTCTGAAATTGGCCTGTTCAAATGCTTTACCTTTACACAGCATTCATGAATGAGTCCACGTGATTGTATTGACCTAATTACTCATGCTAATGAACAGCGGTAATATTCATCATGCGACAAAACTCTGAATGAGTTGCTAATTCAAACACTCCACTGAGTCTTTCGGTGCAGTGGAACTTTGTAAACAGAGCAGCCAGCGAAAGGGACAAACACGTCTGAGTGTACATGTGTGTGTAACCGCTCTTACTCAATGCAGCTCTACTAATTTTGCTTTCCACCCAATTTCATATGCAAATTGGCAGTTTTGATTTCCAGTCAGTGCTGAGCGAGAAAATGAGAAGCACAGAGAGATGAAGAGGGGGAGAGAGTGAGAGAGGCCTGTTCTGTGCACCTGAGCTCAGCCACTGGAACAAAAGACAGACTTGAAGAAAACTGACTGCGGCAATGGCAAATTTTCAATACTCAACTGCACAAAGCCGAGGGAGAATTGTGGAGTGCTGTTTGAATGCTGAAAGCTTCTCATGAAACAACAGAGACCTGCTCGGGTTTGCATTCTGGCCTAGCTCTACCTGATGAACCTCTCAGAGAGAGAAAGAGAAATAGGATTCCTAGAAGAGATGATTCTCTTAGTGAGAGTCCTCAAACAGACAGTGGGGTCAAGAGTCATTAGTGGCACAGATTAAAGGCAAGTTCACAAGTCTGGCATCATTTACTCTTCCTCAAGTCATTCTAAACAGAAATGTGTATTGTTCTTTTAAACCAGTAAATCCGGTTCATAAAAGAGGTTTAAAAACAACAACAACAACAAAATATTCATTCACAAACCTGCCTAATGCATGAGTCTAGTCTCAGTGGTTTTTAAGTGAACATCTCAATGGAGTGAATATTAACTTAAAGGGATAGTTCACCTAAAAATTCTGTCATCATTTACTTGCCCTCATGTTGTTCCAGACCTAACTTTCTTTCTTCTGCAGAACATAAAAGAAGATATATTCATAGACAGTTGAATGTTTTGGTGACTACTGACTTCCACTGTATGGACATAAAAATAAAAATATGAAAATAATAATACAAAAAATAAATAAAAACACTTCTCAAATTCTCAGACATTACTCAAACTATTTTTCACTGAAGAAAGAAACTCATCAAAGAGCTTTGGAACAACATGAGGGTGAGTAAGTGATGACGGAATTTCCATTTTTTGGTGAACTGTTCCTTTAAAATTAAATTTTGTCCTCACACAAAGCTATTTTATGACTTGAAAGTCCTGAAATATAGCATTTGACTATGATCACTATGAACTGTCATTGAAAAATACATTTGTTTGCATACGGATTAAGCTAAGTGTGAGTAAATAAAGATTTGGGTGAACTATCCCTTTAAGAAAGGCCCTCTGCCAACAGGCAAGCTTGTGACATCACACATATACAGTAAAGGTCCCACCTCACTCTCTATTTCTCTCCAAAGTGGGAATATGGAAATATTCTCCCACACACATCAAACACTTTGAATAGACGTTAAGCATGTATTATGTCTGTGTGATAGTGTGAAGGTAAAGAGGCCAGTGAAGAGACTCCCTTTTCAAGTGAGACAAAGGAAGTGTGTGTTTGTCTGTGCTTGTGTGTGTGTGAGAGCATGATCTTTCCACTGACCCTTCTCTAAATCCAGGTCTCACACAGGTAATTTGTCAGGAGCATGCTTGGGGGGAAAGCACTGTTATTAAGTCCCTCCTGCCTGCCATAATGGCTCAACTTAGACTAAAGAACAGCCCACACATCAAACACCTACACCAGGGACGAGGACCCATGAAAACACTGAAGACAAAAGGAAAAAATGGATAAAAATGCTCACTGTGTGCATGATCACAGCTTTTTGCTTGGGGCTACTAGGTAATGTTTTTTTTTTGTATTTTGTTTTGCTCTGTAGGTGCAGTTCTTGGCAGAAATTATACAGTTTCCTGCACTGCAGGGTCTCGGCTCTATGATCATGACCTAAGGAAGGCGTAATGATGTGCACCTTGACTGTTGGCAGAAAAATTGCAAAAAACATCCTTAAAAACATGTTGTGGCCAAGTAATACAGTTAAAGCGATGTTAATATGTGGGATTGTAGGGGTGATCATGTGATCAAGTGATCAATTTTCTTACACCATGTCCTGTCCAGGAAAGATACAACACGTTTCCAGCAACAAGTGCTTTGTTCACCCTGAAAGACAGACTACTGTGTGACATGATACAATCTCAGCCAATCAGAAGATATTTAATGTTCCATGATCTTGACTGTAAATTAGACTTTTCATCATGATATAATCTGACATCTATTCTCTTAACTAGAGATACAATATTTCCTGAAACCTCAAAACATAACATGCTACAGTGAGATTCAATGAGATGCAACAAGATAAGCAATGATAATAGTCGAGAAAGTCTCAATAACTTTTTATAACAGTCAAACAACTCTTCTAGTAGTCTCTTCAAGCGTTTTTTTCCTTAAGACACTGCATGCAGATGTGGCTAACATGGTGCATCATAAAAATCTATATAATTTTTTACACAGTGCAATTATACTTGATCAGTGCACTGGTCCATATCGATGTATCGGTCATCCCTATAATTTTTTTTTGTTTTTACAGTGGGTAGACCTATGGAGAATAGGGTGACCATTTTTTATTTTTTCCAAAAAGAGGAACAGTGAGTGCGTGCGGGGGGCTGGGGTGTGGTTGGTTGGTGGTTAAATTAATGCTGAAAGGGCCCAAAGTAGCGCAATATTAGGATCAAAACACAAAAAATATCATATAAATAACTAACATACATATTTTACAGTCACTGTTAAGCATATTTATCATAAACACATATAAAGCTTCCTACCAGTGGCCGTCCTCCACAAAACTTAACATCTAGCACAGTTTTATCATAGGTAGAATGCAAAATGCTTCAATACAAGCATTTCAGTCAAATGTAATTTATGCAGCATTTCAAAACTTTAACTCACGGGGGTAAATCAAGCCATGGCAACAGTTTAAAAGTAGTCCAATTCCATCTAAAAAAAACTTGACAACACTGCATCCAACACGAGCTGCAGGAGTCAGATTTGACTGATCACGGGTTGAGAGGAGAGATGGCATTTTTCAAGGTCCAAAAAGAGGACATGTCCGGGAAAAAGAGGACGTATGGTCACCCTAATGTAGAGTGACACTGCATAAATTAAAACCATGTGATCATCAATGTCCTGTCGCTTGTCATAGTCACGGGTGGTGATTGGAAAAAAAACATTACACTGAGATTGTTTTATTCATATAAAACCTTAATATTGTGTATAAGGGTCTAACAGTCTAATGCAATTGGTCAAATTGGTGTTGTTTTGATCAAATGAATTGCATTCTTGCTGAAAACCAAGCGTTCTAGCTTGAAAATGCTTGGGAACTAATGTGGTCCGAACCAAAGTTTACAGGACTGTGTTCTCTGGAATCCTCTCAAGGACTTCTGCATTCCGATTGGTTGCCGCCCAATCGTGTCATAGCTCATTACCATTAAGTTGACCTGACTTCAACTCTCCTTGATGCCGTCATCGTCCAAGACGTGCCGCGCTGCTGCTCGCCACCGGCTCAAATTGAAAATTAATGACTTCCAGCAACATTGACGCTCTCACCGTCGGCGGTGTGAAAGCATTGTCACTCCAGCTCGCCTCCAGGAGCTTGTTTTCGGAGAGAATCATAAAGCTGTATATTTCTTTTATAAATATGATAAAACTAAAGACTTGAAGATATGAAGGATGCAGTACTACTCTATAGTTACTCAAGATTAATATGAGATTGGGCGAAATTGTGTGTTAGGTCCCCTTTAATATCCACTCTTTCTACAGTCAAATTATACAGACGTTTTAAGGGACCAAAATCTAAAAGAAAGGTAGTTCTTGGAAAGCACTTCTTGAAAAAAACATCTAATTCTAAAGTGTTATATCAAAATAATTCATATTTTAGATGTGGGAACAGTTTGCCGATAAGATGATCAATAAATATTGATATACTGTAGCCTTCAATCTCATATATTGAAGCCTTGGTTTACTGTGATGGGAAACAATCTGATTAGGCCCAATCCCATTTACTTATTTGTTTACTAATAAAATATGCTAAATAAAGTCATGTTTAGTTGTATGATTCCACAACAGTAATAAACGTATATAACTAAGGATATAGATGTGTCCCTGGACTGGAGACAAACTTGAAATAATCTAAGCTCATCTAAACTGTGACAGTCCTTGAAAGGAACTCATTTAGACCCCTTCCCTAAAAGCTAGAGAGATTAGATTGAATTGGGGCATTTGGAAATTGCTGAATTATGTATGTAGATTAATTAATGCCAATGATATATGCCTTTCAGAGTCAATACTGGAATCAATCAGTTCTGCTACAATAATAAGCACAGACAAAGCCAGAACCTACATTAAACTGGATGACGCAGTGATTCCCCCATTTCTCATAAACACACAAGACTCAAAAAAAACTGTTTCATCTATAACATTTATATAGGCAGAATCTGCAGTCTTTTTTACTCACTATTTCTGTTCTAATTTGATTGGGAAATCTGTTAAAATGTGTTTGTCAAATATTGATTAAATACACGGTAAAATGTGTTATATAGAGTTGAAAGAGTGCTACACTACAGAGCCCTGCACATGACATGTGGAAGAAAAAATAGATACAAGTAAACAAATTAATAAGGAAACAAATTAATGAACACAATATCTTTTTTTTCACGTCATGTGCAGTGCTCCATACTACACTGTTATTGGTAATTTAAAGCATAATCAAATTATCAAAATAAATACACAAAAATCTACAGATCAGAGTTCTGCAAACATGGATTTCATGTAAACCTGCAACTTTAAAACTCTGTTATAAAAAGCAGTGATGAGCAATCACATAATCTCTATGACCTAATGGACCCATGTCAATCAAACAACAGTAGAAAGGACCCAATGTGAAAATTTCTCCATATGTAGTCACCAATTCCAAACAGTCTGTTTGGGTCAAAATGGCACAGATTCTCCACAGGGAAAGCTTAATCTCCTTCCCCGTCTCAGCAGGGGCTCTCTGATTCTGACTCCAGTGAGATCTGAGTGAGTAATCTCAGCCTACCACTTTAAACGTGCAAAAAGTGCCATCTGTGCCTCTGTCTCCGTTATGATAACAACGTTTCTGCAGATTTGATGGGAGGATTTTAAAACAGCAGTTCATTTATAAGCTGCTACTCTAAGCAGTCACTGTTCAAATTTAATATAAAGTTTTGGCCCTTCAAGGCCCTTCAATTTTAAATTAATTTTAGAATAATTTTACACATATAACTTAAAAATTAATTAATGACCCTATTGTAAGAGCAAAATTTGTCAAATGAAAATCTGTAAAAAAAAATAAATAAAAAAAATTCAGTGTTGCTTCCAACCTGAAATAGAAATCAGACATTTCAAGTCCATTTTCAGGGATGGGAATTGTAAATAATTTAATGATAGTGTTGTGATTCCATTTACAAGTCAAGTTCCTCAACGGTTCCATTTAGGATATTTAAAAAAAATAAATAAAAAAATTAAATTCTGCAATTCTTCCACCAATTGTTGGTCTCATTTCAATAACAATGAACAAAAAAATAAACTAACATTATCTGTATGTAGTAACATCATTCATTAACTAATTAACATTTATAAAAAATACATTAATGCCCTGGAGTTCATTAAATTAAATTAATTGATAAATTGCTCCAGCTGATTTTTTTGTAACACTTTACAATAAGGTCTAATTTGTTAACATTATTTAATGTTATTAACCAACACGGAAATTAACATTAACCAAGATGAATAAATACAGTATCGTTCATTCTTAGTTCAAGTAAATTACTGTATTACATTGTCAGAGTACTCCATCTGCCATCAGTGATTCAACTGTAACGTTATGAAGCGATGAGAATAATTGTTGTACATGAAGAAAACATCCTTGTGGCGTGGCTGATACAGAAGAGCATACACAGCATACGGTGATATGGAGAGACACAGAGGAGACTGTTGACAAAGGAATTGAATAAAGTCATTATTTTTGTTTTCTTCATGTACAAAAATTATTCTCGTTGTATCTTCATTTTGGGGTGAAGTATCCCTTTAAATATTAACTCATTGTAAAGTGTTACTGATTCATTAGCGTCTGTGATTGACCAAAAACCGCAGACTCATAAAAGTTATTATCTCAGGAATTGGACTTCACTGTTTATTTGTGTTTGTGAGAGAAGAACCAGTTTATACAAGTTTTTCTCTTTGCAGCTGGACTTCACTGGTTTCACCCTGAATAGTAATACAGCGAACAGGAAAGAACCATTAGCAGAACAAACCGTCATGAAAATCATTCAGTTCCAGTAAAAAGCTGCTCTTGGTTCTGGGTCCTACCTCATACACACTGAGAGCTCAGTTAGAGATATATAGACAGAGATTATGACTTTGCCCTTTAGCAGACAATTTTCATCATCTGCTACACTAATTACAGCAACAGTACCCCTGGAGCACCAAGAGGCTAAGTGTCATTTGCTCAAGGGCACGACTATAAGAGAACAGGGCTACTTAATCGCAAAAGGTCAACCCTACATGAGACTAGCCCTCTGTGACCATTTACCTACTATCAAAACTACTGCTAGGATTTAGGTGAACATAAAACATCGCAGTGAATGAGGTCTAGTTACATTATTAACCTCATGCTGTACTACACAATTTTCATCATGAAAAGTTTGACACCTTTTTCTGTGCTGTGCAGATCTCAGAGGCATTAAGCAAATAGTTTAAGACCAGACTCTGTATGTCTTGGCAGAAACGCACACTAGCTAATATTTTTTGGACGGGGCTGTGCATGCTCAAACCTTTCAGCATGTCTGATTGATTATCATAAATGTAGGGCCTCTCTCCTCTGAAGAATTGTGGGGATTAAAAAGCAAACACAAACTTTGCCAGTAATATTCCTAGCACTCACTGTGGGTGAAATCAAACGGCTGCACATTCACAGGTACACGTCTGAATAGCTGCACTTGTACTGTCATCATCCATTAAGCATTGTGCCACATGAGTAACTGTCATTTCAATTTGTTTGTCTGACACATTTATGTCTAAAATGGAGAAAATGGCTTTGGATAATTGCTTAATTCAGGCCTCAAAGGACAAAATATGCATCCTCATGATAAAATGGTTGCTGTTATTTGACTCTGATGATTCATGGATAAATGTGGCAATTATTTTTGAGGCCACAGACTTGTGTAGTCATGGTCAAATTTAAATCCTGATGCGTATAGGGATAACACTAGGGTGGTAGAGAGAAAGAGAGAGAGAGAGAGAGAGAGAGAGAGAGAGAGAGAGAGAGAGAGAGAGAGAGAGAGAGAGAAGAGGAGTAAATAGTATTTGGGGTAAATGAAAGGTTGACCTTTCACTCTGTCCAAAATGAAATAGAATGCTGTTTGCTTTATGTATCAGCAAATCTCTATTTGAAAAAAAAAAAAGCTTTTCCATTTCATTTAGCTTTTATTGAACCATCATGTTAAACCCTGAGAATGGCGAGATTATTTTGCCGTATTCCACTTCCAGGCAGGACAATAATGAAAACAGAGAGGTCTAAGAGAGATTTATTTATTGGGATGGACAGAGAATGGAGGCAGAAAGCAAGAGGAAATGGGACTATTTCTGCTGTGTTATGACTTAAGACTCTGTCATGGGGAAAGGATGTATAAACAGTCAGCAGATGTAACCCCAAAACAGAACAAATGTACAGAATTTTCTTTAATGATATCTCTTCTTTCTGACTTTTCCATAGATGATTTCAATTAAACCAAACAAACAAACAAATAAATAAATGATAATAACACAATTCACAAGTAAATAACACAAGTAAAATTCATAAGGTTTCCTTTTACTCAATGAAATATACAGTATGCTTCCTATTTCTGTCTTGATTTAATAAAGTGTTAAACCAGCTAGTTATAGACCAATGTTTATACTATAAAATATATTTTTACCAACACTAATACTAATACTAATGAGCATAATTATAATTGCACCCTCGCTATATCATTACTTCTGCAGTTTTTTGGTTCTAATTTTAAGCAGGAGGCCAAGTGTTGACAAAAATGGAGAGTAGAGTTCAGAGCTCCTCTGAAAAAGAAAGCGAGGATGCACTTGAATGATTCACCCTGAGAGAGGAGGAAGCGGCTTCTGTGTTGGACTGTGGGCAGAATAGCAGTCCAAGACACATACTCAAAATAAGAGACGATGCTAAAATTGAAACTAATGTGAGCAATGTTAACCAAACATGTTTGCAGTTACAGCTCTGCAATAAGAGGCGATAGAGACCCTCCTTTCCGTGCCAAAGGTTCGACCCATTAACTCTGAAAACTGATCTAGTGTCAAAGGCCAGGTTACCCTGGTTACCATGTGGTCTCCGTGGAGACCGCTGTTCTCAGGCACACCTCACCAGTCAAGTGAGTAGGAGACGAACCAGTTCAAACATTCTTGCTGTTTTGAAGGAGAGGAATAGGTGGAATAATTACCTATTGTGTCAATAATGGGGAATTTAGCTCATGTGGAAACATCATTAGTCAAACTCTCTCTCTTTCCCCTCATTCATTCTCACCTGCCTTATTTATTCTTAATGTCTGAGGGTGTGAAGGGAAAGATGGCAAATGTTCTTGTATTTTCACAGCTGTAGTGAACAGCTGTAAATGGATTACCGGATGTCAATAGAAACAAGGTAGAGGAACTTTTGCCAGTGTCTGGAAGAGGTGACAGAGAGGACGAAAGAAGCAGAGTTAAACACACAAGCAGATACAGAGAAAGAATCCCAAGGAAAGTTTTTTTTTCCCCACACATGTGGATATTAGGATGTTACATTCAATTGCAAAGTGCAGACATGATGCTGTTAATGTAAGTCAATTGCAAGTCAAGAGTTTTGCTTCTGCTTTTATTACAATCTATTAGTTGTATGAATACCAAAGTGCTGTTATTTCATGGCAGATGTATGGAGTATCCAACTGAAAATAAAACTGGATAATTTATTTAATAAACAAGAAGGTAAAGACAAAACATGAATATTTAGTAAAATACAGTCCATCTGTTGATTCCCTAAAATAAAGTAACTTTCCGTGCATATTAACTGATACATTTAAATCTCAGACATTTCATTTAAAACACTGAAATCAGTGAACATAAGCATTTGCTACTTTTAATAAAGTTATAAATAAATGCATTAGAGACAAAAGACAAATGCTCATAATAGGTGAAATGCACAAATAATTTAGCACAGCATGCCTGTGTTTGTTACTCCTCCTTGTATGTAGATATGACAGATTTTTAATTTTTGAGTGAGCAATCTCTTTAAGGATCACGCTGTTCTGTGACATGCACTTTTACAACAAGACGATGGTTTGACAATTGCACAGAGCTTATGACATGATGAAAATGGCCCGCGATAGGGCGATGGCTTCTGTCAACAGTGTGACAGTGAAAACACCTATTACCCAGCACATCATGAGCAGACAACCGAGCAAGAACGAAGCAGTTTACTGTCTATTTGACAGAGAAAGATTGGGATATAAATAGTGCCCCTGAGGACACAAACATAACAGCATTACTCGAGAACTAAGTGCTAAACCACAAGCGATAATGTAATATGGAATTGGTTTGGCTTCCAACGGAAAAATCAAAATGCAAACGGAGATAAAAATTTGCATGCAGCAACATTTCATTTCTGTTAATGTCGGTGCATGTCATCTTTGGTTTGCTTCACTAACAACATTATGCAGTGAACCACAACACCAATGTAGATTCGACAGAAGAGAGCTGGGAATTAATCAGTCAAGGTGATGGTGTTGAGGCTCCGAGTGAACTACTGTATGTTTGCATTCATTTGCATATTATTTGAAGGGGTCTGCACTGTGTACCAATAAAAACATTAACATCTTTGTTTAACTCTATCAAAAACAGGCTTCTGTCTGATGCTGATGCAAATTTAATTTATCTCAGTTTCCTTAAACCTCAACTTTCTCAATCCGCTTATGCTGCACATCAGCTGTCATGGCCTGTAAATGCAGACCAGAAAATGTCGTTCAAGTTCATGCTGCATTCTTTCCAGTTTTACGAGATGTGTCCCAGTGTCTTGACAATTTAGTAAAAAAATGTAAATATGTCAAATTTTAGGCAGATTGAGAGAGAAATACAACCCTCACAGAAACATCCTGCATTTTCGTTTTTCATTAAGACATTATTTTTCTGATTTCTGGTATATATTAAGATTGCAGAAATGTGACTCAGACAGCAAAATTATAGCCAAAATCATAGTGTACACTGTGCTTAAGCTGGAGATACTTTTTTACACACACACACACACTCGCTGTGGAAATGAGTTAAAAACTAGTGGTCTTCCACAAAAACTGTTTTTTCTATCAGACTTTCTTTCACATGCTCTCTTTGTATCTGCCTCTTGCTTTTCTCTTCTTTATTTCTCTCCTCTTTTCCACCATAGCACCAGCAACCCACTGTGAAAATGACAGTACTTGGCGGGGCAGCAGCAGGGGATGCACATGAAAATAAACACACATATGCACACACACACATTTGCATTTTCCTGCAAGTATGATGCTTCCCTTCCAACATCTTTCAGAGTGATTACTGCTCTGATTTCCGCTTTGAATCTCCCATTGAGAAAATGAGAGGGGGTTATTAGGAGATCAGTAAGAAGAGCCCAGAATAGCTCAGGGATATAGGGGAAGGGTCCTCACGGCAAAGATTCTGTGTGTGTGTGTGCGCATTTCAACATGCACAAACAAAACAAAACAAACACAAAAAAACAAAGAAACAATGCAAGGCTGATTCAAGGCAAAACAGGAATTCTGAAGGCACTAAAATAATGTATTTTTGGATTAGAGAGTTGTTTTGAGGTCAATCACACGTCAGTCACGTCATGTTCAGTGAGTGTGTATGAATGATGCACTTTCTTTTTCTTTTTCTCTCTTCTGCCAGCCAATCTTGAAAAGCGGCCCACTGGAGGCCCAGTGTTGCTCTGCTCTTTTCATAATCATAATTGCCTCATTCATCCTTTGTTCATTATTGATTTCCAGAATAGTACAGTTCTGCATTGCCCGGGACCATATTGGGCAATGCTATTGGGAAAAATCCTGATTGTTCCGCAAAAAACAGAGTGAGGACAAAATGCACCAGTCACAAAGAGAGACAAATACACAGCCCAAGGCACACATACCCAAACTTGCATGTACAAACACAAAAACGTGGTCACTTGAATATGTACTACACAACAAGGCACATTTTCCCATAAAAAACATCTCGTACACAGCTAGCAGTTAGGCAGAATTTGTGTTTTACAATGTAAATTCTAATAGTTGTCCCCTCCTTCCTCCTCTGACCCTTTGCTGGCCAAGGGTGTCTGAACAGAACAGGTTTGTCTGTCAAGGTAATTCAGCATTAATGCCTGCTGGTGTTGCACAAATGTTTTGCCGAATTAAATGTGAATGAAAGTGCCAGCATCGCTGTTTATCTGTAAATCTTCTTAATCCCTCGTCGTCACTGTTGCATGTAATCAATTTCTGAAAAAAGGGAGGGGGGATACAAAGGTTCCTTAAAAGGTTACACAATGCTTTCTTGAAGGTTGACCTGCTGCCGTTTTTTTTCTTTTTCTTGATAAGTATATTTGAGCAGACTGACATTTTTATTGTTTATTTTATTTTATAGTTTAGAGAATCAGTACATATTGTTTTTGCTATTTAGAAGTAAAAAAATCACACTGATTCCTTCTCTATGTCTTGGAGCACTTGTAGCTATTATGTGGCTTATTATTAAAGAGACACAGGTCGAAATCACTAATGGTGAGCCTATACGCTCAAGTGAGCAAATGCAAACTACCTCTTTGTTATAACAGACCTTTAATCTTCCAGAGACATTAGCCATTATAAACACTGACTGAAGCCCAATGAGGCATCTACTAGGTGTTGTGAAAGCTATTTCAGTAATGTCCTTCAAGGTCTGTAGACCTTTAATGAGGTGATGAGCTTGAGGGCTGGCAGACCGAACCTCTTAATAAATGGGTCAGACACAGTGAGCAAATACATTTATGTACATCAAAATACTACTCATCATCACTTCTCTTCACATCAATAAAACATGCTAAATTAATTTTAACTGCACATATCATTGCTTCACGCATAGACAGGTAGACACACATAGGATGTGTTCTGAATCCCTACAGAAGGTGCTTTTATGAAATTGTCGTAGTCTAGATTGTGATATATTGAATTTGATTTTCAGAGAAATACCACATCAGGAATAAGAGGATTGGATGCATGGTGAGAGATACAGAGCTGTGCTGTGGTGTGATGCAAGTGCGGGTCAAGTATCACATTAGATTGAGTGCCACCTTTATATGCGCATGTAAGTGCATTTATGTGTCTTAGTCGTAAGGCTGTTATAGATGGACCATCTTAACTGAAATATTTAGACTGTTATGTAGGGGATCTTTTAAAGCACCTCAGCACTCCTTTTAACACAATATGCATTTTTCAACTCTTGTCTTTTCTACAGTTTGTAAATGAATTTTAAATGAGCAGATAAAAAAATACACACAAGTGAGAGGATTTATAGGGAAAATGCAACTTTCGTGTCCCGCTCTCTTCAACCATTACATGAACTACTCTTAGGCTAAAAATATATACGTGCGTGGTCAACAGTTTCTCATAGTGAAAATGTACAACTGCTCATAAATGACCCAATACAAGGGTCAAACTAAGAAAATCTACAGAAGGAGTAAAGAGCTATTCAGAGTCACAGTGCTCTACTTTTAGTTGGTTAACCTAAAACAGATCACTAATAACTGCATTCAAATGACTAACATGATTATCAAAATTCTGATTGCACAGCAAATAAAATATGCTTCTTTAAACAGCAGATATTATGAATTGACATGACCCTGATACTGAAAAGCAAGCAGGTGCAGGAAAGACACTTGTTGGTGCCACTGAATGGGTTTAATTTATTAGACAACAGAGCAGATATACATAAGTTGTCTAAGTAGGTTTTGACACAAAGATGCATTGTTGAAAATATATTTTTTGATATTATGGTAGGACACTGCAAATGTTTGCAGGAAATCAGAAATACTGAACCAAATGGACCCAAAAAAATCCTTATTGTTGAGCCCTGTTGAATAGCTTTGACTTGAAAAGAGAATATTAAATTCTGTGGAGAAGAGGAAATAAAATGATAGAAAAATCGGTGGTGACATGGCCTTTATAATGAGTTGTTTTTTCAGGTCAGCAGAGGCTGACATGCAGTTTGAATAGGCTAATTAAGATGGTGACAGAGGATTGATGAAACACATTTAAGCTCACTAAAACAGAGCGAAGTCTGGCACAGTGAAGCACACCACCATAACACACCTCTTTCCAATCTTAACTATGCAGCATTCAGCTCCAAGCTGAGCACTTCTCTGACTACAAATGAAAACGCTTAAACTGGAAATGATGCGATATTTTCCATGTTCAGGCTTGACAGGCTTATTCTTATGACAAAATTTGCTCTTATTAAAGTCAAAGCATGACTCAGCTCTCTAGAGGCTTGTTAAACTTGACTGAGTCATGTTCACAACTTGTATGAAATGAAGGCATGAGGAAAGAAAAACAAGACTTTGTTCATTTTCAGGGAATGTTTTTCATGTGCTTCACAAAGGGAAGTTCAGATGGTTAGCTTGGGTCTGAAGCCGAACTGATTTATGGCGAAAAATTAGGCACTTCATAATCCGCATACAGTATATTTCTATATTTCCTCTGCTCTATACACACATATGATGAACTACATCTACATATCTGGTGTTCATTTTTTACAGTTTTTTTTTTTTTTTTTTGGGGGGGGGGGGGTTATTATTTTTGTCTTTTGATTTTTGATCAAAAAAAAGATTTTTGATTAGAATTTGGTGGAAAATATTATTTCTGCTTATATGTAAAAGCAGATACAATAAAATTCATCAACATTTATTAAAAACAAACACAAAAAAAATGAAGCACATTTTCATGTCTTCATTAATGTTTCTAAAACACATTTTTTTAATTAATAAGTCTGTCATAAACATGTATCTTTTCAGTTAATAAATTATGTTAGTAGTAAAACATGTTAAATTTGTAAAAATATTTTAGTCCACTTCCAAGCCAACAACATGCCTTATTCAAGAAAATATCGATTTACCACAGTAATTAAAGAGAAAGTTTACACCTCATTTATCCCGAAAGAGTAGTGGAACACTTAATATATGCAAAAACAATGGTGAAAAGCCCAAACCATCAATCTCCTTACAAAACAAACATGTCTAGCCATTTCTGGTGAGAGATTTGGTACAAATAATTGAGTGCAGATAAGCACTCATCTGTTTTTAATTTATCGTCTCAGTCTCCCACCCCATCCTTTACACACCTTCCAAAAATCCCACCTTTCTCCCTCTCCTCCCACCTTCCTGCTTCTGCAACATCATCCTCCTTTTGTTCATTAAAGGCATAAGCCACAGCTCGCTCGCTCTCGCTCATACACACAACTACATGTTGAATTGCTGGTTTATGCACCAGTGTATAGCATTGTTATGGAAAACATCCACATAGTTGTGTCCAAGCACACGTGTGGTCTGTCTTATTTCTTCTGGTGGGGCGTCCCATGCTGCATACTGATACTCTCTATTATGCATATTCCCTATGTGTAGTTTTTTTGGTCAGTAAGACAGCTGCATATGCATAATGCATGAGAAGCATGTTTTGCCAGACTATGGCAGGTGCGGTAGTATTATGGTGTACAGCAGGAAGGATGCTATGGCATGTTATGACAGGTCACAGGGCGTCATTGTAAGCTGTACCTCGCTCAGGTACAGTGCAATAATGACAGTGTATAGCACAGTGTGGCGCTGACAGGAATCTGATGTTACAAATATCGAAAACAACATACTGACTAATTTGATTGTCAGATGAATGTGTAAATATGAATAATCAGGTACATATTCATGTAGATGCACATGATTTTGGTGTTTGTGGGGTGTGTGTGTATATACAGTCCAATATAAAATGAGTAATAATTCATGTTGCATGGCACTCTTGATTCATCTGGATTTGGAGCTGTTGAAATATTGAACTGAATTAATGTGTGCTTGGGTGCACTGGAGTCCTGACCGAGCCCAGAGCCAGATAAACAACAGTCAAGGTCAGGCTAGGGCTGTTTCTGAGTGTTGGAAAATCAGCAGGATTAAGAGAAGTCAATATATCAGTTTTTTTTTTTTTTTTTTTTTTTTTTTTTTTTTTTTACTGAGTGAGTTTACACCATTACCAATGGATCTTTAATCATATAATATTTAATCAAAACAACCATTTTGCATTATTAATAAAAATATTATTATTATGTTTAGAAATAAACACGCTAATGTAAAAAAAATTTGGGTTTTTTTTTTAAAGAAATAAACATTTTTATTCAGCAAGAACAAATGATCAAAAGTTATTTTTAGAATATTTAGCAAAATTACTGATTTAACTGTATTTTTACTATATTATTTCAAAAACATCTAACTGACTCCAAACTTGTGAACAGAAGCATATGTTGTGAACAAAAGCAAAGCCTCATTATTTCCTTTTTAAAAAAAAAAGAAAAAAAAAAAGACAAAAAGTTCAAGTTCAAGTTCATCTGAAAAATTACCAGAAAAATGGCCTTCACTTCCACCAGCACCACATCCCTTCATTTTGTTAAAAGCACTTTTTTTTGTGTGTTCCTGCTCATTATATTTAGTATTTGTGTCACTGTGTCTTTACTCACCACAAGGACAGGAGTAGTGGTCGACAGTAACATAGGATTTTTTACTTTGTGTCTTCACTTGCTGCATTTGTGTGTCACTGTACCAGGTAGGCTATTTTAGGTAAAATGATGCAATTATCAGTGACTTAAATTGATATTTTAGTATACTGAAGTTTTGATATATGCATTTAGATGTATTTACTGTATGATGTATATGTTTATATCATGATCTCAGTTACCTTTCAAGGGAACTCGCACTGTGTCGAAATGCTTTGGGAACTCCTCTGCATGACCGTATCCTGAATCATGTCAGCTTTGAGGAGTGTGTCCATGTTAGCGGTCTTTGTGGTTCTTGTCCCACAGTTGCTGATACACGGTGGTGATTGAGATCTTGTATGGATCTAGTGGAGCGGTTGGAGATGGGCTTAGCACATTTTTCCGCTTTCACCCCTGGATCTAGCGCTCTCTCTCTGTGTACGGAAGTCTGCTCTGTGGTTTCTTCCCCCCGAGTGAGAGCTTGATGCTGCAGCTATCTTCTTCCGAGGAGGTTGATGTTGTTAGCATTGAAACAAGATTGAGGACTCACCACCTCTATCTCTTGCATATGAGCAAACTGCATTTTAAATTGTCATCATGGGTGGGGTTTTTTTTGGGAGCGGTTTATGTGGTTTGTTTGGGAGCGGAGCACAGTCAGCTCTTGAGGGGGCTGGATGTATTCATTCATAAAATGTCCTGATGTGTACAAGTGTTCATAATCTGGAATATTTAGCTCTGCCTCCTTTGTGGTTTCTTCTCAAGGGAAGAAAGTCTTGTGCAATATAGAACTGAGTGGCTCGGATCTCCAACAAAATAATTAATAAATTCCGGGGGGAAACTTTGGGCAGACGGAAGATTCCCTTTCTTTTTTTATGTATTTGCAAGCTATTATTCAATTCTTTTAAATTGCATACTTGCTATATTATTATAATATTCATCTTAACATCCAGATCGTGTTTCACTTGTCTGGTTGTTGGGCTGCATTTAATTCTGAGGAAATAGTCATCTGGCTTTGAGCCTGGCTTCCTGCTCTGCCGGCTCCACTTTGATCACCTGGTCCTCCAGCTCCACCTTGGCTCTGTGTTCCTATTAAGTGTCCAAGTCCTCCTCCACTACACGGCCTGGCCTTCCATCTCTCCCCCAGTCAGCCTTCATTCCACCTCCCTCCTGGACCTGAACTTTTGGAAGCGGCTCCTTTGAAGGGGTGGGGGGTGCTGGGACTATGTCACAATCCCAGTTTTGTGTTCCCTTGTCTTGTGTTAAGGACTCTTATTCTGCATTATATTCCTATTGTTTCTGTGCTTTCTTCCTGTGTTCAGTTCCTGTTAGTCTTGATGCCCTCGTTCTCCATGTACCTGCCTTGTTTGTTTGTATAGTTACTATCATTAGTTTCCATAGTAACTAATTAGCTTTATATTAGCTCCACCCTGCTTGTTATCTTGTTAGCATCTCTGTGTAAATATAAGCCTGTGTTTCAGTGGTCTTCTGTCAGTCATTGTTCCTGCCTGTGTGTTTTTGTACCTGGTACCCTTGTGTGGATTTACTCCTGTTTCAGGTCTGAATTTTCTGTTTGTGCTTTTGACAATTACAGCTGTGCTTGCATATGGATTCTCACTTCATCTTGTCCTTGACCACCTTGACCTACAGTTTATTTATTGTATATAAAATTGTATATGTTGGTGATAAAATAAGAAGTTTGCTTATTTGCAGATCAATACACATTAAATGTCTGCACTAATATTTCTCATTAGTGCTGACTAATGACACGTCTGTTTGTGCTGACTAGAATTAATAAATAAACATGGTTCATTGATCATACTTTATACTTTTATTGGGAGTCTCCCCTAATGTTGTATAGCTTAATAAATTTATTAAGAAATAATTATTAAGAAAATGTGCCATAAGTCACACCAAATGTGAAACGTCACCAATCTAAAAGATAATTATGAGGATGAAGCAGGAAACACTAATAAGGTAGAATTCATAGTCAGTTTTAGTAGGAAAAGGATTTTGTGACCTCTAGAAGTTGAGCAGGATTAAAAAGACCCATTGCTTTTGTGTGGATCTTGGAGACTTTGTGTCTCCTACACAAAACTGTGCACACACACACACACACACACACACACACACACACAGAGCCAGGCTCACTGCAGCCTGAGCAGAACATCAAAAGCAGCTCTGCACGCAATCCAATGATCATATTCATATAACATTCATAAGACGCATCTGAGGGTCCAAGAAGTCATCAGATATAGGCATTTCACATGAGAAGTTTTTTTTTTAATACAGGACAAATCCAAATAAATCCCTCTACGCATTTGATCAGTTATTCAACAGGGAAAATTGACAGCATTCAAGATGAGTGATATTAGATTCAAATGAAAATACTATAAAATAAAATTCTTTTAAATGTATTTTTAAGTCTAAATCTGGAAGTCTGAAATGACAGAAATACAAACACTTTATTAACCTCAGACCGTAAGTTATATGTCTGTATCTGCACATGCCTGCACACTAACACTGATTAGGTGATCTATAATTCAATATTGTGTACAGATTTCACATAAACTGGGAAGTAAACTTCAAGGCAAAACAAATAAGGAGCCTTCAATGAAAGTTGTCCTTTGATGTCTGAGATGAAGAAAATGAGTTTAAAATACACGTGTCACATTCTTATTAATGTAAACTTAGGAATCATATTTTTACAATAGCCCTAGGATTGGAAAAAAAGATGAACCAATACAACTGCTGGAATAGATTAGCATTTCAGGCTCCTCAACCCAACCTTATGAGAAAGTCTAAATATTTTACAAATTGGCAATATTGTATAAATATATACACGTATATAATAAAATAATAATAATAATAATAATAAAATGCTATTTCAGTTTTTCTGCTTTTACTCAAATTTCATGTTTAATTCAATGACTTACTTTGTTACAGTTCTTTGTAACTGTTCGTGAAGTTTATTAGCAATTTATGAGTGAAAATTTTCTACACCATTTTTTTTTTCCGTGTAGGAAAACATAAAATTTTTAGAAAAAAAGTCCACGCCTAAACCCTCATTGTGGTGAACTGTAAACAAACAAACAAATGAAATTGTACAAATTCATGCAAATTTGCCACCAATTCATTAAGTCATAAAATGGATACAAATTTCCATGAGAGTGTGTTGCTGCTGCTAAGAAAACTATCATAAATCCTGTTCAAGAAATCACAATAATGGCCAAAAGAATTGATTTTTGTTTTAAATGAAGTGAAAGTGAAATAAATGCACACAATTAACCTTAAATAAAAGCACCACATTTTTTCATCAGTAAGGCAGCTATAAATGTTATCTGTCTTTGCCTTAATTTGCATTTATTTCTGTTACATTTATCACTAATGTCAGTCTTTTGACCTAAACGGAGACAAAACGTCAGATTTAAATATGTCCTGTCATTATATCAAACTTTTTCCATTATCTCTACTTAATCCCCAGGCTGCCTTTGATTGTAATAACAGTCAAACAAAGGCTAATGTGAAAAAGAGACTTTCTATATTCATCAAGACCGAAGTTCTATAGGTTTGTCTCCAGTGCTGCAGAAATGTGTATATGTGCATGACACGGTTGCATGATAAACATGCATCCTTCCATGTTTATCCACTTTTACTGTTATACCAATGAGTGTTATCTGATATGTATCTGAAAATACATATTCAAACAGACATGCTGAAGTTCAGCATGTGACATTTAAAACAGAAAAATGAGAGCACTTGACAGGAACTAAACTTTATTACTTGATTTTCCCCATTCTTCCATCCCTCTGCTTCTCCCTCTCATTCCTCTTACAGCTCTTTTCTTTAAAAATGTCTTTTTCATTCACCTCCATAATGTTGCTTTACTTAGTTGCTGTTTGTTAAATGCTTCAGCTATTCACTTAATTGTGATCATTAATAAAACCAATATCACTAGTACTAAAGCCTCTTTTGCTGTTTTAGCGTCATATTGTTGTATATGAAACTTGAGATAAAAATTCATCAAAAAAGATGACTTTTCCTACAGTATAGCAAAGAAGCAATGGCAACTTTTCTCAAGAATAATCAGTGTGAATATATTCTCTCTTGCTGGATTAAATCAAACAGATTGAAGCTGTCACATAATTCTATATTTGATAAAATTGTTAATTAAAAAAAAAAAAATTCTATCTTAGATTCTAAGTTAAAGCATTTCCCAATGTTCTAAAGCCTGGCTTAATTTCCTACAGAAACACTGTTCTAATCAATGTTTTTATCCATGAAGAAAGGAATGTGAGAGCAGAGAAAGCAAAGGGAGAGGCACTAAAAGAAAGCCTGGAGGCCAGTGGAGTAAAAATAGGGTAGAAAGAAGTGGGAGAGACAGAGAATGACGGTGAATGAAAGAGAAAGAAGACAAGTGACGGGAGCAGGCTGAGCCCTGGCCTTCCAGACATGCACAATGATTCCAGTTCAGGAACAAATTGGCCAATTTTTCATGGCACGCCCCTTGGCAGCCTCATCTATTTCAGCTTTTTATATTTATTTTCAGATTCCAGACTGTAGCAAGCATTCATCCAGACTGCAACTCTGGCTTGGATCCGGCTCATGTTCACACACAACCCGCTTTCAGTCAAATCACTAACTGAAGATACAGATGTTGAATTTGGTTGTGTGAATCTGGGCAGTTCTTGGGTTAGTGGATACTTGGGGATCTTTTAAATAAATATTGCAATATACTAAAATGCAGGTTGAAATGTTACATTTTAAAATGATAAAATGTAAAGGTTTCCTGTCCTGGCCACATATATGCTCAAAGTTTATTACAAAATATAGTTTAAAAAAAAGTAGTTTTTCATGAATTAAGTTATACAGTATAAAGGTTACCGTTGCATCACAAATCCTCAAGTTTCTAAAGACTTGAAGAAATAAAGAAATAAAATTACAGGGGCATTCTTTGTCACTAAATAAACTACAAATTGCGGTTGATTTACAGTATATGCAACATTATTACTAATTTACAGAGCAGGCTGCAGCTCTGAATGACTTTTCTGAAAAAAAGAGCTGACAGGAAAAACTATAGTGAGAAATACAAGGTCATTAAAAGGGCCTCACTAAAAGACTTTCTGGAAGCCTACCCAGTAAATCAGCACTGGTAAAATGGGCTTTTAATAAAACTTGTCTATCTATGCAATAGAAAGGCAAAATCCGTGGTACATGACTAGAGAAAACAGAGAAGGGGAGGCTGTAGCTTTCCCTTTTGTCTAAAAGTAGGAAAATGTCAACACCCAAAATGTACTGGGGTCAATTCGACTGTCCATGAGCAAGGATACAAACCGTGCCGAAGTAGCCTGCAATCTGTAATTTACACAAAAGCTCTAAAGCTGTCAAAAGTGTGTTTTTTGCTGACAAATAAACAGGATATCTCTGTGCAGATAACACAGAGAAAAATAATACAATATTCATTTAAATATACTACTGACATTGTTACAATAAAAAGCTGGTTAAAAATAAGAGAATTTACCCTTTAAGACCCAATGTACACTTCCAAGAACAAACCTATGCATAGTCATGTGCATCAAACAACCTTCTAATTGAAGAGCCCAAATATTCATAAATTCAATAAAAAATCCTATTACAATATTTTGTAGTCTATTCTCTAAAAGGCTGGATTTATCCTTATTAAGGTCAGTGCACACAAAGACAACTGCATATTAGACACGCTCATTTTAACTGTTTAACCGTTAACCAACCATAAGAATTTTGACCGATTTATACAATCAGTTAAATGGTTTAAAAAGTAAAACTACTTTTTTTTCAGTAATTTATCAAAATATTTAAAAAGTTTTGCTGCATGGGTAAAATATGCTACAGTCGTGGTCAAAAGTTTTGAGAATTACATAAATATTGGAAATTGGAAAAGTTGCTGCTTAAGTTTTTATAATAGCAATTTGCATATACTTCAGAATGTTATGAAGAGTGATCAGATGAATTGCATAGTCCATCTTTGCCATGAAAATTAACTTAATCCCAAAAAAAACATTGCTGTCATTAAAGGACCTGCTGAGATCATTTCAGTAATCATCTTGTTAACTCGGGTGAGAATGTTGACGAGCACAAGGCTGGAGATCATTATGTCAGGCTGATTGGGTTAGAATGGCAGGCTTGACATGTTAAAAGGAGGGTGATGCTTGAAATCATTGTTCTTCCATTGTTAACCATGGTGACCTGCAAAGAAACGTGTGCAGCCATCATTGCATTGCATAAAAATGGCTTCACAGGCAAGGATATTGTGGCTACTAAGATTGCACCTAAATCAACAATTTATAGGTTCATCAAGAACTTCAAGGAAAGAGGTTCAATTCTTGTAAAGAAGGCTTCAGGGCATCCAAAAAAGTCCAGCAAGCGCCAGGATCGTCTCCTAAAGAGGATTCAGCTGCGGGATCGGAGTGCCACCAGTGCAGAGCTTGCTCAGGAATGGCAGCAGCCAGGTGTGAGCGCATCTGCACACACAGTGAGGCGAAGACTTTTGGAAGATGGCCTGGTGTCAAGAAGGGCAGCAAAGAAGCCACTTCTCTCCAAGAAAAACATCAGGGACAGATTGATCTTCTGCAGAAAGTATAGTGAATGGACTGCTGAGGACTGGGGCAAAGTCATATTCTCAGATGAAGCCCCTTTCTGATTGTTTGGGGCATCTGGAAAAAGGCTTGTACGGAGAAGAAAAGGTGAGTGCTACCATCAGTCCTGTGTCATGCCAACAGTAAAGCATCCTGACACCATTCATGTTTGGGGTTGCTTCTCATCCAAGGGAGTGGGCTCACTCACAATTCTGCCCAAAAACACAGCCATGAATAAAGAATGTTACCAAAACACCCTCCAACAGCAACTTCTTCCAACAATCCAACAACAGTTTGTTGAAGAACAATGCATTTTCCAGCACGATGGAGCACCGTGCCATAAGGCAAAAGTGATAACTAAGTGGCTCGGGGACCAGAATGTTGAAATTTTGGGTCCATGGCCTGGAAACTCCCCAGATCTTAATCCCATTGAGAACTTGTGGTCAGTCCTCAATATGCGAGTGGACAAACAAAAACCCACTAATTCTGACAAACTCCAAGAAGTAATTATGAAAGAATGGGTTGCTATCAGTCAGGATTTGGCCCATAAGTTGATTGAGAGCATGCCCAGTCGAATTGCAGAGGTCCTGAAAAAGAAGGGCCAACACTGCAAATACTGACTCTTTGCATAAATGTCATTGTAATTGTCGATAAAAGCCTTTGAAACGTATGAAGTGCTTGTAATTATATTTCAGTACATTACAGAAACAAAGATCTAAAAGCAGTTTAGCAGCAAACTTTTTGAAAACTACTATTTATGTAATTCTCAAAACTTTTGGCCACGACTGTACATGTATAAAAAAAATGTTTTTTTTAGAAAAAAAAAACATAGGATAAGTCACGTATAAGTCACATTTTATTATTTCATTCAGAAATAGACCTAATGCTGATGCAAAATGTTTACAAACATTATAATAAACACTGTAAACATAGCTAGGCTATTTTAGTTCCACTCACTCCACAACAAATCCTTTCAATTAACAGTATTTAGAAAAGAACAAGAATTAAAAATATAAGAAGCTAGAGCATAGCTATATAAATGACAAGCCAAAACAAATTAATTTAGGCTAAAACGAAACTGAAACCAACGTTGGGTCTCTCATTCCACACAAAATCAAATGTATCCGTATTTGTGATGTATTTGAATGCCAAAATATTATTTATTATGTAGGCTACTTCACTCACTTTCCAATATCCACGTAAAACATCTCGGTTACGTGTGGTAACCCTCGTTCCCTGAAGGAGAGAACGGAGATGTCAAATCGCTGACCGATGAATTAGGATATTGCTTCGATAGAGCAATCTACTTCGAGTGTAAACTAAACAGGCCAATGCACATTGGCATGCAATTATTGCATCCAGCTGCTGCTGATCACAGCGTGAGTACAAGAAGGCAGCAGGTGCAATGCATACCTGGTTTTCGCTGAGGAGCCGAGCCGGTGACTCGGCCGCTCAGCGGCGGTACAGCAAACGTGGCGACGTGACGTCTCCGGTGACCGACGAATTGGGATCAATGGGCCATGGGTGCTGCCCCTTGGGTCTCATATGTAACAGGCCGAGCGGTGTAAGTGCCTCGTGTGGCTGCCATATGCCCCAGGAGCCTCTGAAAAAGTTTCTGTGGGACCGCTGTCCTGCCCTTGAATGGAGAGTTTGCTCTTTTCCCAGTTGACCCGAAGGCCCAACAGGCTGAGGTGCCGGAGCACCTGGTCCCTGTGCTCACGCAACTGATCCCAAAACTGTGCTAGTATAAGCCAATCATCTAGATGTGAACACCCTGCTCTCTGAGGGGAACTAGAGCCGCCTCAGCGACTTTCGTGAAGATACGGGGAGACAGGGACAGCCTAAAGGGCAGGACCTTGTACTGACATGCCCGTCCTTCGAACGCAAACCACAGAAATGGTCTGTGGCATGGAAGGATTGACACATGAAAGTATGCGTCCTTCAGGTCGATCGCTGCAAACCAATCTCAGGGACAGACACACACAAAGATGCGCTTCTGCGTCAACATCTTGAACAGTAGCCGATGAAGGGCACGGTTCAAAACTCGCAGGTCCAAGATTGGCCGTAACCCACCGCCTTTCTTGGGTACAATGAAGTAAGGGCTGTAAAACCCTGCCCTCATATTGCCTGGAGGAACTGGCTCTATCGGGGGGCTTCGGGCCGCTTTCACTGTAGTGAAGCAGATACCGCTGAACTTCGGGGGACGCCGGGCGAACTGAATCGCATAGCCGAGGCTGATGGTCCACAGAAGCCAGCGAGTCGGGCTGGGTACCGCTGACCAAGTACTTAGAAACCATACAAGCGGGACCAGCCGAACCACAGCCATACCCGCAGTGAGGCAGTGAGGTGGAACACAGGGACCCAACTCGGGCGGCTTGTGAGCAGGCTGGAGTGTGGTGTGAGTGTGGGGTGCAGGGTGCGTGTGTAGGGCCTTTGTTGACACTCTCAAACCGCCTGCTGCTGCCATCTGGCGAAGGAGAAGGATGAGTGAGGTCCGGTGCTTGGCCGTCCACAACTCTCCGTGTCCTCCTTCTCCTCACCCTTCACTGCAACAGCAAAAGAGACCATCTTTCTGGCAGTGTCATTGTGTGAGAGAGAAAGTGTATATGGGGGAGCATTTGGAAGATGGATTTAAGCCATAAATGTTCAGTCGTTTTGTCAAGATGGAGTTGTATACGGTAAGCTGAGCAAGACTCAAGGCCAAACGATTTGTCATGCACACACACTAAGATATGAGAATGTGAAGGATGTTTGACTGCACAGTGCCCTACAGTATCAGAAGACACTGATGTGTAAATGTATTTATATTTATATCCACGTGTAGCCTATGTGGGCTTGATTTTAACAGCAGGCTCAATTCAATAAGTGTGACCGTACACTTCGCAAGAAGGAAATGAGTGTAAAAAAATGTATTTGCATTAAACAAACAGTTTAACAGAAGTTCATCAAATATTCAACATAACACACAAGCACACATATAACCACATTCAACACAAAGAACTGGGTTTGGAGGAGACTTTGTGATCATCTTTATTATTCTGAAAGCAGAAAATCATGTCTTACTCTGGAGAGACATTGTTTTCTGCTCTTCTTTGGATCAGTGATTCCTTATTGAATGAAGGAATAAAGGATATGAGGAATATGAACCAGCTGTCATTGAGAGACTCACACACACACACACAGATCACATTGACAAGCATCATCCTGGTTGTCAGGCAGTTCTAAAGCCACAGACAGACTGCCTGCTTCCTTATGACCAGTGAGCATCAATCTTCCAAACACACACAGACCATACTTCAGCTCTTCCGTCTCAAGCCAATTTCCCAATATCAGCTTTCTAGTCTGCCGCTTAATGGTCAAGAATGAGAGGAGTTGGTTTAAGCTGATTCTAACTGTGTAACCAAAGAGAACAAGTTTAAAGGAAGACATTAAAATTCCTCTGTTGTTCACAAAAGAGGAGCATGCTGGGTAAGGAGACAAAGTAATGGGGAAGAGCAACAGGAAGCTACACAAATGACATGCTTCCACTGCATTTGTGTCAGTGTGTGTTTGTGTGAGAGAGAGACACAGAGGACGAGTCTCCAACTGAGTCTGTTTGTTCTGTACCTCTGTTGAGACTTGTGTGTGTGTCCAATTAGGGGCAATAGTGGCCTGGCACTTAAACACACACACACACGCAACAAAAATTTGACCATTCTTGATTTCTTCTATAAATGCGACCATAAATGATATATTTATGGAATGCTTTTTTTTATGAAATGGAAATCTTTTGTGACATGATAAATGTCTCTACTGTTGTCTATACTGTTGTCTATAAATGTCTATGCTTTTTGTTCTTCGCTAAAAAAAAGTATTAATTTCTTTCTTACTGACTTTACTTTCATGGGCAGTGTACATCACAATTATACATATACAATTATACATACAAATATATTTATACACATGGACCTGCTATAAATTGCTTCATGAAAGAAATGTTATGTCAAATCATAACAGTAATGTAGTTTCAGGATATGTTTAAGAAGTGATTTCTTACAATTATAAATGTTGTTATGAATGTATTTTATTTATTTATTTGTATGTTTATTATTTAATTTCACAATCAGACCAGGCTAAAACTGTGAGATATTTAAAAAGTACATCAAACAGTAATGGCAATTATCTGGACAAAATTTGTAGAAGGATTATTTAATCCCAACTAGCCGTTTTTGTATATTGTATATAAAATAGGTTGTACCTCTTATGCTTACAAAGAGACCCACTGTCCAATATTGGACATTTTAAATGCTCTTAAATATTATACATTAAGACTGGATAAGCATATAATAGTTTGATTTTTGTCATAGTTGTGTCATAAGCAACCATGAGTCATTCTAAAATAAGATTGTGTTGTTGTTTTCCTGATATGTCACTCATACATAAGTTTGACTATGCAGCATTCAGTGCAAAATCCTTTGGGGGGAAAACATGGACAGGGTTTGAAAGGGTTAACAAACTGGCTAAAAAAGTGCTTCTGCATTTAGTGTGTGCATTTCAGTTACATACTTGTATGGATTAAAACCAAAATAACATGCAATAAAACTGTCTTACTGGTATGAGGAGGAGAAGACAAGATGAAAAGAAAAAAAAAGGTTGTTAGTAAACCTGTGATGCAGGACATGAAAGAACATTCACTGTCACCTTCAGTCACAGCTGGGACCTTCAACCCAGCAGGTAAACTACAACATACGACATCTAGAAGAATAAAGACCATTGCCCTTTTTTAAACATTTACAGTTATGCTTAAAATGGATTACAGACCTCTAGTTACTCCACCATGATGCAGGAAAGCCACAGATTTCCATCAGCTCACCTGCATTATGTTTGAACTATCCTTACACAAAGACAGAGAGAGAGCATTAAATCTCTCTGATGGGATATGTTGCCGCTGGCAGTTTCACTCTCTTTCATCCTCTCATACAAGCTTTCTGATGAATGTATGAGTGTGTGAGACATTCACAGCAGATAACCCTCTCTGACTCTGTCTGACATCGTCAGTAAGAATAAAAACAGACTGACAAAAAATATAATTTGCCAAAGATGAGTGTCGGTATGTGAACATGCATACTGTCTTTTTTTTTTTTCAAACATCAACTTAGCAATAAGGAATAACAAGGGAAACAAAAACAAAAGACGAATGCCATCAATCAATGCGTGAATGTCAAAGAACAACACAACAGCATAACCGCAGACTGTCAATCAACTGAGAATGACCTTAATGCACTTTAGCACTAAACCATCTGTCACAGGAAATGAGAATGAACATCAGAAAGAGGATGCTCAGGCACTCGGTGACAAATCGCTTTCCTCACTGTCATGACATGTAAAAGAGGAAAATTACCTCTTTGTTGACTCGCAAGTATTTGTGTTTCCTGCTTTAATGTAAGACTGTAAAGTAATTATAAAGCTCATTAGCAGTGAGAAATCAGGAGAGGTCCTTAGGGAATCCTTTGGGATCGCAAATCAAATTCACTCACATTAATGCCAATGCAGACAGGGGGTCCAATAAGGTTCTTATTGGCATCTATGGTTCCATGAAGAACCATTAAACTCCTGGAACCTTATCATTCCACAAAAGGTTCTTTATAGTGGAAGATTCTTTAGATTATTCATATGTTCTTCACACTAAAAAAAGTTGTTTTAGGACTGTTTACTGGAAGGTTCTATAGGGAACCATAAATGGTTCTTCTAAATTCTAAAATATAAAGGTTCTTTATTTAAAATGTTTCTTCTATGACTGTGAAAACCCTCTTTTACAATCTAACAAAAGGCATCTTTACACACTTGAGTTAAGGTTGTTCAGTGCCTGCTCAAAACACATAATGCACATAAAAGCCTGACTAAATTATGTCAGCTCTGACCCACTTCAGTCCATAGTATCAAGTTACACAGTTATAATTGCTTTGCAAATGCATTTATGCCACTCTGGGTGTCTTTGGGTGACACCTAAAGACATCTAAATGTTACTTGTAAATTTGGCACAAGTGAGTCAGGACTGCCACCGGTGCCTTCTCAGAATAACAGGTTGATGGTCAATAAAAGTGTCTGTGTCACAAACTTGCTTACTTGATTGATTACCTAGAAATACTGCAGAATCTTAAATATCTGTTGTGCATTTAAAATCCTTAAACTTTACAATTTACACATAAAACCAAAGATTTAAAATATGATTATTTTGGATCCCACTGTATATGCAGTTCAGATCTGTCTACATATGTGCATGTGTGCATGCATCTCTGAATGAGATGATTAAATTGTCCCTATTATGGGTAATGAAAGGTTCATATTTTGGTTTTGGGAGTTCCCAACAACAGGTTGACATGCATGCAAGGTCAAATAACACTTTCATTGTCTTATAATATGCATTTATTTTTAGCTTACTTGCTCAATGACTCCCAAACGATTCGCTCAACGATTAATTTTTCCAAACTGCTCCTTTGCATGACCCTAATCTGCAGTGATTGGTCTGATTGGTCTCATTTTTATTTCATCATGCCTGTAATGCCTGATAAAACAGCATTTGTAAGAACACAAGCTTTGTGTACACCGTTACCGGGGAAACCGCAATTTTTACTGCTTCAAAAGCGGCAAATAGTGGCAAAGAATGAATCTGCATTTTCATTCAGACCAATGAAAAAAAAAAAAAACAACAAGTGGGCTGGCAATATGCTAATGTTTCATGTTGACGTCAACATGAAACGTCTTGGGATTCGTTTTAAAAATGACTGGTTTCAATGATTCAGAGTCGACTCTTTCTTTTAAGAAACAATAACTTTATACACGGTACACTTTCAGATTTAAAACTTTGCAGGATGTTTTCATTCACTTAGAGCTGTGTTACACATTGCATGAAAGGTAATTTTCAAAAATCCATAATAGGGGCACTTTAAAAGATTTCTCATCGTCCATCTCCCTTACACAAGGGCAGATGATTCAGTTCAACACTGCAGCAAAAATCCCATATCAGCTGAGAGCAGACACAATCAATCCATCTATAAGCCCTCAAAGACACTCCACGTCATCATGAATTTATTTCCAACCTTCATCACCTCTTTTCAGCTACAATCAATTTATCCTCAAACAGTTTGGCCGCCATCCAGTTGTGATTAAACTTTTTCACAGTACAGTCACAGCCAATCTACCTCAGAATCCCAGAAAGAAAAAAAATTCAATCAAATATCACAAAACTGTCCCTGGAACCCAATTTGCATACGATCCATCCTAAGTAGTATGTGAGATTAGAATTAGTATCAAATCATAGAAAAAAGTTCCTAGATGGTCTACTTCGTCCAGTGTATGTTCACAGTCATCTATTAAATACGTAAGGGAGACTGGGGATGGTTATATCACTGTCAGTTTAACAGGACACGAGCCAAAGGGTTTGAATTATTACTGTCATACACATGAGCACCAAACAGACTCTTTAAATAATAAAAGATTTACTCAGCACACAAATAAATGAATAAAAATAATTAAATTAAATTAAATTACATAAAAAATGTAAGAAAATAAATTGTTAAAGAATATTATTTCAAGGTTTGAGATACAAAAACATACTGAATCAAAAAGTGTTACCCTTTGCTATTGTGGACCGTTGTACTGATCTGACAGTGTGATGTTAGGCTACAAGGAAAAAAAATAAAATAAAAAGCCCCAGTACAGAGTGTCCTTTCTTTCTTTTCTATTATATCAATCATCCCACATTTTACCTGTTTATTTATTTTATTCAGTCTGCAGTGCACTGAAAAAGTCTGTCCCCTGTTGTCTTCTGACTTCAAAGTCCACTGACTTTGATTTGTTCAAAATTTGTTTGTTGATTGTAAATGGTGCTTGATCTGTGTATATTTCTCTCCTGATTGAGACAAGATGACTTCTTCACTGAAGAAAGCAATATTAAGGATGGAGGACTTTTAGCCAGAAGCAACGGTTTGAAGTTAAAAAAAACATCTTGATGGATTTGTTTCTTACAAACATTCAGCTTTTCGTTTCACAAGACATTAATTGATGGACTGGAATCATGTGGATTACTTTTCATCAGCGGTTTGAACTCTTATTCTGATGGCACCCATTCACTGCAGAGGATTCATTGGGGAGCAAGTGAAGTAATGCTAAACTTCTCCAAATCTGTTACAATAAATAATCAATCTTAACTACATGGATGGCCTGAGGGTGAGTAAAATTTCAGAAAATGTTCAATTTGTGTGCAATATTCCTTTAATACATTAACACAGAGATACAGAAGGTATGTGTTTGGCTTGTATTAACTACTGTACACATTAAATGCATCATTAAGCAAAAACATCAGAAGACTCTTGGCGTGAAAGATCCATGGTTGGCAGATCTTCAAGGATGTGCTGCTGCTTATTTTCTCGTCAGTACAGTAGGGTAGTGTAAATGAAATGAAATTAAACTAAATGAGGAATAACAAATCAGGGGGAGTGAAAATGACAGAATGCACACAGCTGTCCAGGGGAGTAGTCATTTAAAAATTCAGACACTTTCTAAAATTTTCAAATAGAAGTCTGAGACATATATGAGTAAAGAACAACTGTTATAAAACTACAGTAGCAAACAAACACAATATAATTACTCTATATTTAAAATTAAAAATTTCATACTACTCATAACAGTGTTCCATAAAATCTGCAAACAGTTAAAATTCTTCTGCATGTGTGTACGTTATATTTTTGTGCTACAGGCTTGTGCTCAGCAGGGACATGATGATTACATTTAAAAAAGTTAAAGCAATTTTTTGTTGAAATACTTTCTCCTATCCCAAATGAATATGCCTTGTCTGTCTGACCAATGGCAGAGAGGAAGAGTTCTGAAAAACAATAATTATTTTTGGAATTATGTTTAGTGAGGTTACTGCCACAGAAATTGTCTCAAAGCAGTTTTGAGTCTGAGGCCTAGACTGAGCACAAGAGACAAAACATATAAAACTAAATTTTAAAAAAGAGTTGAAGAAAAATTCCCATAATAATTCCAAACTGCAAAGGGACATGCTTTCTCTTCCATTTGCAGTCTTGGTCATCAGACACTGTAGTACAATGAAGGTACTGAATTTTGTCTTTTATTGATTGGTTATGGAAAATCAGGTCAGACCAATCCATTTTAAATAATATAAATCAATAATAATAAATAAATCAGCAACATTTATGCTATCGATCTCTCAGTAAGGTCATAAACAAGGTCACTGTGATTTCAAAAACTTTATTTCAGGGTCTGATGATGCTCTCATGCATCTACTGCATGATTACTGAAGTGATTCAAGAAAATCAATCACATTCATAATTCCAAGTGTTTTAAGTCTAAGTGTGTTAGTTTATGGATGTAAGGGTTCCTTTAGTGGTGTGATGGTGTGTGTGTAGGCACACATTACAAAAGAGTTTAAAACTCATTACAACTTAAAGAGCCTATGACCAAAGAAGCAATTCGTAATACTTTGCTTGGCTAAACGATGGACTACTTAATTGACTACATAATCTTTTAAAGCTGAGCCAAAAAAATCAAATTTTTAGTATTTAAGGACAAGATTAATAAAAAAGCTAGGCCACTTTTAATGCGTCTATGCATAAAAGACTTTTTATTTGTCTGCCATTAATATTTGGCAGAATGTCCTTTTCAATTTGACTGCAAATTCTAGTTGATGTTGTAGAGAAATGCCAATGTTTATATTTTGAAATGAAAGATCTAACATGGATTAGTTAATTAGTTAATTTCAATAACATCAACAGTACTAATAATACAGTACATAATAATAAAGTGTTCGAATGGGAATTATCTCTCATTTTAGAAAGTAGTCTTTCAAATAACTATAGTCCAACATTTATTTATCTCCTATAAACCACGATCAACAGATCAAGATCCCTCTGCACTTCAAGTAGTGTATCACAGTGGGTTAACACATAAATTTACAGTAAAGTCTAACAGTCTATGAGCTTCAAGTCGGGATAAACCCAGATAGGACAACAATGAGAAAAAAGAATGAGAAAATGTGAGAAAATCCTGCTAAATTCTTAAAGGGTAAAGCAGCTATGAGAAACAAGTGAATATCTCTGGGCTTTTATCTCTCTTCCCTCTTTCCCAGCTCTGTGAGAACTTTCACCCAGAGGAACATCATTCCATTAGGCATTCACACTCGTGGACATGGCCTTTCTGCTTTTTTTGGAGCTGGAATATGTGAACACTGGTTTGCTTCACTCACTTTCCAATGTATTTATTAAACTCCTAAATGTCAGAGATTGAGCCACTGTCTTTTATATCTGTTTTAGCTCAGTTTCAGGACACTGAGCAAGGAGATTTTAATCTTAGGCCTTATGCTCTGACTATAGCTGCTGAAGTAATGGGAGTTTTTCCAACAGAATGAGTCCCCAAGAATGGGAGAGGCCTTCTCTGTGCTGCAAGCGTCATTAACACAATTCATAAGCACACACCATAGTGAGAGAGATTTATACATGGAAAGACAATGTAACACATCTGTCTAAACAATGTAATATTGTTTAAGTTCTAAAGCACAACATTTGTGACTCCAATCATGAAAGTACTCAGTTTGGATAATAGTCAGCCAAAAACGAAACTTAAGACAAGTTAAATAATATTTAACATTTATAAGACAAAATATGTAAATGCTTTAAAGAGTGTAGAATCTGAAACAAACCATAAAAATGTAACAACATTCTTTCTCTGATAAAGTAGAAGCATCCTGCTTTATCATTTTGAAGGCCATTTCCTATTAATGAACTTTCCCCATATCTCTAGTGTGGACAAATCTCACATTATTTCCTGAATAATTGCTTGCTGGAGTTCCAGCAAAAGATAACACGGGACAAAGGAAGTGAAATTTATGCCGTTTGAAATTAAACTGTTTGCTTAAACTCTTTGTCTGAACTGCGCAAGCTATTAATGAAATGAAGGCAGGCGGCACTGAACTCCACTGAATCCATTAATGCAGCATCAGCTGCTGTTAATGCCACTGCTGAATATTTCTAATTAGAGACTGAGAAAAGATACTGCTCATCTTTGTTAAGAGACTTAGAAATGTGATTTAATGGAGGTCAGATTTATCAGAGCTAAGGATATCTTTATTTGCAACTGCTGTCAGTCTTGCTTTTCTGTCTTTCCCTGTTTCCTTTTGACGCTTCTTTCTTTCTGTGTCTCTTGCTCTCATTCACGCTCGGTTGAGCTCAGTGCTGTAGAAATGAGGGGGCCAGAAGCTTTGGTTTTGGATCAGTGGTGTTTGATCCCTCTTCTCTACGCTGGGACTGATTGACATTGTGTAGCTGAACGGTGACCTGTGAGATGTAGGAGCGGATTTACCATCACTCTCTCTCTGTCTCACAAACCTTGTGTCATGGAATGTGCTAAACAGAGTACTCACAAAGATGAAATAACAAGGAAAATAGTCTCCAAATAATGCAATACAGAAACACAGAGAAAGAGGCTAACAAAACTTCCAAACACAACGTTCAGACAGGACAATGAACTCAGGAAACATGGGACTATAAATTCTAAACCAAATGAAGACTAATAGGCTAATTAAGAGACAACAGGTGAACTGAATACAGTAATCAAATGCACAAACTGGAAAACTGGGACAAGCAAGGCACTGAAGACAAAAATCAAACATACTGTGGCTCATACAGTACATGTGACACCTTGACACACATTTTGATTTATAAATACACACTCAGATAGTGCTGAGCAACACAGCTGAAGTGTTAACAATTTGGATCTATGGTATTATCAGACATTGCTCTTGTTTGTTTGAGAATCCAGACACAGCAACACTGACTCAACCAATGGTGTAACTTTTATACATACTTAAAGACTGATTATGGGAATGGAATGGTTCTTTTGTATTGCAAACATGATACTTGACTCTGAACTGCTGCTAACCATTATTCTTTTGTCTTATATTCTAACCATTGGTACCCGTCTCCCACCTAGATACACCATCATTGCATCTTTATTGTGTTTAGGGCATATGCGCAAGCATCGCGACACATTTACATTAATCTACACTCCACCTCCAGCAGCGCAGGGGTGTTGGAACATTCGAAAACAGTATACCGTCGCTCAGCCTTTTACAACTTCTCTTTGCCCCCAAATGAAGAACAAAAAATAACTTTGTTTGAAGTATATCGGGGCCTTAAAGCTATCCCAGAGATTGTCTTACTATAGGGAGATGAGAGGGTCTGTATTACTTACTATTGGAGAAAGTGTAACGGTCAACTTGGATCATGTGTGCCTTTATAACCAATCACATTACAGCCTTGACGTCAATGAATTTCAGTCAGAGCTGCGTGACACTAGCCGTTTACCATAGGAATGAATGAGAAGTGCCGTAAGCTGAATCCCACCTATCGCAAAAAGTCAGTGACTTCTCTTATAAAACAGCATTTTTTTTTTCGGTGTAAACTCTAAAAATAGTTCAATCCAAAAGTATTGAATAGTGTAAAACATGTTTGAGATAAGCTGATAGGCTGTCGATGCATTAAATGATAAGCTGTTTCCTTCAGTGTAGTGAAGCCTCTCCTCTATTAAAAAAACAACCTCTGGTCTCCTTTCCCACATACTGGCAAACCAGAAGAGTTAGCATTGGCTGTTACGCTTTTTTGGCTAAAGGTTGCAGGCTTGCTTCTAGTGGCTTTGGCTATGCAGACTGTACCGGAAAGATAAATGATTAATTGATTACCCGAGTCTTCAGGTACGAGTCATTCATTCCTTTTTTTTGAGATGAGCCTTACACACTGTAAATTGAACAGTTGATTTATCCCATTGATTTATATTTTAATATTTCTCTTGTCATAAAACATTTAAGAATGAATGCCAAAGCTTTTTAGGTTGGGTAGAATCTGCCCAGATTCTGAAATCTCTGACCCAGTTTCTTTCGAATACGTTGGAATGGTATGACAATTAGAGATTAGACAACATAAATTGAAATCTATAGATTATGCTAATACACACTAAATACATGTTGTCACGCAATGTTGATGTATCATCATTTGAGAACAAAGTATAACAATTAGATTTATCTGAGCTGAGGCAAAACCCACATAAAGAAAATACATTTTGCAAATAACAATTACAGGTTTCAACAGAGATGGCGACAAAGAGGCAAAACTTACAAACTGCAGCTTTAAGCAATCAATTACATGCAGCACCTTTAAAATCAATTCTGCTTAATTTTACACTGCCATCAAAGTTTGTCAAAAATGTCAATATTCAACATATCTTATGAATATGAATGAACATGTCTCCCAACACCTCACCCAACCAAATAGCATTTTTTAAAAATTATACTTGTATGTATATACTTATACCTTGGCGAAATAGCACACAACATACAGTTTTTGTGTGTATAGATATAAAGACTAGTAGAGAGGAATGATTATCATGAATAGCATCATAATATGACAACCACTGTATAAGCAGCATGAGTCAGAGTTGAAATATGTTGCCAGCTCTGAAAATAGATGCTTTTCCTGTGGCTCACTACAAGTGCCCCAGACGGCAGCGCCATCAATGAAGACACTCAAGGGTTGTTCACTAGAAGCCTGAAAATGTATGTTTTCATGAAAGCCACTTTTTCCCAGACACAGCAGAAAGTGCAAGTATTGTCCTGCCCTGTTCAAAACACTCTTTGTGTCAACAGTCAAGGTACGGTCATTCGAGATTTGAAGATAAGGGAGTCTGACATGGGAAAGGGGTTTGACTGCTGCGCCATTAGGAGTGACTGTGAACTTACTTTTCTCTATTTTCTCTATTTCCTGAAGTCAACGCTTCCTGTGCAATTTGCTTTGCAGCCACAAACATCAAAACACAGCTATGTCCTCAAATGTACCGCATATAATTTTGAGTAAGTGTTATTTTCCTGTGAATTATTAATATTGTGCATTGTATCAAGTGCTGAAGATAGCATACAAGCTTTGACGTGTCTTTGCTATGTCGCCTATTCTTGACAGCTAGCACTTATTCAGCTGTGATGTGTGTTCATGTTTAAGATGTTGTGATGAGATTACTAATGAGAAGGAGATCCCTGTAAACTTCATTAGGATGACTTTGGCATGCTTGAATATGTCATAGTTGCTCTAGGGTGATCATTACCATCAATATCCATAAGGGAAGGGGGTGGGTCGGGGGAATCATATGACCTTAAACTCCTCACATTTAATTATACTCACACATACTCATGGGACATATTTATTAGCTGTATATGAATGCATTCTAATATCAAGTGAGAAGAACCATATCAGTCTCATAAGTCTCACAATTTTATATAGTCATGTGACTCCCTGATCTATACATAAACATTCACCATTGCTAATAATTTATAACTGAGTGTTAATTTCAGTGTGTCTGTGCATGATAAATAATTACCATACTCACATATTCAATAACATATGTGGTGAAAATAACAATTAATATCACAATTATATGCATCCATCATGATACTAAAATGGCAGTAAAATGTAAAAGGATTTAGTAAAGTCTCTCACCTTTTTCTTATTGGTGGGACAGATGTAGAAGTTTGTGACTATGATGGTTGTCCCAGGCATCAGGTTGAGCTTGGTGTAAGTTGACCCATAATCACTGGATCTGCATGGAGGAAAGGAGCAAGAAAGAGAGAGAAAGGTAATCTCCTTAATATTAACATTCTGTTTAATTACTGAGTCAAACACAGAAACATACAATATGGCGGAATACAAGCATATCCATCTAGATAAACTCAGATTATTTGATTTAGAACTTAGAGGCAACACAAACATATAACCCACTGTGTACAGTTGTGTGTTTTTCTGACACATAATATTTTTAGTAAAATAAATGGATTTTTTCCCCCCAACTTTCTTACACTGGAATTGGTTTGAACTGTTTGGTTAAATGTTAAGATACTGTTCGTAAACATTCTCATGGCTTTTCAACTCCAAATCTATGTTAAGATGTCATAAATATGAAAACATGACACTGGGCTTCGAAATATTCACAGCAAGCACAAAATAAATAAACATTTTCAGAATTGGCTGTTTTTGGCCTCTGACTGCTAGTGATCTCATGCTCATGTTGACTGTTTTTGGACTGAACTGGGAGTCAGCAAAACCAGTCAGCAAAAAATTAAACTTTCCATAAATCAGCTAAACGGCTGCACTGGGAAGGATGCTAGTGTAGTCCTGACATTTACAAACCTATAATAAATGCTTGAAAACACCAGTTTTTGAACAGCCGTTCTGAAAGGTTTATGCCATTGTGTTTTTGCAGAATGTAACAAACTAAGGCTACGTCTACACTACTCCGGATACATTGACAAATACATCTTTTTCTCTACATTTTGGCCTTCCATCCACAATGAGATGGCATTTTTGTCCTTGTGAAAACAGAACTTTTTGAAAAGATGCTCTCCCAAGTGGATAATTTAAAAATGCTGTATTCGCATTGTAATGTGGACTGTGAAAATGGAGGTATTTGAAAACAATGACGCATGTTTAGTCATGCAACGCATACTCTACCGATAGATATCTCTGTTTGTACTGTTATGTGTCTGTTATGTGCTATTCACTTTCACAGCGTTGCTAAAGATATATGTTACTTTGTCCAATATTCGTATAACATTGCTGCAAAGATGACAGACAATTTATTCACAAATTGCTGCTCTGCGGCAAAACATGAAGGGAATTGCGTTTTAGACCATACATGGAATTACGATTGAGTGCATCCTGGAAGCACCTGGAAGTGATGGGACATTTTACTAATAAAATGATCATGCCAAAAGAACAGCATGTGAAATGTATTATGTCTGGTCTCTCTCTCAGTGAGCTTTTATTGTATACACATGCACTGTAAGATGATTTTAACGTTTTCCGATGTTTCGGTGTGGATGAGAAAACGCTTTATCATGCTAATGTGGACGGAGAGTGTTCTGAAATGAAAATGCTGCTTTAAAATGTATCCGGATTAATATAGACATAGCTTTAAAGACTGTTATGATATGAAATGGCAGAAAGAGACAAACAGATAAACACACTCAGACTATCAACCGAACAGAAAGAAATTAACAAGAATGTTCAATTTGATCCTGACCACAGCGCATGTTAAAAATGTGAGCAGACTTTGGTGAGGACAGTGTCAAAACAGTTTTTAAGATGACTATGTTTCAAGTGTGGCAGTTAATGTGACATAAACCAGCCAGAGATTGATGTCAGTTCATAATGAAGCTATTTGAACTGCTGTAAATATAAGACATGACAAGACAGCATCACAGGTGTGGAAATATTTGCAAAAATCAACCAGGCAGAAATCTGTGGCCTAAACCAGACTGACACTGTCAGAAGCAATCATTCTCACACAACACGGTTACATGAAATGTGCTTAAGAACAAGGTCAAGGTTACAGGGTTATGTTTAAAGTGACTATGTCACTTTCTTTTAACTCACTGTTAACATACTCTCAGTTAGGTTGAGAGAAAGCATATTGCTACTGGCAGCTGATTTAGGATGCAAAAAGGATGCCTGATCAAAAACTATTTCTCAACACAAACATACAGCGCTAAAGACTCCCCCCATAGAACTAATTAAAAACAGAAGTGAACAGAACTCTTCTCTGGAGCTCCTGCTGAGCTCACATTTTTGTTTCTGACTTGACAGAACGGAGCAGAACAGAGGTGTTTCAGCTTAAGAGGTTTAAATGAAAGCAGGAGGGAAGGCTGGGCAAGGTGGGGAAAGTGGGCTACCGCTGATCATTATGCCATGTTTCCAAGATCTCACAGCGAGGTATCATGGCAGGATGAGGAACTAGACGAAGGTCTGCAGGAACAACATCTTACAAACAGCCTTTTAAATTTAAACATGATGATAGTGAACATGACGGATTGTGCTTTTCAAAGTGGACATTTTAAATGAAATATTAAATACTATTTTTTATTGTCAGTTTAATAGACAAAGCAGCATGTCAATATGTGAGTAAATGTGCTATTTTGAAATGCTTGTTAACCCATCCACAATCACTACATAATAAAAGGAAGAAAAAAATTCATAAAAAAACTGAGATGTTATCATTTTACATAGCGTTTTCTCTTGTGTTTGTTATCAACCTTGTCCTATCCTAAAATTATTAATACAGTTTCCAAATCCACTCCAACATGACAGATGGTATATCACAAGAAAGGCAGTGTTTTATTATACTGTTCAAAATTTGCTTGATTATAACCAAAACACGCTTATCTTAGCTAACAAAGCTTAGCTTACAAAAACACCAAAAAAAAAATAATAAAAAAACATAATTGAATACCTAATACATGCCATTCATTCAGAAGAGCCGAGCCTGTTAATTAGAATACGCAATCAGACAATGACGGCGTCTCCAAAGTGGAGTCAAACTCGGCAGAGGTCATCAGCGGAGTTGGTGGAGCGAGCACCAGAAACAGCCAACTCATTAAGTAAATCCTCTTGTGGAGAGTGAAATGTCAGAGGCTTCAGAGGAACATTATGTAACTAATAAAGCTAATTTGGAGGATCGTGTGGCACACTGCACTTCGGTTGCCAAAGTTTCGCTAATGATGCTAACTTAATCGGATGGCTCATTTAATGCCACTGATTAGCTGACAGGACTAATGCCACTGGTGAAGAAGGAGTGTGGATGATAAAGAAACATGAAGGGAACAAAAGGTGGAGAAGGAGAACAGGGACAATATGCTGCTTTGAACTTCAAAACAAATCTAATTGATTTCCAATCAGTGTTCATTTTGACAGCAAATTTTGATTTAGTCTTAGTTATAGTCTTTTGATTAAAATGCCATTTAGTTTTAGTCATATTTTAGTCATCTGAATTGTTTTTGTTTTTGACTAAATCTACAGTAGAATCTAAAGGGTTTAGTTAGTGTAATGCATTTATTAAACATTTTTCAAAAATTTCCAATGCTAGGTTTGATATTTAGACTTTATCATGCAATAGCCTATAGACACAGATTTTAATAAAACCACTTCTCATAAAGAAACAAGAACATGGTCCTCCTTTCAATGAAATACCAATGGTTATATAATATCCATTCTATATAACAACTTATCACATTCTTCATTCTTTCAAATAGAAATGTTTATTTATATAAATAAATTTAGATTAATCCTCATTAGGGTTACTAAAGTTATTCAGTCAAGAGCAGTGAGTGATTTTCTCTGTCTTTTTTTACTTGATTACATTAATGACACATACAACAGCAACTAAATTAGGCTGCTGTCCCTTTAAAACCGAATGACAATTCAACATAATTTTATGTTTATTTCTCCATTCATGCGACGTGAAAGAGAACTGAATTCAGTACTCGTACACTGTGTTAAATTTAGTTATTTTTTGCATCGTCATGCTTTTCAAATTTATTTACATGTCTGGTCTTCTCTTACTCAAGGATATTGACATCTTTTTAACATTTTATGAGACATGCGGCAAGTGTACACTCGCTTATGTCCAGCTGGATAGATCAATAGGCTATGCTACAGTTCCAATGTGCGCATCTAAAATTATTCATCAATGAAATAAACAGTGTTTCAATCAATGATTTTGACATTTCCAAAATTAATGTATACACAAATATTTAAAAGCTTTGGTCTAAGATGTTTTTTTATATTTTTGAAAGAAGTCTCCTATGCACCCCAAAGTTGTATTTATTTAATTAAAAATACAGTAAAATCAGTTATATTGTGTAAAATTAATACAATTTAAAATAACCTTTTTTTGGATATATTTTTTGGATATATTTTCAGAAATCATTTCGAATATGTTGATTTGGTGCTTAAGAAACATTTCTTATTATTATAAATCCTGACAGTTGTGTTGCTTAATAGTTTTTATGGATACCATGATACATGTTATTATAGGATTCTTTGATGAATAGAAAGTTCACAAGAACAGCATTTATCTGAAATACAGACCTTTTGTAACATTATAAAGTTCTTTACTGTCATTTTTGATCAATTCAATGCTTCTTTGCTGAATAAAAGTCCACATTTCTTTTTTTAACAGAAAAGGAAAACAAGGTGCATTTCAAGACAATTGAAATGTATTAGGCATAAAATATTTTGCCATCAACAACATCATCAGCCAATCTACTGATAATGGTGTATCCTTCACAGCCCTTGATGATGCATAAAGCTTGTATAAAGTCAAATTAGTTTTGAGGGAAATCTAAATCTCAGAATAAATCAAGTTCTTGCCATGAGGAAAAGTGAACTGTTTCCAAGATTGGAAATGAACAGAAAACATTGTGACTTCCTGTATTCATTTGGGATCATGAGTCATACTCCGTGCAGACATTCACTGTCACATTGAAACACGGTTCAAGGTATGAGAATAGCCTGTGTATTCGGAGGGAAGCGCTGGAGGAAAACAGTGAGATCGAAAAATGTACAAATGCATCTACGCATCAAAGAATATGCATGTTATTTTTCAAAGCATTGTACATGTACATGTCCTTGTCCTTGACTGTTCTGTTTGACTAAAATCCTTCAGACCACCACTAGAGACACAGAAGGAGGACTGCAAGAGTGTCAAACATAATTTACATAAAGTGGTGTCATAAATATTCTCTGACAGGTCTTCCAAAAACTAGACATTTGCCATGACCGGCACCTTTAATAGTCTCCCTGCATTTTAAAAAGGCAATTTGTCTTGTCCTGGTGATCTGACAATGGCAAGCTCTTTGTTATTTGTACTACTAAATTATTTTTGTTGTTGAACTTGCAGTTAAGAAAGAAATGTTTTTTTTTTTTTCTATTATTGCTTCCTCCTTATATCCTCTTGTAAAACCACTGCACTCTCCTCCAGAGATCTGCTACTAACATGATACAGTATGCCACATATGAAAATGTTTGGTTCCCATAAACTGCAATAGGATGAAAACAAAGACATCCAGTAAAATAATTCTGATGGTTAACTGTAGCATTAAACTATTCAGAGTTGTTTTTAGAGTTTTAGTCAAGTCGTCATGTATGTATACTTGACAACTATACATGTATCTAGATTCAATACTCTAAATCAATTTCATTTGTATTTTTTAATCACCCTTCAGCATCATTCATCAACTGAGGTCACATATTCAATGTCCATAAAACATACTTTCCAAAATATACTTGGTGAATCTGCTCAAATCTGCTTGTGATAAGCCTGGAACTCAAATGTAATGTGCCCACTATAGTAAATTTCAGTATTTTTCAAATCTACTATGTAAATAAATTAAAGGAAACAATCTTAAATCAGTCAAAAAACTTTCCCCACCTTTGAAAATCTATAGAAGGATAGCAATTCCTTTAGCTCAAACACTACAGCATGGTGCTAAGAGCATCAAGGTCATAAGTATGACTCACACGGAATGCATGAACTGATGACAGTCAAGTAAAGTCAAATCATGTCACTTTATTTCTATAGAGCTTTATAAAGATTGCAGCTTCACAGTAACAAATAAGAAAATAGCAGAATCAAACTGTGCTGTAAGCAGTTCTAAAAAGACAATAGTGTCATTATACAGTTCAACTCAGTTTAGTGTTGGTTCAGTTCAGTTCAATAACAGAGTAAAGTAGATGTATTTCGAAATAAATTCAATACATCTATAAGCAGTTCCATAGAAGGCAGAGATAGCATTCGTTATTCAGCTTGAGTCAGTTGAATGTTGATTCAATTCAGTTCAATACAAGTGTTGATGCTGCAAGATGTGATTTAGCTATAAAGCAGCTGTTTAGAAGACAACAGTGTCATTATCCAGCCTAATTCAGTTCATGCATATCGATAATATTACTAATAGGGCCGCCCTCGACTAAAGATTTTTCTGGTCGACTAGTAGTCGTTCATTTTAAGCATTAGTCGACTAATTGCACATTTTTTAATAAACCATTTAAATCATGATAATGAGCCTTTAATTGCCTACATAGCCTAATAAGCACTCAAGCGCACGCATAAATTTGCCACAGCACACTGGCAGAAGTAATAATGATGAATGTGTCAAGGAAAAACAGTAAGATTAAACTGCATTAACATTTTAATAATCTATTGGTAAACTAGTGTTTTCTGTGTTTGCGGCTTAAAGGGTAAGTTCACCCCAAAATGAAAATTGTCATAAATTACTCACCCTCATGTCGTTCCGAACCCATAAGACCCTAGTTCATCCTCGGAACACAAATTAATATATTTTTGATGAAATCAGAGAGCTCTCTGACCCTCCATAGACAGTAATGCAACTGAAATGTTCCCAGGTCCAGAAACGTAGTAAATACATCAGTAAAACAGTCCATGTGACATCAGTGGCTCAACTTCAGTTTTGCGATGCTACGAGAATACTTTTTTTTTTGCACAAAGAAAACGAAAATAAGAAGACGTAACTTGGGGGAGAAGGATGGCTGAGTAAATTATGTTATTTTTGTTTTATTATTTATTTTTGTATATAAGAGCAAGGGACTGCACCTCCATCTGTCATGCTGTGAGCGTGCTACTGTCCAGCTTTTACACTGCACAGACACTTGAACAGCACACATATTTCTAGGTTAACATTAGATGTAAAGCCATGTAAAGTTGCTACTACTTTCAGATGATTTGCCATATTTGAGATTGATTAATGATAGGCAAGCATTTGGATGTAGTCTACTGTATTACCACAAAATCCAGCCGTTTATAATCTGTCCGTCACAGACTGCGTGACCTCACCACTTCCTGTGGATTTTATTTTTCTGCGACTAAGCGACTAATAAAATTTTGGTCGACCAAGCCTCTTCCCGTCGACTATTAGGGGGCAGCCCTAATTACTACATATTAAGTGCATATTAGAGCCCAGGCAATGGTGGCAAAGAACCAAAACTCCATCAGGTGACAGTAACAGAAAAACGCTCTCAGTTAGTGATCCAGTTTCCCTCTGGTCTAAGTGAACAGATACAGTGTTGATATTGATTGAGATATGTCACACCAGCATTAAGTGGGAAAAGAAGAATTGTTGTCTGTCCAGCAGGATGACACAAGAAGGTAGGTAGAGCCTTAGTTTAGTTTAGTTTAGTTTAGTTTAGTTTAGTTTAGTTTAGTTTAGTTTAGTTTAGCCAGATTAATCAGTGGTTGAAAGCACAAAGACTGCACTCCTTGTTAAAGTCTACATTGAGGTCCTCACTGGTTGTGGCATGACGCATTCATAGGTGGCCATAAGCATCTGTATTACAGTATGTATGCCTTGTGTGAAATGCCTGTTAAGTGTTTATAAAAGTGTCTGCAAAATGCATAGTTGTAATTGGGAACACTTAGACTCAGGGTCATTATGAACAAAAGTGTAAAAGCTTGAGTGAATGTTTTTCATTTGCACAAACAACTGTTAATGTCTATGACATTAAAAAAGGACTATTTGTAAATCAAAATATCTAAATTACTAAATCATGCAACAGAAAGAGTGTACATAATTTCTGCCCATTGGAGAGCATCCAAAATACTGGCAAATAACATTAATGTGGCATTTCTTGAACATTTACACAACTTTGACATGCAAAAGAACTACAGAACGAACTACAGTACATTAGAACATTCAAGAATTCTTAAAGAACAAAACATTGAAAAGGATCCAACGTCTTTGCTGACACATATTTGTGTCAGTTGTTTAAACACCCTGCACACCATTAAGAGAAATAGGTTGAAGAATAGGCCGTGAGGTACCAGGTATCAGTGCTCAAGAGGATCTGTGAAGTGTTTACTCCAATGCTACAACAGTACAAGGTACTTCTGTGCCACTGTGCAAATATCCCCTAATATCTCCTATGCCTTGATGCTGATTTCCTTTTATCCTTTGTGTTTGTTGTTGTGAAAATTAGATGTATTTTAGTCTTCTGCATTTAATAAACAAGATGTTCTTGTGCTGAATGTTGGCACACACAGTGTCTTGTAAATGTATTTAGGCCAAATTCACCTGTTTTAATGAAATGCAAATAACAGTGAAATATACAGCTTGCTGTGTTATCTATTCCTAAGAACTAAATTAAATATTAATTATTTCAATATTACATTGTTTTGTGATATTCTTAACAAAAAATGAAAAAGGGAAATATGACAAGCAGAGAAAACAAAACAGAAATACAACTGCCTCACAATTGGCTTCTACCTTTGAATCATTAAAAGCATTTTCTGGCTGAAAACCCCACAGTTAAAGGATTCAAAGACTGAAATGAATACTAAAGAGAATACCAAATTAGTTGTAAATAAACACAACAACTGCTGAAATTAGGAAAAAATGATTTCCAAGTGTGTGAATGTCTCAGAGGGCTCATTTGGCTCAAATATCAGAAAGTGGAAGCGGAACCAAACCACTCAGTTTAGAAAAGGTTGTCTATCAAAATTCTCTGCACGAACAAGAAGACTTGCGAGAGAAGCGATAGAACAGCCAAAAAGATCACTCTGAAGGTTCAGTAGCAGAGAATATGAGAGCATGTCTAAATTTTGCCAAAAACATAATAGTGACCTGAATACAATAAGAAAAGAGTTGTGGTCAAATTAGAGATAGATCTTTCAAGGGAAAATCACAGCGATCTGGGTAAAGCAAGTGTCCACAATACAGCTATAATGATAAAGGCACAGAGAAACGATATCGTTGGAATCACTTTCAGAAAGATTTTTTTCCAGCTGATGAATGATAAAAACATTGACAGCTAATCGATCAATTTTGCTATAACAAGCTCAAGAATTTAAAGCGGCAGATGAGTGTGCACTGAGAATAAACAGACGACATTGTCCACTGTTGTAAATGCTAATATAGTTATTTTTATGGTTCTTGGTGTGAACGGGCCTTAACATATCATAAACTTCAAAATGCAGCTACTGTACAAGGATGTGAGGTGAACTGAATTACAGTAAACAGAATTAAGAACAAAATAAAAGAACTGCTAACCTGATGATACAGAACAAACAGTAACAGATTAATAAATGCATTTTTAATAAGAAATTCTATCACATTTTTTTCAATATAGTTTTTGATAAAACTCAATGAAATGGCCATTCCATTCAGAGATGTCTGAAATGTATTTGGTAGTTATTAAGCCACTGCTGATTAATGTACACCCCTCATATTATACTGCAGGAGGGCAATTAATTCTCACTAATGCCTTCTCACTTACTATTATGAAAGGCTTTCATAGGGTTTTTACTGCACAGAGAGCAGGAAAAGGTCATGAGACTTCATAACTCATATCTACAGTATGACTATTTCAAGGCACATCAGTTCCACAAAGGGAATGTTTATGATATGGCTTTTCGAGAATCTGTATGTTCAGATTATATATTAGTGCCATTAATTTGGTCAACACATAAACTTTTTTTTTAATTTTTTTTAGAGAAACCATTTAAAGGAGTAGTTTGCCTATAAAATTCTGTCATTATTTAAAAACTAACTGAGGAGCAGTGAGCCAGCCCACATACTGTACCTACACTGCACATCTGAGTATCTTGAGTTAGTAGGGGAAGGTTCACCCACCAGTTAACCAAAAGGAGAGATCATTTGGAGGGAGCCAGTAGAGAGAGAAACGAGTCTTGATGAATCCCTGTGTTCATGAAAGCTACAATGACTCACTATGTCTGTCTTGATTAGCTCTGACATCTCTCTCAAACCAAACACCACCATCCACCCTACAACTCTCCCAAAGGGCATTACCTCACCGCTATTCTGTAAATAGCATAGTAACATTCAAGCTAACCAGAACACTTCTATTGTTTACAAATAGCTCAGGGGAATCTTGACAACTGTCAGCACTTCACAGTACAATACATAATTTTATAGAACTTATTTCTGAACCTACACTACTGTTCAAAAAAGAAGTCTCTTATGCTCATCAACGTTGCATTTATATGATCAAAAACACAGTAAACCAGTAATATTGTGAAATATTCTTACCATTTAAAATAACTTTTCTATTTAAATATTTATTAAAATGTCATTTATTTCTGTGATGTAAAGAAAAATCTGCTCAAAAAATCTTTCTTATTATCAATGTTGAAAACTGAAACAGTGACACATTTTTTTCAGGATTCTTTGATGAAAGTTAAAAAACAGCATTTGCCACACAGGTTATTTTCTCCAAACAGCAGAGCTGAATCAGAGGGAAACATGACATAACACTCAGCGTTGCAACGGGGGCCTGGTCAGCTGCCAACGTGAGGCTGGGAACACAGTGATAATTCTGACTTGTGCAGCTATTAAACAATCTGGTTAGATACGGACACAACCAAAGCAGTCACATAAACATTCTGAAACAGAAATCATGCTACACTCTTAAAGGTTCCAAAAATGTCTTTTCACAGAGACGCCATAGAAAACCTTTTTGGATGCTTACAATGAACATTTCTTAAATAATTTTTTTTTCTTATGGGCAAAAAACATTTTAATAATTAAAAAATAAATCATTATAAAGAACCCTTTGCGCAATTGAAAGGTTCCACGGATGTTAAAGGTTCTTCATGGAGCCAATGATGCCCTTAAAGAACCTTTATTTATTTATTTTTTAAGAATGTAGTATGGTTTTTAATATTGTGTAGAAACACCCTCAGGCACACACACATACACAGAGGTAAAAACTCTAATTTCCACCTTCAGAAACACAGACAGAATCTTGTGCCTGTGAGTACTGGGCAGCTGTGCTGTAATTGGGAGCATTTATCTAAATGACACCCTCGTGAGGGCCGCTGGGACCAGGCTGAAAATTCAAAACACCACTGACAAATTTTATTTCTACTCTCTCTCTCTCTCTCTCACTTTCTCAATACTTTTCTTATTCCTGCATTAGATATAAATATGACATGAAACACAAGATTTCATTGGAAAATCTAGCAACAATACAGTCTAAAATACTGCATAATTTAAAGGCCATTATTTATATGAATATCTATATGTATTTATGCAGATAGTATTGTTTTCTTTTATATTTATTACTATAGATACAATGTATGTGAAGGAATATGTTATTTCTAAGTACTAATTCATTTTAATGCCCCACTCTAGACTTTAAGACAAATCATTACAAAATCAAATCAGTGACTGTATGAAATTACATGATATATTGATCCATGGTCAGTATTTGACAGGTAAGCTATAGATCTATTATATTACAGAGATATTGGTCAATAAAGCATACTTATTTAAAGCCTGCATCAGCATATATTTATAGTTACACAAACCAATATATTTTACATGAACATGACAATATACAAACACTTGCAGATAGTTAGATTTTTTTGTTGATATTACTCAAGAGTGTTTGTCCTATCTGAGTTTATATACATGTATCAATCAATTCATATTCCATCCAGTAAAATGAACGCTTTATTTAAAAAAAAATGCCTTTAAAATGATCACTTTATTCTCTTTATTAACATTATATCTCTATAACAATGGTGGTCAACTGGTTTGGCCACAGGACCACACATATTTTCCCAATTAAGGTCATCAAGCCACGACACCATGATATATATATATATATATATATATATATATATATATATATATATATATATATATATAAACTTGTTGACATACACACAAGTACCATCCCCCTTTACTTAAAATACACATATATTGCAAAAATATGACTAATACTGATGAAAAAACAGCCTATAAGGCATAGGCGTAATTTATGGATGGGACATGTCCCCGCCACTATTTGCCATGGTCGATATAATTTTTTTTTAAACATCTCACACCATGGATGTAACTAAAGCATATAAAAAATATGACATTCATTTCTGTTAAATAAGATGCAACCAGGGTGCTGGAATCTGTTGTTTCCCATCGATATTTGTCTCTCAACAACACATCAGATGCTGACGCATTTGGAAAACACCTTTCTCCTAGAAATACTGAAGCCTGATTGAATAACGCTGCATTGCAATAGCCAATGGCTTTCAAGTGTGCGAATTGGGGAGCGGCACTGCCCCCTTCATACTGCACGCTAGAAGCCTTTCTCGCCGTGAACAAGTGGATTATTCTCTTCCCCTTCAAGCATTCCAGTGAGATCAACAATGTCAATCAAGTCTGGCAATGCTCGTGCGGGACCCACCGAGCTCCCAGTCGGACATGCCTGGTGTGTCTTTTGCCTGGGCTGCGCCCACACGGAAGACGCAATTGTCGAACCCAACTGTCCTCATTGAGAGGAGATGAAACTCAAGGCTCTCTGTGCACAGATAGCCCTCCTGCTTAATGAGCAGCCAACCCTCAACTTGCAGCAATCCTCCACGGCACATATGGTGAGTTGTGTAGGAAGAAGCTGCATCACCCAGAGGTAGTAACTGGCAGGTCCAGTGGTGAGCTCATGCCAGCGCATTGGCAATTGCATTGTACTATTGGCAATTGATTTATGGACAATATTTTTTTTCTTTTGCAATTTCTTTTTTCCTTTTTTAATTATTATCGTACTCCACATTCCACACACTCCTGTCCTACACATTTTTTAAAACAAAGTTATGCCACTGCTATAAGGTAAGGCTATTACACAGCTGTCCCAAACTAGTTTTTGCTAATACAATTAAATTAGTATGAATGGGTCCACAGTCATTCAAACATATACAAAATATTACAAAGTTAAAACAACATTTTTGGGTTATGGAAACAACAGTTACCATGGTGAATACGCAATACTAACATGAACTGTTAATGAAACATGGAAACTGCTCCTGAATAGAATGAATATCATACCTTCATGCAAATCCTTCCCAGCTAACACACAAAGTACCTTACTTTTATTTCACAGGTTGCATGCTTGTAGTTTCTTACTAAGTGCTTTAGTGAAATGATATATAGCGTGCGCCACCGCATTTGCGTGTGTAATTGAAGAGTGCGTGCTATGAGCACCGTATAATGTCTGACAGAACAGGATAGCTTGTTTTTCTGGTGAAAGATTTTATTTATAAAAGGGATACTCCCCCTGAAAGAAGATAGGACTGCACTAGAAATAAAGAAGGTAGGACTGCTCGCTCCCTCAAAAATGCAATTACAACAGGACAGCAGCCAGATATGTGCATTTATAACGCCCCAAAAAGCAAGTCTAAATGTTAGAGGGGTGCTGAACATCCTTCGGTATACGTTTGTTGTGGAGGTATCTAGGCAGAGAATTTGGCTTCTAATAACGTCCTTTAACAAACTTTAGCCACAAAAACCTGCTTTTAGCGACTTCACCTGAAAATTAATTAATTTGCCTCAAACTGCGGTGAAAGGCTAAGCCACAGCGGGAAGCGAGTTAGGCTTTGCTGCGGAGAGATCTGGGGCACGGCCAAGCCTCGTTGAAGGCCTGCTGCTGCTGGGACCCAGCGCTCGATGAGATTCAAGATTTCAAGATTCAAGGTTTTTATTTGTCACATACATGCTCATATGGAGAGCATATGACCAGCAGTGAAAGTAAGTAAATTGGTATGAGAGCAGGGTCTTGTGCGGGACAATGGTGGTGTCGATCGAAGCAAGCTCGGGGCTTTGCACGGTCTATTGGCCACAGTGTGTGGCTGGTCGAGAAGAGCAGCGGCCGCGATGAAGCCTTGTGCTCGGCGGCCGTGTCTGGTGGGGTAGGAGTGATCATGGGGCCGACAAATTGCGGCAGAGCTGAAAAAATCCCCGGAATAGTTGTCTTCGTTGGACAGGAAATTGGGTCTGTAATAAGATGGCAAACGGAGCGAACCGAATGCTGAAAGACTAGAGATAATGAAGGTAAGGCTGCTTTGATTATTTATAGGGGTTCTCTCTTGTGCTGATTGGATAGATGGTGTAATTACTGATGATGGACTGGCCATGTTAATTATCTGTATGTGCTCCTCCCGAAATTTTTTAATAAAATATCACTTAATAACGATAGAATAATGACACTGACATTAAGCCTGATAACATCTCATGATCTGACCGCAGATACTGAATCGGGACAGTGCGTTTTTCTCAGGCACTTTTTACTTAAACTGCATCTATAGTCTTTGATCTGATATAAGTGTCAACAGCTTTCACAAACGTCTTTCAAAATAAAAGTCTCCCATCAAAAAAAAATTTCGAATAATTTTTGTTGTTGTTGGTTACACTTTTTGTTGTTTTATCTTTGACTGTACACTTGGCAACCTACTCAGAACTGTCTTGCGACCCACTTTTGGGTCACAACCCACCAGTTGAGAAACACTGTCCTATAAGATGCTATTGATCTGTCAGGCAAACTCTTGTTCTGTAATACAACATAATTCTTCTATTATCAGCTACCATATAACCTTTAACATCACCTACTGAACAATCTCTCTCCAACTGACTAAATCTTTGGTTCTCTTATCTTCGAGATGCTAATTGACCTTTGACCCTCGATGGAAGATCTGAAAGACAGTTTGTTTGCTACTAGGTTCAAGGGTGATATCGCTAGGTAAAACTCCCCATCATGGCATCACCAGACAGCTGGGAAGCAATCGTTCAAACAAAGGAGAAATGGCAAGTTCAGTGACAAACGGGAAAGCAGCTAACAGCGAGTCAAAGCTTTCCTGACAAAGAGTGTTTTGGTTAGATGGATCCTTTGAAGGCAAGACTTATTTTATACTAACTACTGTATGTGTGTGTGTTTGACTGTGTTCTTTGTTTGTCTCCCTGGTAATTGTTTACAAGGAAGTACACTGACACAAATCTCTCTGTTTGAATGAGGAATCCACAATATATCATCCTTAACACTCCTCACAGTTTATCTAATCTGAGAGGGAAAACGCAAACACTTAATGGGAACTAAGCTTATAGAGCTCTGTTTCAAACAAGTTATGATAGAAACAAACAGAGCAAAAAATAAACCGGCTCAAAGAAACTGCTCATTAATATACCATAATCTTAAAGCACACTATTCCAATGGGATCAACATAGAAATATGAAATCGCAAATGCTTTATGTACAAATCCAATATAACCACAATACATCTGATATCTCTCTGCCCACTTCCCATGGTTTTAAAGACAATTCTGCTAGCAAACATATAGTATATGACAGATAACCGTGTAATCATCCATATAACTATTTTATCTCTCCTGTCTCTGACATTTTGTTGCTGAATAAATTAGGTGAGTATAAATATTGTAAATGTGATGGTGATTGACCGATGAACTGAAATGACACATCTGCCCTGTTATATCACCCCAAGTGTCCACAAAACACTCAAGAAATGTGCCCTTTGAAACAGCCCAGCAGCTTCTTGTAGCCATCCATCAGCTACTGTGCATTATGGCATCCATTAACATTTTACAATGCTGCCCATTTTGAAAACGGAGATTGCTGAAAGCATAGTTGGACTGAAAACCTCATTCTGTCACAAGCTTGTCTTTCATAACTGTGAAATTTATTGGGTGTGATTTAAAAAGGCAACTCATTTATGTAATTGTATTAAAAGCACACTTGCTTTTATACTGGACTCATAATGTATAAATTTGTCGTCAGCTGGTGCTTCTGGGCTGTGTATCCGAAAGAGATAAAACAGTTTTTGGCCCATCATCAAACGTGCCATCATTTGATGTGAGCTTATTTTTATGTGGTAACACCATACACTAACAAAGCAAAAGACAACTAGATATAGGAATGAACGAATAGAATGAACATTATTATTCCAATAAGACACAATCAGCATGGAGGAAAGAGTGAGAAAGACAGAAACACTTGCTGTGGACTGACTACATTCACAGGGGCATTGCACAAGATCCCGGGCCCTATGCATAGACAGTCTTGATGGGCCCCGATGAAAATATCCAGGTAAAATAAAATATATTCCAGACTTTTCAAGGGCCCTCTCTTCCTATGAGGCCCTGGTAATCAGTACTGGTTTTACCCCCAGTCCAGCGCCCCTGTACATTCATCATACACAAGCCCCAAATACACCCAATTCGAGTGTCTCTCTCTCTCTCTCTCTCTCTCTCTCTCTCTCTCTCTTTCTCTCTCTCTCACATCATACAACCCTGAAGACCACAAACAATCCAATTAAGGGCCAAAGAGGGTGTCTTTACAAGGTCTGTGTTGTGTGTGTGTTCTCTCTGACAGAACCCACATGTGACCAGACACTGCACATTGTCAACAGGCTGTTAGTTCAGAGACAAGTACATCTGTTCCTCCCCTAGGGACTCTTGTCAAAATTTCACATTAGCTAAGCAAACACACACACACACACACACACACACACACTAAAATAAACAAACAAACAATTACACACACATTTACTTGGCTATTTAAATGAGGACATACTGTAGACTTCTATTGTTTTATACAAAAGTTACAGATTAATTAAAATCCTTTGTATACTGTAGTATAAGGCAGTTTGATTAATCTATCATTTTAATTGCCTTTGTATAAAACAATAGAATATATATATATATATATATATATATATATATATATATATATATATATATATATATATATATATCATATTTTAAATAGAAGTATAATTCATGTAATAATATAATAAATATATTTATATTTTTAATGATTTTTTTTTTTTTCTAAATAATGTTGTCTGACATCTCGGAATGTTCCTGTAGAGGGATTTTTCACAGATTTCTTTCAGATTCTCAATTCTAGTGCTGTACAAAAAGATTCAAGAATAAAAAGGGTGCTCTTTTGAAGCATTGCTCCTTTTTTGTCTCATATGGTCCTGAAAAGCAAAAAAAAAAGAGAGACACATTTCTAACCATTAATGATATTAATCAGATACAAATCTAAAGCCTCATTGAGGTAATCAATGTATTAGTGATGGTGGGGGGTTAGCAGGGACTAAGACACTTGACAACTTGTCTGAGAGGAGCTTTTGAGAACCATCTACACATCTCCATCTAATTAAATGAATCTCTCTCAGGGTGAGGTACAATAGCACAAGAGACAGGTAATCTAAGCAGCAGTTCACTTAGCATAATTGAAACACATAGTCCTTGACTAGGAAAGAGGAGTGATCTATTTCAGTTTCAATATTTTTTGATCCTTCCTCAAAAGAGCCATGTTTTATCCTGATACACAACACAACACAAGAGATTTCCAGCTGCTTTGAATCTCATTGAACTGAAACAAAGTAAACATGGAAGGAAAATGGCTTTGACTTAGATCCTGTAAAATGTCTATATAATGCAAGTAAATCTAGTGTTTCGTACAGCAGTTTTTGTAACAATTTTTTTTTTTTTTTTACTTCATCACCATTGAATTTTATTAACATTAAGTACACATAGCATGGTAACGACCCTCACTCAACTGAAAAAAAAAAAAAAAAACCCGTCTGAAAAATCAGCTGCAGTTGCAAATACTTCCCCTTTAATAAAAAAAAGTTCCTTTCTGACATAGTGGTTCAGTAAGTGGTGATAATTCAGAAACCACCATGATAAATTCAGAGTTCCTGAGTCTTTTAGACTGATTCATTAAAAGAAGAGTCATATAAGAACCATTTGTTCAGGACTCAGACTACTCTGTGCTTTATATTTGTGTCTTTAAACTCAAATTCAACTCAAACTGCACACTCACAATTATGACAAAGACAAAAAAAAAGGAAGATTTAACTGAAATATATATTTTTAAGCCACGGCACTGATGAGTCATGCTGTATAGTAATTTAGGAACACTTGGTTAGGTCACTTTGAGAACAAATTACACTATTAAATTGCTTTGAAGTCAGACATTGATTTAGATGTCATCTGTACAAGGTTTCTGTCTCCAAAAAACGACCTCTACAATATCCACAAGAAAAATCTGCAGACTTCAGCTCCACTCTACCGTGTGTGTCTGTCTGTCTCCGGTCCCTGGGGGTGTCTGTTAGTTAGCAGTCAAAGCAAAGCAAAGCGTCCATTAGAAGTCACACACAGATTTAGGTGTCAGGTTGGATTAGGTTTAGCCCAGGGGTGACAGGAAGGTCACACACAAACACACTTTATTTTCACTATATTAGTGAGAAGATCTCCTAGACACAATGATTTTTATATGGAGGTGATGTAACTTGCAAAAGCCTTATTCTTTTTTACAAACCAGTAAAAATGAGTGTAAGTGAAGCGAAGCACTTATGACCATTTCAAATCTCCACTGTAACATTCACAATTTCCATGTTTCAATTTACTTGTTTTAATGCCATTCCAAAAACCTGTATGACTTTCTTATGTGGAACATTTGAGAAAATATTTTGAAAAAAATATATTCTTTCTTTATTTATTTATTTATTTATTGATTGATTGATTGATTGATTGATTGATTGATTGCCACCATTTTTCAAAATGTCTTTGTTTATGTTCCACAGAAGAAAGTCATTTAGTTTTGGAACAACATGAGGGTAAGTAAATGATGACAGAATTTTCGTTTTTAGGTGAACCCCAGTTGAAAATAATTATTGTTTAGGTATTTACTGCAGGTCACTTCACACTAACTGTTATAAATCAGCTTATACATACTGAGATATGACAAGGTTGTGAATGTTATGATTGGAGATAAAATAAATAATTAAAAAAAATTAAAATATATTTAATTTAGATTCATTACAATAATCTGTATATCTTTGTCGTACTCTTCTTTCATCTGTTAAGTGTGATTTCCGATGATTTGTTGGCCGTGTCTTACAAGGTGTTGAAAGTAAAAATAACTTCCTTGTTTACAACTGTTTCAGTCTCTTCCAATATATAAGTCTTTACTGCTGACTCATAAAAACTGTCTCTTGTCGCCAATTGGTGGAACAATGTAAATTAAAAACTACTATTAATTATATTAAATATTATTTATTGAATAATAATATTTAATAAACAACAACAATAATAAAAGTTGCAAGGCAATTCAGTCAAAAGTACAAAGGCAGCGCTCTGATATACAGCATTAAAGTTATATAAAATATAACGTTAAAAGACTTTGCCCTCAGCCAAAAAAATTTGCACTAGAACAAATAATATATTAATGAGACCAGAGACTGCCCATTAGATTTACCCAAAACAAATTATATCTCATGTTTAATCACTATAGAGACATCAGAGCTAGTGGCAAATTCCAGAAGATCTGGCTGAGTTGAGGTTGCTCTCGGTGTGTTCATGAGCATTAAACAGCCGCTGACGCCCTGGAGCTCACATCTCCAAAAACGTTGTCAAATAGACGTTATCTTTATTAACAAACCACATATTTGAAGTGTAAACAACTACATTCTCGCCTAAAAACTCTTAAAACTCTTGACACAAAAACAGTATTATTTATAAAATTATATATATATATATATATATATATATATATATATATATATATATATATATATATATATATGTATATAGCATGACACAAAAATCTAAAACATTCTTGAAAATTGACTTTAATATACTGTAAACATAAACATGATGTGTCAAGTCACCCATTTACACAGCAGAAGTTCATTAAGTGCCCTCTCTGCTGTTCCTGTCCACTTGAGCAGTGTTTTGGAAACCCAGCAGATGCTTTTTAAACTGTGTGCCACACTACCCTTGGGAAATCAAGTCAGATTTGATCAATCTCAAAGCACAGCACATGGTGAGCCAGGATAAGCAAGAAAGTGAAGTTCATGTGTGACCTGATTTAATAAAAGTGAACAGAGAACAGACATGTGCTCACTGGCACAGGAAAAAGACAAATTATCCTGTTTTAAGCATTGGTAGGGAAAGATTTGTGATGGTGCAAATCCCAACATATTTTTCCATACAAACAAGCAAAACTTAAATAGTTGTCTAAGAAATCAGTGAGTTTGATGTTATGGACATAACAAACTACTGTGTAGATATACATTTGCATGTGTCTCTGCTTCTCTCTAGCATTAAAGGGATAGTTGAATGTAAAGTGACGTGATGTGTAGCAAAGTATGGTGTCCCATACTCAGAATTTGTGCTCTGCATTTAACTCATCCAAGTGCACACACAAAGTAGTGAACACTCACCTGGAACAGTGCCGTTCCATTACGTTGAACTGTATTATTGTTTATGCATTCACTGCAGGTCACTTCACACTCACTGACATAATTCAGCGTGTGCAGAATGTCTACAGATAGAGATATGGCAAGGCTGTGAATGTTATGCTGGAGACATAAGAAATGACTAAAAATTAATAATATAAAATATTAAACTTAGATTCATTACAATTATCATTATGTTCAATAAATCAATATCATCCAAATACCTGATACTGGCAAGTTTTAGGAATATACATATGTTTCTGGAAAAGTTATTCTGATAAGATATTTTGACTGTTTCAAAGGGTAATATTTGAGGGAAAAGAACTTTTACAGAAACAGCTAAACAGACATTGTAGAGTTTGAGTCTGTTGATGTGAAACAAGTCCAGGCAGAATCTGCAGACTTTCATGCGTGGAATGGTAATTTCTGTTAATTAAAGCTAAGAACTATTATATTGGTAGCTAAAAGCATAAATTCAAATTAGTCACAATATTTAATGAAGGAACATGTCAAGGCCGGGGGATGTGTACTGCACTGTGTGGGCATTCCTGTTCTTAGGAGTGCACATTCTGTGTGGGCCTTATGGGAAGGAAAGAATATATACAGAATAATATAGATGAGGATGATGCTTTATTTACCACTGATTCCAGTCAGTCTTGATGGTGATGTTTGCAGATCAGCCACTGGGTTCTCATATATTAATACACCATACAAACACAGAGTTAGATTGCTGTTTGCCTCGCAGAGATGAAATCTAACAAATTCCCAAGGCCAGATGGCCTGAGGGGTAAATTATTGAAAAGCCCATGAATTTCCTGTCACTGAAATGGAATTCTGCTTTTTGCTCCCGGTTTCTTAATTTCAGGATGTTCAAGTGTGAGATTTCACTACATTATTCATTGTCAGAATATAAATGTTTTGCATCTCTATGTTTTTTTTCTACTTTTAAAGTGATATACAGTAAATGTCAAAATTACTATGCCTTTTCAGAATGGTTTTCCTATCTATGCTCTTATAATATAAAGCCGAACACTTCATGACTAATAGATTAAAAACTGTAATCACATTACCTATAGCCATTGTCTGTGTTTTCTTGTTTTTTCATGGCTCAACATATAAAAATAGGCAAATGTTTGCCCTGTGAGAATATGCTAATAGCCCAATAAGAACCATTAAGAATGTTTAAAAAGTCTCTTTTATGAATTGATATGTATGTGCTAAAGAGTTTAAGGATGGTCCCCCCTCGATCTCTCCAATGACTCTCATTGAAATTTCTTACTGTTTTTATGAATTCCCAATTAACTCCAAGGTTTATAAGCAAAAGCCTTAAGCCATATTTCTCACTTTAATATGACACCTCCTACTTAAGCTACCCAAATATCATATTCCCTACACAGCAGTGGGAGCTCACGTTGGCACATATCCAGTTTCTTGTCTTCAACTCTCTCTCTCTCTCTCTCTCTCTCTCTCTCTCTCTCTCTCTCTCTCTCTCTCTCACTCACTGTTTCTCTGATCTAACATGGCATATATTGATTTATATTTAACACAATTCACTGTAATTGGCACTTGGGTACTTTAAATAATTTAAATGTAATTTTTCAACAGCCTGCCAAAATGCTGCCAAAATCAGCAGCTTCCAGCAAACAGTCGAGAGACAAATTCAGTAAATGGAAGGTTAAAATTAGTCTTTATCAGTTTCTGGTTTACAAAACATTACATCAGTAAAATCTTACATGCATAAAAACTGCTGTAATCCAAAATTCATCACCATTACTACACTTCAGAAAAATCTGTCTTTATTAACTTTTTTGTCCTGCATAAAGCTGCATAAGTTTTTTTTTTTCTTTTTTTCACAAAGTACAGGTCTGGAGTTATATGAGGGTTATTAAATAATGACATAATTTTCATTTTAAGATGAACTAATCCTTTCAATGCTGAAATACAAGTCAAAGTAAAACAGGGATTACAGAAATTACAGCAAATTCCAGAACCGTTAAATGGGCCAGTAAGAACTGGACTCACAGCATACCTGAGCAGACACTATGATGGTAAGTAATGCCATTATTCACACTCTGAGCCAGCAGGTATCAATTACTCAATTAAAACAGCCCCACCGGGACACAGTGGTCACCAGCAACACGGCGGCCTCATTCCCCGGCCTCCTCGCAGCACCCAGCAGAACATAACAAAGCTATCTGCTAAGAGGATTAGCACTATGCCAGTGTGTGGCCTATTTGCTGAGTGTGCTCGTACAGCGAGTCTGGAAATTATGATCAAATATAGAATCACATGGACTGAGGGCTCTTCTTTGGATGTTATAAATATTTTCATAATAATAGTAAGAGGATAACATGTTTGATGCTGTGGGTGTAGAACACAGTCTGGTCCTGTATGTAACGCATGCTGAATATGCTACAACCATCTGTGAATTCATGTTTATTAATAGTAATGACTGTAAATGTGTACTAACAAATTATAATATTGGATAATAATAATAATTATAATAATAATCTACAATTAAAATAATAGTTCAGCTTACTCAAGAAGGTTAAAAAAAAGTTTCCACTTTTTTGTCCATTCAATGAAAGTCAATGAGTTCAAAACAAATAGAACCCCACTGAATTTCATTTTATGGACAAAAAAAAATAAAAAAATAAAATAATAATCATACTCAACTAAATGACATGATGGTGAGTAAATGATAACAGAATTATCCTTTATGGGTAAAATAACACTTTAATATTTATGTATTAATAATCTACAAATAAACATTATTCTGAAATGCTACAGATTTATCTTCATTATGTAACTGAATATTTTTGCACACATTAGTGTTTTGACATTCTAAGAGAAAGTTTGAGCACCAAAGAGATGGATACAAGTGGAGACAATACCTGAAGTACCAGAAGACCACTCCAAATTTCCTGATTAATGTTCATTTTACTTTTGTCTACAAAGCTGCGTTTTGGACATAATGAGCATAAATACCCTACATTAAATCACAATCTCTCACATCTTATCAGTTATGATCATATTTAAATAATCACTTCAAATCCTCCCTGTCATTAACAACACAATCAAACGAGCACATGAGACAGATACAGTCAATCCATTCTCTCCCTCTACATGCCATTACAGCTCGGGACGATTGAATCATCTTACAGTTTAAGGACTAATTAACTTAATGTGCCCACATGTGTTACAACATTAACCACATTATGTGATGGGCCTGTTATGCTGAAGTGGAAGCCTGATTATTTTCTGGATGGGTAACTCGGTAATCATGTGGTCTGTCTTTCTTTCCTTCTTAGGTGCCGAAACCATTTGTGATGCTGGAACCTGTCAGTCTGTCTGTAGCTGAGCTATTCATGACAAAAAACAAGATCTCATTGGGTCTATATTCATGTCTTCATTGATTTACCTTGCCACATACACCCAGACAAACTGAATCATCAGACAGCAGCACAGAGCGCTTGATAAGACTAGCTAAACCAAATATTCCTGAGGTCTAGGGGACATAGGGCAGGCTGCAGAAATGACAATAAAGTCCTAGAAAATACGACCCTAGAAATAAAAAATATCAGCTGAAAGTTCCGAAAGTTTTACATGCAATATCACTTCAGTTTCCTTCTACCGGCATTGTACATTGTGCATCTTCAAAACTTCTCAAAAGCATTCAGGAGAAACGAAAGCATTAATGAATGCATGCCTTGTTGGTGTTCATTAATGGTTTGGTCAACCTGATTTCCATGTTAGGCCCAAACTGACTGTCTGTTGTTCAGAGTGTCAGCGCATTCACACGACCAGCTAGCGAGAGCGCAGCACACTTGGCTCTCTCCAGGACTTCCTATACTTCAGAACTTCCGCAGGACTGTTCGTTCCCCTGCTACTCAAGGGTGTGGGATAGTTGGGGTGAAAGGGAATAAGTGAGAGGAGGAGGTGGCCGAAGGCTTGGCAAAGTATGACAGCATCTGTGTTGCCCACTTCTGCTTTAATTAAGAAGCCTCTTCAATGCTTTCGGTGTTGATTTCTCCCAAAATCTTAATTTCCTTCCCCATCTCCTTCTTTCTCTTTATGCCCTGGGGCTTGGAATGAAATTGTAAAGGATCATGGGAGGTTATCCACAGCATTATTCTTGTTGGGTCCCAAACCAATCAAGTGGTTCACAGAATTGGAGCCAGAGTTGCTATAAGAAACAGAAGAATCTCACTATGGTATTGCGGCTGAGTATTTGAGAAAGTGTTTTCTCAGAGAAATATTAATAATTACCTATCATATAATAAACTCTTTTTCCTTTTTTTTGTTTGTTTGTTTTGTTTTTTTACTTCATTTCAACTAAATAGGTTGTGGCTCGTTATTGATGTTGTTTACTTAATCATGCAGTGTTCACAGTATAATTAGTCCAATTCAGCTCATAAACTGCATGAGTAACAGTGGCCAAATAATCTCTTTTGAACATTAATATCCAGTCCTGTTTACATGAAAAAAATATTTTACGAGTTAGCATACAATTAGATTTGTATGAAAACATGATTTAAAAAAAATCTAATAAGCAAATCATACAAAAATACAAATTAGATGTTATAAATTCATGCAAATTCACCAGCAATTTATTACAAAACATAAAACAGTTACAAGTTGCCATAACAAAGACTACTACATCTTCCATTCCAGTGTGGCAAATGAACCAGGCTCAATATCAGCTATGATTTTTAACATCCTTACCTTGCAGGGCAGGTCAATTCATTATGCAATGAGTTGACCTTAATAGGGGACCACCTATGGTCCATATCTTGGGAACTTTTACCAAACCAATTTCAATGTTCTGAATAAACTGCACCCCGTGTTGTACGGGTGCCTTCCCAGTAGTTGACCCAGAGCACTGATACCTTTGCGGATAATGGCAAGGTGAGCACTACAGGAGGTGTGCATGGGACTGACCCCCCTAATTAATGCTTGAGCTATAGTAAAAATCTGAAAAATAAAACAAATTTTAAATTTCTGCAATTTTCAGAATAAGACAGATGACATGCATAAGTAAAAACATTACAAAAATCAAAGTAATATAATGCAAGCTTTGCAAAGAGGCCAGTTTTTTTTTTGTATTTTTTTTTAAGGATTAAAAAAGTTCTAAATTTAATTAGACAATACAGCAAACCCACAGCTTGTGTGTGAGGGGAGCTGGAGCTTTGAGCCAGAGCTGTATCACATTTAATTTTTGAAGAAAGCATTTACATAGAAGTCTGCACAGCAGCAAAAGGTGTCAGTTTTAATCAAAGAAAGAGTGGGTAATGGCCACAGAAATGGCATTACAAGGCTTCTTAATTAACAAAACCTGTACATTATGTTTTCTTCATTATTTTCATATCTTTAAAAAACACACAGCTGCACTAGATTAACAGTCTGAACACTCTTAACCCGATGACACTGATACAATAAAAACCATTATTCTTTTTGTAAAGTTAGTTAATTTTGAGAAGCCTCTGTTTATATAGTTTAAACATATCAAATACTATACTTTATATACAGTGGCTCCAAAAAATCACTTAAGTCTCTTTTTGGACATTTAAGTCATAATTAAAAATGTCTTTGAATTATGTACAAAAATATCAAAATAATTTGTAAAAAAAATAATAAAATAAAATCACTTGTATAGATGCCACTGGATATTTTGTATATATTAGTATGACTTAAACACTCAAATTTTTGAAGGACCCTGTATAAACCAATTTCTAACTGCTGCTGCATGTACTATGCCACATTTACACATCATGAGTTTGCCCTTTTTGCTTACACTAGCCTCCATCTTATTGTGTGCATGTGTGTGTAGGTGTTGGTCTTAAAGAAAGCAGGAGAAGGAGTGAGAGAATGAGATCATTTTGAGACGCTTTCTGCGTCTGTGCCTGAAGCTAGGCCGCTGTCCAAGTACACTGTGTTCTGCAGCACAACAAGGTCTCTTCACACTCTGAACTCCTATCATCGTTTTTGTTTTTCTCAAATAGTTCACACAGAGAAAAAAAAATCTAATTATAATCACATTTGTTTTTCAGCTTTGTATCTCAAGCCAGGTTGACTACAGTATTACATAATTTAAACAAAAACTAGTTCTAAGACCGCATGTCATTATACAAGAGACAAACACAGCACATGCACTGAAGTTTAACCAAGGATTTCTTTTGGTTGACCACCCTGCCGGGCTGAATCAATGAGCTCCAGCCGAGGTGTTTGATAAAAGCCTGGCAAACACTTTCACAGCATTGATGGGCTTGTCTGCCAAGCACCTTTGCCAAATACACACACGGAGACACACACGCAGCAGGCTGTCTGTTGGAGAATGGAAAGAGATGGATAGTCTCTACGGTTGTGTGACTGTATATCCTCAGTGCTCCCCACTGAGCCTACAGCACCATGGTAAACTCGCATCTGAAACATGCTGAATACTCACTCTTGAGCATTAGTGTGTGTCTGTGTGTGCGAGAGCTTCGATTCAAAGCAGGATCTGAGTGAGACCACTCAAATCAGAACACAACACGGCCCTAAAATACACAAAAGAAAGCATTGCACTTTATGAGATAGTATTTAACAGTTTTATAACAGTTTAAGATAACAGTTTCTTTGAATATTGTAAGACATTTGCACTACAGAAACATGCTCTGTGGTGAGAGCTAAGTGATCTGGTATGAAACAAATTGTTACGGTCAGTGGTGAGCATGTGTGTGGTCAGAAAGTGGGCAGAGGAAATGATGGAATGTATTATTCATGTCTAGAGGAGAGAGAAGGCAAAAATCAGTGGGTATTGATGAAAAGAAATAGGTGTGTGGATATGCATATCTAAGCAGCTGTAGACACACGTCTACACCACAAAGACATGCCTGAAAGATCTTCTCTTAACCACCTGTTAGAAACATCTTTATGATTCTGCTTTATAGTACTTAACCTGCATAAACCTATAGATCATTTCAGCTGCTACAGGGCGAGAGCAAGAGAACTACAACTCCCGAGTGTCCCGTAATTACAGAGGCTCTGTCAGCACCGTTTAGCCCCTGAGCTGTGAGGTCCGGAACTTCAGCCTCACTTCAGCAACAAAATGAAAGGGTTAAATCCTGCTGGTGACGAGCCAAGCACTTTAACTGGAGAGGGTAAATAGGAAAACATGTGGGGAAAGAGAAGAGCCATTGTTTTTTGAGCTCTGAATGCATTCACAGTTTTCTCAAAAGCAAATGAAGAACAAATGCATGGGGACACTTGTTTTTTCACTCTCTCCTATGTGTTTCTCAGAGCAGCAGCTGCCTGTAATTTAGTTTGAGTCTGTTTTTCGTCATTGAAGGAATGTCCACAGAAATGTGAAACTCTCTCCAGATGGTGACGCGTTTGACTCCATTCAGCTCGTTCAAAAACCATTCAGATTCCAGATGTACATGTCTTTCCTTCCCTCTTTTCTCCTTTTTCAAATAGACACACACACACATATTTACTTATTTAAGGAGGATAAAACATACACTTCTAATATTTTCATATAAAGCTAATTAATAATAATGATTACTGGGTAAATAAAACACAACAAAATACATAATGCACTTTCTTTATGAATCGTTGATTCACCTCAGTTCTAGGGACAATTTTGTCTACAGACTAAGCAATCCCACACACATACATTCAGATTGTCACATATATTCAAAGCAGTGCATTTGCTCACACAGCCTTTCAGTTAGACGATATTTACACCAGGGTCAGAAACAGACCAGGGCTCTGGGCAAAAAATGCCAATGGAAGGGACAAAGAAACCACTGGATATTTCAAATGATGGAGAAAAAATAACCCAAAAGTGAATTCATGGTTTTTTTTTTGGGGGGGGGGGGGGGTATATTATTATTAAAATATTATATTTGCTATGTTCCATTGTTCTAGCTAAGAGTTTAGTGTGTCTTACCATATACTGACTTATAGCTGTCAGATCAGTTATTGAATGTGTAGGAACGATAAAAATAAGTAAATAAAACACTGGATTTTGAATTTGAAGCAATCACTGACCAAAGCATAAAATATGACATATAAACTAAATTAAATCATAATAATTTAACTAAGATGGTAGACAGTGTCTTGCCAAACATTAATGGTGAAAAACTTTTATTTTTTTTCTTGACTGTTCATAATTTATCAGATTAAGAATTTATTTCCGTTCATTAATTCATCTTAAGTATATAAATGACATACTGCATGTCTTTATAACATCAGAAAACCATTAAGTTCAAAATGCCCCTGAAAATCTATTTGAGGGGGGAAATATTTGCAAATGATTAAAAAAATACTTTCTAAACCTGGTTCCCACCTACACATCAAACAATAATTCAACTGACATTTCAGCAGATCAGATCATATGTGTCTCTCTTTGTCTCAGACAACAATCTACCAGACTCTCTGTGTCTTGTCTATCATATCCCCACACCCTGTAGTTTTCACTGCCACAGAAACAGCAGAGTGGATGAAAGTATTTATGAGTCAGCAGCCTTTATGTAGGAAATGCAAAACCACTTGAAATGTGCAAGAAACCAGCTGGGGACTAGCTGTTGAATTACTGTCTCTCCAGTTAGCTGTGTATGTCTGAAGTGATTTACTTAATATCTTTCTAACCAATTCTCTACATATAAGTCTTTCTCAGAACTTTAAAGAAGCTTTATTGCTATAATGAACAAGAGTATACTGCACAAATCATAGCAAAAGCTGTTTATAAGTGGACACAAAAATGTACAACAAAAAATATAGAAATTAAAATTAGTTTGCATGTACGTGCACAAGTATTTTACTCTCTGTTTGTGTCTGTTTCTTTCTCTTCATTATCATCATTAGCAGTTCTGGGGTGTAAATGGAGTCACTGTGAATGGCACCATCATCACCTTCCTTCATTACTGCTACTTCAAGCTCTTATGACACACACTCACAACCACATAGACATGGGAAGGTTAGATACAGTGTGCCAGAAAGCATGTCAGTTCACATTTCGATTCTTGAGAAAAGACTATCTAGGATGATCTGTGATTAACAGCAACTTGAATATTTTGCCTCCCTGGACTGTTCTCTCCTTTTCCGGTAAGCCGCATTTTCCAGCCTTCTACATGTTTTCTCCTTTTTATGTGTGAATGTGCATGTGTAAGAGTGAGAAACAGAGAAAGACAGGAACACAGAGGGCCTCTGGCTCAAGGTCATTGGTTTAGGTCCTCAAAGGGGTTTAAAAAAAAAAACACCCTTACAGATACTGAACTATAGTTTACGTTATTCTTACAGATCTTATTTTTCTCTCAGATTCTGCAGAGACACCAGTGTGCTTCACAGGACCCATAACATTACAATATACATGCAGGAGAAGACCCAGAGCACAGATTAACTATTTAACAACTCAGAGGCAGTGAGGAAGGGAAAGCGAAAGATTCTTGCAGAAGAGTACAGAGTTTACAAACTGAAGTAGAGGAAATCTCAATCATGGAGAAACACATGCTACAAGTCATGACAGAAAGGTTTACAGGACTATGAGCTAAAGCAAGAGTTTTCAAATTTGTTGATGCCAATTAGGGAACCTCAAATATAATGTTCCCTTATTATGATACTGTAAGTAGGTACTGTTAGACTAAAAGAGAAACATTTTTCATTTGTGTCTTTAAAATAAAATCTTAAATCTGTTTTTTTCTTTTTTGTTAAACAGGAAAACATTTTCAAGCAAATTTTAAGAAGCACAACTGCTTTCAACATTGATGATAATAAAAAATATTTACTGAGCACTCAATCATCATTTTATAATAAATTCTAATCATTTTAGACTGTAGACAAAAGTATTGGCTGGTGAAAATTCAGTTTTGCTATTACATAAATAAATCACATTTTAAAAAATATTGAAATTGTACAAATATTTCACAACAATACTGTTTTTACTGGGGTTTTGAACAAATAAATGCAACCTTGGTGAAAGACTTTTTTCAACAACATTTCTTACATCACCGAATCTGTTGCTGACTTTTTTGCCATTGTTTTAAAACTCATGGTAAAATGTGTTAAGCTGACCTGACAGTATAAAACACCTAGAGATTATCAAAATAGCTAAAATGTTTCATAAACAAACATGGAAGAGGCAGGAAGATGTGTAGAACTCTGTGAATGACAGACGTTCCTATTCTGTGGAAATCTGCAGAGCTTTCTGTGCTGATTCTGTGTGGGCTGAGTGACGGGTGACTGGATGAACAAACACACAGAGAGATGGAGAGAAGCAGCAGCTGTGATAAATCCAAGTAGAAAAAAGGTAGAAATAAATAGAAGAAAAAAGAATAAAGTGAAGGTATAAACAGCTGGGATATTGAGATACTAAAATCAGTTTTTAAAGTCTCTTAAAAAAGACTGGTGGCCTGGGAGGCATTGCCTGAAGTGATTTCCTTTTGTTCCCTCTTCCTCCCCCAAGGACCCTTAATTACACTTGTCGGAGGCACAGGGGGTCAGAGGGGTGGGGGTTGATGGGATGCTGGAGAATCTCTTCATGTATTATGGAGGAGTGAATCCCCTTGAGAATTATGCATGTGTGTGTGTGTGCGCGTGTGTGTTAGTGAGGCATGATGTGGGGGGGGGGTAGTCTCTCGGCAATCCTTCTTCAGCAGTTCAAAAGATGTGTGAAGAACACATGAATTATAAATCCCATCTGCACAAGACAAGTGTGAGAGAGTATTAAACACTAAATGCATTTGAAAGGTGTGATTGGAAGTGCTGCTCCGCTTCCAGTGTGTGAATGTGGGTGTACTCCTGCGTCTACATGCACAACAGCTCCTTGTCAGTTTCTGTGCGCACACTCTTGTTATTTGTGGTGCACTCCAGATAAACAAATCAGAATGTATTCATGCTGTCTGCGTCTATGCTCTCAAAACTGCACAATCAGCTTCAGCGCGACTGGGAGTTTGCTAAAGAGACTCTGAGAAGTGGTCATTTTTACCGTATACATCAGGAAGAAAGTAATAAGTAAAAAAAAAACTCCACTGGTTCTTTGACGAGCTTAAAGGAAAGCATATTTATTAATATTTTGAAGAAGTACATATTCCTATCATCATAAACTACACTAAATAACAAAGGGGTTTTCAATTCTGGCATCTTTCTTTCAGTTTAACAGAGCCATGTACAGCTGAGTCTGACAACAGGTGTGACTCTTAAATTGTCCTCCGCTTACAGGAGCACCTCGAATATTGTCTGCATGAACAAATAATGACAAACCCAATTTCTGCTCTCACAATACCTGTGAATAATGTCTGTAACTGTACGGAGACTTTCAATCTAACTGAAACAACTAGCTGTCTAGTTAGGTTTTGTTCAGACAACACGTATTGGACACTGAATATTTATATAGTTATATAATGCAATCATCATTACTGAAGCTAACTGAACTGTGTGTGAGCAAAACTGTATTTATCAGGACATGCAACTATTTTATGATGATGTGGGAATGTAGGATTAAACACGGAATTTCAAACTGTGTCTCCTCAGGGGGCCTCAAGGGGGTGATAGCAGGTTAAAAAAAAAGATTTTACAAAATGTGTCCTTGGACTGTTAAAAATAATGAGATATTAGTCTGAGATATGAGATAGAAGTCATGCCCACAGACCACCCGCTCCAATCGCTAAATGTCTGTTGCATATGGTGCACCAAACTGGAAACACTTTCACAAAGTCAGAAGTCTAAATCTGATCATTTACCAAGCTTGGACGACCTTTTGCCAAGATATGAAAGGATTCCAAAGTGATCTCATTTTATTAGCTGTCCTCTCACATCTATAATTGAAGATGAGGTGAAGTCCCTCACAGAAAAGGGAACTTCTGCAACACAAATGAACGTACCAACACTGACACTGCAGTATGTGAATTCAGTATTTGGATCACCTGAATTGCTTGATGGCACTAAAAAATAGAGAGACATGCTCCAAACAGACATGTACCGATAGCTTCTTATTAGAATGGCTGTTGATGAAGTTGATGAAATTGGTGCTTATTTGTTATTTCTGTCAGTTTAATTAAAAAAGGATATATTTTACACATGATACTTTTACAATGCAAAAGTATGAACATTTTTTACTATCATCAGCTCGTACATGTGCACTGGTGAAAACGCAGGCAGAGATGAAACACCATCAGTGCTAAATGGTTAAAATTAGAGAACACAAGTGAGAGCTCGCCAGCCGTGGGCTGCTGGTTGAGAAACACTCGTTTAGCTGCTGACTCTGTACTTAAGTCAAGTTCAAAAGAGAGTAGTTTTCCCACTTCAGACTGGGGTGATTTACATATAAATTAATAACATATGCAGAATGACTGTGGTGGATACGAAAAAAATATTGCATGTAAACAGAGTTAAATCTAAGATCACTGACACTGAAACATGCATTTTCAGTCTAAGTAAAGAACCTCAGGAGAAGTACACCGCTGTCATAAATACCTCTTTTGCTCTATAGGGAATTAAACCAAGACCTCAGAGGAAACACCCACACACACACACACACACACACACACATAATCACATATTCATTGATCACTGGAACTTGCTGTGTTCTCGCCCTCTCTCTACTGACATACAGGTCAATAACAACAAATAAAGAGCAGTAGCGTAGAAGCAAACAGAGTGAGTTAAAAACAAAAGCTCATGTTAAAGATGCCACAGAGGATTGGTAGCAAAAATAAAATGCTTAGGTAAGACGACATCAGCAAAATGAAGTGTCACTATGCAATGTGAACAGTTGCTAGCCAATTCCTCCAGAATCTGTCCTCCACCCCAAGCTGCCCTTATGTCCTGCTGGTAATATATAATGTGAAATTTAATGGAGTATACGTATATTTTTAGGTGTGTAAAGTCTGTCAGGGCTAGTGCTAACTGAATTATTAAGGTGCCTAATTATTATGGTGTCTCTCTAGGTATCTTCAAATCAGCTTTGATGTATTTATTTTATGTACCCTGATTGCCCAGATAACTGTTATCTGATAAACTGTTATCTTTTAAAGGTACAGTTCTGCCAAAAATAAAAATTCGGACATAATTTACTCACCCTTATGTTATTTAAACAAAATTTCATTATTGGCTACTCTATCCATTTATGATTAATATATGAAAATAAAACATATTGAAAACTAAAGCTACTTTTATTAAAGTGATCATCCCTTCAAAGATTTAATCATCTGCCATAATAATTTAACAAATCTTTATTTGGTGGTTTTCTCAGCCAAGTGATAGATGTTATTTATTGTTATCAGTTTAATCAAAATTTGATTAGATTATCCTCCATCAACAGCCCTGCCAGAAACTTTGTTACAGCATTCTTTCATTTACTGTCCAAGTAACACAGTACAATAATGGTCAGACAATGACATAATGTGTGTTCTAATTTATTCAAATGAACAAACCCTGTACCTTAAGCTACTTCCTTACTAAACTACCAAAAGAATGTCACACACTTTTCTGCCATGATGGAGATAATGTTCAACATTAACCCGACAAATGAAAAGCCTCATGGCCTGAGCTGAACTTAAATCTCCAGTTTAATTTGATTTATCTGCTCCCAGTGTCTTTGAATTCAGACGGTGTCAGTGCATAATTTATGAGTTGAACAACAACAATTAAAACATCAACACAGAAGACTCTACATAATTCATTGAATGACTTGTTAAGAAAGACTGGCTGTCTGGTTAATGACGGACCGTTCTTTGAAGTCTGGGATTCGGCGGCTCTATGAATATCATGAATAAAGTAAGAGAAAATTTTACTAATTCGATTCATTTATTCTAGAACACTGATTTTTTTTTTTAGGAAAGCCATCTGTGTTAGTGAAACATTTTCCTGCATGAGAGGCACAAGAGCGGAGCGGCCGTTCTCACCAACTGTTCCGTACAAGCACCATGTGCTAACGTAAGGCAACTCAAGTGCGTCGAATACAGCCCTTGATAGGTGGGATAAGTAATATGATATCCTTACGACTCAAATAACTAAATGAAAAAGAGCATGAAGCTGTTCATCAGGAACTGAATGAAGAAGGAAGCATTCCACTTTAATTTTGCCTTCCTGCTATAAAAAAATATCCAGATGGCCACAAAGGTTCCCTACCTGCCCAAACACATGTCAAGTATAGTCCTGTGCCCTTTCTTTCAAAACATACTCTCTTTTCAGCTCCTCTAGTGCACATTTCTACCATGTTTGCCTGCATGTAACATGGGGTCCGTTAAATGCTGAAGCTCTAGCTGAGAAAAAGACAGTGTTTAGCATTCCACCTGGTCATTAGGCAGCTGTGCAACTGATATATTCTGAGCCCCAATGTAAAATTAATGCCACCCTCATATCAACCTCAGACAGACAGGCTAATGAGAGCATTGGAACAAACATGGCATCAATTATTCCATATGCGGCACTATATTTTTAGCTCCATCTTCTTTTCACACTTCAGTGGCCTCGATCTTTAAACCCCACAATAAATAATAAGTTTCTCTCACGATAGACTGGTCATTAAGCCTAACTCTGACTAACCCAGAAAGGTTTACAAAGCCCCAAACAAAGCAAAACAAATAAAGACCTAACTGGGAGTCATTAAACGGTCAGGGTTAGTTGCTAATAGTGGATAGTGTGAGGCAATTAGCACATGGTCCGGGAAAGCCCTCAGCAGTCCTAATTAAGTCATCTCTAAGTTCACTGCAGAGGCACTTATCACACCCAAGAGGATGGCAGAAACCAACACAAGAGAGAGATCCAGGCATAAACAATGGTAATTTCTAAATGATGTACTCGCTATGCTCTCTACATGAACTTCTGCTTCTTAGATGGTAAAATTGCATGGTTTGAACAAAGGCATGTTTTTACTTCTTACAACCCTGTTTTCTTTCCATAATAGACCGTTTCCCTAGCCCACAGACAGTCTAAGCCTGTTGGGTGAAATGTTTTATAATGAGGGTCAGCTGTGACCTGTTGATGGTCAGTTTGAATGTTTTGAACCGAACAAAGGTAGACCTCAGTAATCTACATTCACTCTCTTTGCACTGGCATCTGCTCTTGGATTCTCCTCTTGCCTTATGCTCTTCCTCTTTACCTGAGCTCTGTCTTCTTGGACAACGGTGTATAAGGCCATTAGGTGAGACTCCAGCCCTCACTGGCATCTCTCTCTCTCTCTTCAGAGCTTCAGGAGCTGTTCACACAGAGCATGTTTTTCCATTCCATTGTGCTAGTTTTCCATTGTTTTTCCATGTAAACACACATTAGATGGACATGGATGTTGCATTCGCCTCTTTTGCAGTGTCTCATGCATGCCGCAGCATTCTCAACACAACGCTCAAATTAAATTAAGTTCATCTTTTGAAACTTCTTTTGAGTTTTTCCCCATTCTACTACCTGCATCTCGTGTTTTTCAAAGCAAAAAAATGCATTCTATATAAAATGCATGCTTTTGCTGCACTCTATCTTTTCCTATTTCTTTCTCTCTCACACGGTTAATTCAAAATGCATCTTGTTTCAATTGAATTATCTATTCTATATTTCAATTTTTATAACTATTTAATCCAATATGTAACCATTTAAAGCAGTAACATCTGATTAAAGCAAGAAATCACAGACACAGTTTTATACCATATCTATTTATCATGCTGTTCATCTTTCTTAAATCATTTCAGCCCTTCAAAAAAAAAAAAAAAAAAAAAAAAAAAAAAAATCACTGCAGTAAATATACAAATTTTATTAGCATAATAGATCTTTTGTAGTTTGGAAGCCCACATATTCACATAACTAACTGGGTGTTTCTAAGTCTTAGCTGAAGATCAGATTAAGTACAATCTAAAGAAATTATAACATTTTATTTTATAATTTTTATTTTATTTATTTAACAAATGTATGAGAAAAATTGGATATGTTTGAAGACACATAATGAAAGGGGCATGGAGAGGTTAGAGGTTAATAAAAAAAAACTGAACTGTGTATATTGTTACATTTGTGTCCAGCCATTTGCTGTCTGTACTGTGCATAATGTGGTTTTGTCATGTTCAATACAATTGTTCAATTGTTTTTCATTTAGCAGCACAACCTGTAAGAGGAGCAACATTTTGTTCCTCTGCAAAATTCACACACATGGATAAGCTTGACTTGATCTGACTGAAGCTATAGTATTTAATATTTCCCATGAGAAATCTAAAATTGGCATAAAACAAATCAATAGAAAAGCTTGAAAAGATTCTCAGGGGGAATCTCAAGGGAAAATCATCTGAATTACAAACTGACAGTTGTCATCTGAAAAAGCGCCACAAGGGATTTTTCCCCCCAACCCGCTGTTAAAAAAATTGTCCTTATTGCGACTGAAGTCACTTTTGTCTCTGAGTCTGTAGGTTTTAAGTGTTTATACCTAAATTTGACCTGAATGGAAAAAAATCTTCTGTCACTTACCTCCAAAGGGAACTCTCAAGAACTTTGTTGGAGTCTGCATGGAAATATTTAGTGAGAATGAGGATGACCTACGAAGAGAAGAAAAGTGTCATTAAACATTAAATAAAAATAATTATATTTATACATACATATACACATTTTTTTTTTTTTACAATTATATTAAAAAATACAGTTGTGTCCAAAAATCAAATTGAAAATGTGTGTGAGATGGAGCAAATCAAACACATTAAGAACACAACACTCAATCCACCTTTCTCTTGTAGGTTCTCATATCCGTAGCGAACATTGCATTTGCAAAAACTTTTGGAAAGTCTGGAAGAAACTGAATTTCCTGAGAAAATGTTCCCTAAATCCAGCAGAGAGCCATCACTGCAAGTGTCGAGTTCTTCAGACTTACACAGAAGCATGACGTGTTTGGTGTTAGAAACAGTATACGCTAACCTTATTTGACAGTCATCAACACTTGATGGCCAACATCTCCCTAGCTTCTGCTAATAACTACTCTATTTCTTTCTTTTTTTTTCTTTTTTGGATCTTTAGGACTGACTGCACTGCAAGCAGTTGCTATAGTATTGATGAACATACAGTGCATTTATTTTGTTAATTTTTCTTTATGAGTTTTTTTTTTCTCATAAAACAATAAAAATCACACATGCAATGAGCAAGCGGGGTGAGTATCAACAAGCTACACAAAGTTTTCTTCAGTAGCTTTCTTCAACATTCATTAGTTGCAATATAGTATTTTAATCCAGACAGGTACAATACACAGCTGCAATAGGTCTGAAAATGCACATAGTAACATCTTGATAATTACAATTTATGTTGTAGGGTTTCTGTATGTATTTCTCTGTGTTGTGGCATTTTAGCAAGAGCAAACCTTAAAAAACAGCTATCTTTCTGATTAGGCTGCCAGTAATAGCTTCAATCAACACAATACATATGATGAAATCTACTGCAGCTCCACCACAAGAATCTTTCTGCCGTGTGATTCTACCTGCCTTGAAGTATTTTTACAATGAAACCCACTGTATCTCTATAAAACTGGTTTCAATCCAAGCATGTGTAATGGACGGTAAATGCTTTTTTGAGCATTAAGATATAAAACACATGTCGAATAGAGAACACAGACCAACACACACACAAAATGATGCCTTCCTCTGGTCTATCTGGTTGAGGTATAAAAGCCAGGGTGGGTTGTATCCTTAAAGTCTCTCCTATCTTTTATTCATGTTAGTAGGACGCCTGAGTTTGCAATAACAAATCAGTAGTGTGTGAGTGAAGGGGGATGACTTCTGTCTGTGTGTCTCCTTTATCTTTCTCTACTGCCTCACACACTGGGTCTCTGACAGCAAAGCCCAGTGGAAAAGCAGCACCACGAAAAGGGTCAGAGAGATTCAGGGCCTTGGCAGGGTGACTGACAGGGCAGTACTGGAATGTGGCAGGAACCGTGTGGACCGGGCCAGCCTTGGGCTTTGCTTGGGGAATTGGCTGATATGGTTATTGCCCTGAGCTTGTCCCTCCCTCTGTAGACGACAGAAGTGCTAAAGGTCAGAAAGGTGTGAGCAAAAAAAGCAAAGGTTTTTTACCAGTATGGAGGTTGTGAATGGCCGAAAAGCTATTTTAACCTTTAACAGTGATTCATGGCAGGTCTCAAGCCGAACTGTACAAAAAACAAAAAACCCAGTTCAGTAAAAATTAAGTTATTCCTGGAGTCATGTTGATATATTGTAAAAAGTTAATTGCATTCAAGCCAGATATATATAGGATATACCTGATGTCAAGGATTCAGTATATAATATGCTTTATTTCTTACAATTAAAAAAGCAATTTGAAAGGGCCAAATATGTTTTGTTCTAATAAATTATTTCTTTAAATGTTTTTTAATACAGTTCAGCTGCTCTTGAGTGATATAAGTTTAAGATTCAGTGTAATCATGCTTGCAATTTCCACATTCATAATTATTCATAAAACAAAAATAAATTCCCACATACTGTTATTGACATTCAAGTTGGTAAGATTTTTTAAATCTTTCTGAAAGAAGTCACAAAGGCAGCATTTATTTGATCAAAAATACAGTAAAAACTGATATTGTGAAATAGGCTATTTTTACAATTTATATAACTGTTTTGTATTATTTCACTATATTTTATAATGTCATTTATTCCTGTGATGGCAAATCTGAATTTTCAGCAGCCATTACTCCAGTCTTCAGTGTCACATGATTCTTCAGAAATTATTCTAATATGTTGATTTGGTGCTCAAGAAACATTTCTTATTATCAATGATGACAATGTTGTGTAGCTTAATTTTTTGTGGAAACTGTGATTACACACACAGACATTTAAGTTAAAAAAAAAGAACAGTGTTTATTTGAAATAGAAACCCATTGTAACATTCTACATGACTATACTGTCACTTTCAATCAATTTAATATATCCTTGCTAAAAAAAGAAAAAAAAATCCTTTATTCCTTATTAAGCCAAAACTTATTATCCTTATTGAGTCAAAACTTTTAAACATTCGCATATAAGAGGGAATTAGATAAATGAATCAAATCAAAAGTATGATCTTTCTATTTGACTGTAATTCTACAAATAGTGCATATGAATCAGCACTGTCTCATTTGTTTTGTTTTTCGTTTCTGATTTGAGCAAAAGCAAGCCATCTGATCATTATCAAAATTGTTCAAAACAAGTCTGCTTTTTGTGTATTATTACTCCACATATTATGTTCCTTTCCTTTCTCCCTCGTTCTGTTTCCCTTTGTCTATCATCGACTTCCATCAAAACAAATCTGAAAAGCATCTCAGGCATCAGGCCCCCAAACATCCTCTTGGCTATTCATGCTATAATTTGTCAAAAACATAACTATTTACCAGATGCAATCTGTAACTAATTTAAAGAGCCTTTCTCTCTGGGAATACTGAAGAAAATGAGGCTTACTGTTACTGCAAACACAGCTGTATCTGGAAGAATAACCAAGTCTCTTTTTCCACTTATGATTTTTCTTACATACATGGGGATGAATAAAACATTTATCAAACAGTGGTTGAGTGGTCTACATTCACTCAACAAGGCAGAAGCATTTGTTCTTTCCACAAAAATACCACAGTGTGATTAACAACAACTGCAAATCTTCCTTATTCATCAGTACATACACCATTTTGACGATTCCTTTTGAACTAATTATGCTGAACCTAATCACACATATTAGCTGTCCACAATGCATTTTGGCATCAGGCTACACAGCACAGAGTTTTCTCAGTCCACCCAGGGGGCCGAGTGTCCCCGCACAGGCATCAGATGGTGGCCTTTGGAAAGAGTCTGTCTGCACCCAGCTGTCTGCAGTACAACGCTAATGAACCACTGGGAGCAAAGCCTTTCACTCACTCACATCATGCAAATACAGTTTGAGGAAAAGAACAACTGATGATCAGCAGCTTAGAGCAAAGCCCACTGAACTCATTACTGACATCAGCATGCAGGGAATAATCTTCACATCATTTACTTTGAGCAATAACAAAGATGACATCAGCTGAGAGTGAAGAGAAGCGAAGACTAAATGTACAGGCACTCTGGCGGCAGCCCCTCAGTTTATCTGCTTACCAAGAGGAAGTGAGAGCAGACACAAAAATATAAAAAAATTAAAAATAAAAATACAACAGTAAAATCAGCACTGAGGACAAGAAGAGCCTGTCACTGAGAGTAAATCTTGTCATCATAAGTGTCTAGAACAAAATAATATAAACTCATTTAAATTTTTTGCTGATATTCAAATTCTAGTGTTTTGAGACAAAAAATCAATCATTTTAAGTGCATTAATTGATTTATGTATCACAACATTATAACGTACAGATTGAAAAAAATGGACATTTCTTTTTGGATATTTCTTTTCACTTATAAAACAAGAATTATTTGATACCAATGTTAAAAGATTCACTTTCAGGGACTGTTAAATGACAAAAAAAGAATTAAAAAATAGAAATGTAAAAATTGGGTAAATGAGCATGTACAACTAAATAGATGTCAAAAGAAATGTTATAATATTTAAAGTTGCAATGAAACAGAAGTAGCAAGAGAACTTTTATTCCGTACTGTGATATACATCCAAGTTTGAGATTATTGTACACGTTAAAAATAAAAGATCAGGCACATCATTAAAAATAAACTTAAGCCATGCATTTCTAATGCTTGGATCTTTAGGAAGGCTATGCAAAGTTTTGGGAGGAGTATAGAACACACCTTCTTGATTACATATGACACATGTTAAGGGGTGAGAGAAACAGCACAGAGTGAAAAAAAAGAGAAAAAGTCTGACTGTAAATACAATTCTCTTCTATACACACTACTTGAGGTGCTAGAATATGCTTAACAGAGCAGCACTTCAAAAAAGGATAACAGAGAGACTAAAGCTTTTTCTCAAACCTCAGCAAAGATCCCTGGGATTTGTCACCATCGCTGTCCTGCATAAAAGCAGATAAATGCCTCAAGCATTACACACACAGATTTGGCTTGCCAAGATAGGAAAAGTATAAAAGTGCCTCTTGTATCCTTTCTCAGCTGCGTCACAGAAGCCTTTATGCTTAAATCATTTATCCGTAACTCAAAAGGGATTTTTTCTTCAGTGAAATAAAATGTTGTCACTAAAGAAAAGGCAGGAGTACAGTTTGTCTCTCCATCTGTACTGTTGTGAGACGAAGGGTCACAGTAGAGCTGGGGGGAAACTATGAGTAATGGTGATAGAGGCAGAGGATAGGTAGACATCAATCAGTCCACTGCACAGCAACAGACAGACTCTCTATCGGAAACCTTAGGAGAAAAACTGCTGTGATGCCAGTGCATTTATACCAACACACTGGCCCTCATCCCAGAATATCAGCTTGGCAAACTGGTTTTAGCTACATCTAAATCTTAGTCTAGAAATATCTTCAGTACATCACATGCTGGGAAAGACTGCAATTTGCCTAAAAGACCGCAAGTACAGCGCCTCCACATAAGGCTTCTGCAGGGCATCTTTTATGGACACTATAAATCTGGTACTAATTAGATGACGAGACAGAGAGCAGGTGCATAAGACACCAAGAATTAAATATTACAATATCAATTATGGAAGCAATTATTGTTCTCACTGACATTGTTTTATATAGTTCTCAAATGATTGGCCCCTGAAAAAGAGACAAACATCTGAATAGATTCTAACCAAGCAGGACACAAGGGGGGCCACTGATGAACCGCCTGACCTCCCCATGTCTGTCTGCGGTTGTGTTTCCTCCTCCTACTGGCTATGTTGCATGCTTCATTTTCTCATGCCTGAAGTGCTTCAAAACCCAAAGAGAAAAGAAAGGACACAGAAATGTATTATTCCAGTCATATTTTCTCAGGCTGCTCCAAAAACTGCCAGTGCATTTTTCAGCAAGCCTTCGAAAAAGTGCACAATTTTCCTGAAATTTGTGAAATTCTCTCTAAAAAAAGTGGCAAGAAAAAGTTCTCTATTTGTAGCTTTGGGAGAATGACATTTCTCAGCCAGTTGGTGACATTTATTAGGGAAAAGTCAACCAGCCTGTGACGAGACGTGAATGGACAAACACAATGCCACAAGAGGCTTCATTGAAAAACACATCATGGCAAACATATCACATGTGAACTGTGACTGCACAGAGCACTGACTTCAGTTCACTATCCGACATTCCAATGAACTTGGCGCTTCTTTAAAGAGCAGTGAATCAAGTGATAGAGAAGGGGAAATAATTCACTGAGTCTATGCTGAAAGTCATTCTTATGAAGCCAGACAAGGAAATGAATCACTTCGCAAGAATACACAATCCCTTAAAGGTGCTGTATGTAGGATTGACAGTCCAAATTCAAAATTTTGGGGAGGGTTTTTTTTTTACCCGGCACCTCCTCCTCAGACTTGAGGCACACGCAGGTTGCCAGATTGACGACAAATACAGGATCAAGCACACTTGACGATGAATGAAATAAAATATGCCGTGTTTTCCGCCAACTGGCAACCCAGGATGCCGAAATACAATTGGGTAAACTGTCAGTGGGCGGGTTTCACAAACCAAAACAAAGATCAACATTCTGGCCAGGAACGCACATTTTTAATGGAGAATAACTGACTGCAGCATTGTTTTTCAGATAAAAAAAGTATGTACCTTAGCATGTTTCTTAAATATCTGCAAACATATTATGGTATTTTTATGCTTTAGTAGAGTGAAAAACTTACATACAGCACCTTTAACTAACATGTCTGATGCAGTGGAACCACACACATAGAAAAAGATACATAGAAAGCCATTCATAATTTAAATGACTGTATAGTGCCTCTCAAATTAACGAATGATTGGACAGAATGGGGATACCAATGATAAACGTCTAATTTATGTTCCTCTGCATTAACTGGACAGTACTCCAGTTTAAAATGTGACAGATGATAATCCATCCCAGACTGATTTACCATAATCCAGTGTCGTTTTGGGTTTAAGTATGGATCCCTGAAGATTACTTCACACCATTACACAGCTCTCTCCCCCATCAATCACACAGATTGACTAGGTAATCTCAGAAATGTGAGATTATGAGAGAAGTAGTGTGCCTTTAGATGTGCCTGTAGAAAACGATCTGCTTAAATCAAGGAGGTTAGCTAACTAAAGCATGTAGGCAATGTCTTATAAAGCACTTTCACAAGAAACTTCTAAGAATATTAACATAATGTCACTTTACACTGCAGAGTTCATGTTAAAGTATAATTAGATGTGTAATGTGCAATTAAAATGTAATTGTTTGAGAACAACCTGCAGCTACATATTTTATTCCTACTGCCATAGGAAGTAATTACATTCATTTACAATACAGGAACTCTGCAATTGCAAAGGCTTAAATGGTTGAAACTCTATTCTATATTGATTTTTAAAAAGCACATAAATACAAACAAATAAATAGCAAACTGTGGTTTTATGTTATAAGTGATAGTCTGAGAAAGCTTCGTTGTGTAGCATCCGCTCTGTATGCTCTGTCACATGAAGTGTAAACACAAAAAAAGTCACACCTGATCATTTCATTCTTGCTGGATTTTTTTCTTGTATTATTTTTCTGGCACAGACTAACATTCAAAAAGAAGATAAAAAAAGAGACAGTAAAGATATTTACAATGTCATTAAAAAATTATATTAAAAAAAGCTGTTCTTTTGAACTTTCTATTAAAATTTTAACCATTTTCAACACTGATAAAATTCAGTTTTGGAATCAATTACATTTTAAAATGACAAATACAGTTTGTAATATTTCAGAATATTTTTTTATCAAATAAATACAGCCTTGGTGGTGAGCATAAAAGACTTTTCAAAGACAAAGAAAATATTACAGACACTGTAAGAATGGCAGTATATCTTGTTCTACTTTGACACAATCTGTTTCCTAAGTACTGATTGCCAATAAACACCCGGCATGTGAGTGACAGCTGATGCAGGAAATGCAAGGAAGCACCACAGACCCACTGTCCAGCTGTGTTGTTTCCTCCCAATGATTTTATTCCCATCACTCCCTGTAAATCCAGCCAGACTGCTGAATCCAAGGGAAAATAAAACACAAAAGTGAAAGCACAGGGTGTCTAACTGTGAGTGTTGTGTGCTTGTATGTTTGAGACGTGATTGAATGGCCTGCAACGGTGCATTGATGAACTAAGAGGAAAAGTAGGCTTATAATGAACTCTGCAGATAGAAGATCTGGCAAGGCTTCCTGGCACGCTGACAGTGGAGGTTTTTCTCAGCCAGACACAGTGAGAGAAGCCCATAGTGGACACAGCTGTTATTACTGGCATAACAGCTGTCACCTTTGCAACACAGTAATTTTTTTCTCTCAATCATCCCTTTATGTTGTAATAATTTCCCATATATATAAATTATTCTGTCTATATCCACCCCTCACCCACAACTCTCTTTTGCTTTGGTAGATTATTGCCTCTGCAAGGCAATAATTCCTCTTTGATGATACATTTCCATCTATATTTCTTTTTGACATTCTTTAAATTTGAGGCTTAAGCCTCTTCCTGACAAGAGTGGCTATGTTATCCGTCTTTATTTATTTGTGTACTTGTGTGGAGTGAACAGAGAACAGATAACTTTTATCTCGGATATAAAGGATGAGGTTCTGAAGCTGTGGGACTAGGCCCGGATCGAATTGAAATGAATACGTTATGCATAACTACTAAAGGTTCATACTTAACATTGGGTGCTGGTTTTGCACTCTTTGTTTAGGCTTTGAAACCGTCTTAAAAAGCAGCAGAATGTGAACCCCATTCCGTCCTAGATTCTTTAAGGTGGACCGCATAAAGCTGCACACTCCACTGAATCGATAAAAAAATGTTTGCAGATCGCCATGTTTCACTTAAACATATAACTTCAAAACTTGTTGGGTGGTAATTGTGAGTGGGACCAAAACAAGAAAGACAAAAGAAAGTAAGACAAAAGAAGAAAGAAATATAATAAAAGATATGATTTTTTTTTTTTAAAGAGCGATACATATTTACTTAATATTAAAAAAAAGACTAAATAAATGATGGCAAACTGTTGCTTGCCTTTCAATACACTTAACTTTGTAGGGTAATAAACACTTAATCTGTAATGCCACAGGTTTTAAGTTTCAATCAGATACATTTAGAAGTAATCCATAAAATGGATGTCAATCTTAAAAAAGAGATTATATCCATACAGTAATTAAACCTTTTTTAACCAGGGTGGTCCTAACAGAGCCCTGGCCCAGAAAAGTGCGTGTGTACAGTATACAGTGGGAAAAATATTTATTTGATCCCCTGGTGATTTTGTAAGTTTGCCCACTTACATAAAAATGAAGGGTCTGTAATTTTTATGGTAGGTTTATTGTAACGTATAGAGACTGAATATCAACCAAAAAATCCAGAAAAAAAAACACATTATATAAAGGTTCGAAATTGATCTGCATTTCAGTGAGTGAAATAAGTATTTGCTCCTCAAGCAAAACAAGACTTAGTACTTGGTGCCTTGTTGGCAAGCACAGAGGTAAGACTTTTTTGTAGTTGGTTGCCAGGTTTGCACTCATCTCAGGAGGGATTTTGAACCACTCCTCTTTACAGATTCTCTCTAAATCCTTAAGGTTTCTTGGCTGTCCTATGGCAACTCGAAATTTCAGATCCCTCCATAGATTTTCTACAGGACTGAGGTCTGGAGACTGGCTAGGCCTCTCCATGACCTTGATGTGCTTCTTCTTGAGCCACTCCTTTGTTGCCTTGGCGGTATTTTTTGGGTCATTGTCATGCTGGAAAATGCTTCAATACATCTTCAGTGTTCTGGCTGAGGGAAGGAGGTTTTCGTCCAAGATTTTACAGTACATGCCCCGTCCATTTGCCCCTCAATGCAGTGAAGACGTCCTCTACCCTTAGCAGAAAAACAGCCCCAAAGCATAATGTTTCCACCTCTGTGCTTGACTGTAGGGATGGTGTGCGATAGTCAAGTAGTCGAGTTAATGCCAAAGATCTCAATTTTGGTCATACCACTTTCTCCCAAGCCTTCTCTGAATCATTTAGATGTTCATTGGCAAACTTTAAACAGGCCTGTACATGTGCCTTCTTGAGCAAGGGGACCGTGCGCTGCAACAACAAGCTCCTCCCGTGTAGTTCAGGGGCTGATCCCTCACCTTTCTCATGATCATTCTTACCCCATGAGGCAAGATCCTGCACGAAGCTCCAGACCGAGGCCGAATGATGGTTGTTTTGTATTTCTTCCATTTCAGAATAATTGCACCAACAGTTGTCTCCTTCTTACCAAGCTTCTTGCTGACGGTCTTGGAGCCCATTCAAGCCTTATGCAGATCTACAAACTTGTCTCTGACATCCTTTGACAGCTCTTTGGTCTTGCCCATGGTGGTGGGAGAGGTTGGAATGGAAGATACAGATTGGTCTCATTTTTATTTCATTTTGCCTGTAAGTAAGGGATAATGTACATCCAGCCGGTTGTTCTAGCAGGAGGGGTTTTGTATCTGCCTGAAGGGGTTTATTCTGCGAGATACTTGTCACATAAGTAAATAATTAGACGCAAAATATTGATTTGAGCTGAAATATTTGAACGCAAAGCTTCTGTGAAGACAGCAGTTGCAAACAAGCAGCAAATTCAAACTAAACGGACATTTAAGGGAAACGGTGCAGTCAAACAACGTATCATACAACATTTCACCACAAAAATAATTAAGCCAATAAAAGAATCAAAACTAATATGTTTTAAAACCTTACCAGTTTGTTAGTTCTCTTATAATCCATTACAGCGTACAAAACAATCGTAGCAAAATGGCAGCAGCTGCGTTTGTATGAAACGAGAGCGAGTCCTCGATACCAGGATGACATAATTAAACAATTGTACACCATTTTGAATCGAGTTTTAATATTTTATTAGCTAAACAAATGCAAAGCTTCCACCAAGAAAAAATAGTTCAAGCGAGAGTACAGCGCTGACTGCTGTTACCCGGATGAGCCTGTGTTATAGTTTTTACAGGTTGTTATCCAGGGATAACATACTTCGGAATGTCGTGACTGAATCAAGTATTCCACAGAGCCGTGTAATAATGCCTGATAAAGCAGCGTTTGTGATCACAGTGCTGCTTTGTGTACAGCATAACCAGGGAAACTGCTATTTTTACAGCTCCGAAAGCGGCACCTAGTGGCAAAGAATGAATTTGCATTGTCATTCAGACCAATGAAAAAAAAAAAAAAAACAACAACAACAAAAAAACCAGTGGGTGGGCAGTATGCTAATGTTTCATGTTGACATCAACATGAAACAGCTTGGGATTCCTTTTTTTTAAAAAAACGACTGGTTTCAATGATCCAGGGTTGACTCTTTCTTTTGAGAGACAACTTTATACACAGTGCACTTTCAGATTTAAAACATTGCAGGATGTTTTCATTCACTTAGAGCTGTGTTACACACTGCATAAAAGGTAATTTCCAAAAATCCATAATACAGTAGGGGCACTTTAAATTGGCCATGTTCCACATGGGCACATAATCTGTGGGAGCCAGAATGTTTGCTGGTTGGTATGGGAACAAATACTTATTTCACTCACTCACTTATTTTAGTTCACTGAAATGCAAATCAATTTCTAACCTTTATATAATGTGTTTTTTTTCTGGATTTTTTGTTTGGTATTCCGTCTCTATCCATTAAAATGGACCCTTCATTTCTTTGTAAGTGGGCAAACTTACAAAATCAGCAGGGGATCAAATAAATATTTTCCCACTATATACATACATATATATACATATATACATATATTCTCCACAGTATTAAGAATCAAGCATATGTAAACTTTTGAACAGTGTCATTTTTATAAATTCAACTGTTATTTTCTGTTGTGGATTTATGTAAACATTTTTATGTGAAATATCTTATTCAGGTCCACACTAAATAAAAAATATAATAAAAAAAAATGTACAGACACACATTTTGAATTGCACGAAATATGTAATAAAAAAAAAATATTTAAAAGAGAAGCCAATAGCTTCAGATGACATGAGAAAACACAAATTCTCTGTTATAAACACCCACAATGTTTGCTTTAACCTCTAATCTTTTCCAAACAAAGCAAAAACCATTGCCTCGGTTAATAGAGTCTTCTTTGATGTGGGCTGGTGCCGTCTCAAGAAGTCTAGATTGGCCATGCACATATGAAACTATTGCTTCAATGTGAGCCTTTATCTGGATTAGGGGAAATTACACTGACCACTAGAAAGGGCTCCATCTGATGAGAGAGTAATTAAGAGGGATATGCTGACCACACAAGGTTAAGAGGGAGCAATGTAAACATGTTGAGTATAGAGAGATCTCTGAAGCTCAGCCTAATGCTCTCATGGCTAATTGAATCAACTATTTTTTTTGGCCTCTTCGCTCCATTAAACTGTGCACTGGCTCCCAAGAGTAAAGCATCTCACTGCTGCCCTCTCACCCCAAAAACTTTTCTATCACTTTACTTTTCATGTTTATATTTTTTTACAGTATCTGCTTGATGGTTCTCCCTATAATCAGTTCATTCATTTAAATCCATTTAGTCCACATAAACACTCAAAACAAATATTTACACTCAATTTACACTCAAAACAAATATTTAGGCTTAATACTTAAGATTTATGTATTTCAATTGCATATCAAATTTTCATCCATTTAGATTACATATTTATTTTTAACATAAACTAATGAACTTTATGTGATGCATATTGGCCAACCATATAAATGAAACAAGTAATGAGATTTATGTAATAGCACCTAGCACCAATAAATCCAATTTGCTTTAAATGTATAAGAAACAGGATTTTGCAATATTATGTAATAAACCCAATTTGCTTAAGATGCAGCACATTTAGGTAATGTTTATTAATAAACACAATGTAATTAAAAATCATATTTACAATTTAAAAAATGTTCCTCCCCCTTTCCAGTCACACTGCTGCAACAGAACCGGATACCTCAGGTAAATCAATGATAACAACATTTGTGACATGCAGTAATTTAGAAGACTCAGGGGTTGAGTGGCTTTGCACCACCACACTTTCCATGAATATTTAGTTACATGTTAGGAGTACACAAGTATAAAAGGAACATTCTAATCTAAATTTTAAACTTTTAACATTTAAAATGACTCAAGTACAAAAGTTTGCAACAAGTCATCTCAGTTTTCAGTTTAATCAGGGTTTTCTAAAACGATTCAAACGTGCAGACTCAGACTCAGCCTCTACACTTCAACAGTCCTGGAAGACTGACAAAGAGAATGAGTTGTGTCCCAATGCCAGTCACAGTGTGTTGTTCAGAAATGTTAACATTGTTTGCAAACTCTGACGTTTTAGATACATTTTAGAAACATCATTCAAACATACACTGCCTGGTCCAAAAAAAAAAAAAAAACTTTTACCCCAACTGATGCAGTGTGTAGTTTTTTATTTCTTATTAAACAACCATGTCGGATGTGTACCCTTGTACATTTGATGACAATCATATATGACCCTGGACGACAAAACCAGTCTTAAGTCACTGGGGTATATATGTAGCAATAGCCAAAAATACATTGTATGGGTCAAAATTATAGATTTTTCTTTTAAGCCAAAAATCATTAGGATATTAAGTAAAGATCATGTTCCATGAAGATATTTTGTTAATTTCCTACCTTAAATATATCAAAACTTAATTTTTGATTAGTAATATGCATTGTTAAGAATTCATTTGGACAAATTTAAAGGCGATTTTCTCAATATTTAGATTTTTTTGCACCCTCAGATTCCAGATTTTCAAATAGTTGTATCTCAACCAAATATTGCCCTACCCTAACAAACCATACATCAATGGAAAGCTTATTTATACAGCTTTCAGATGATTTATAAATCTCAATTTAGAAAAATTGACACTTAAGACTGGTTTTGTGGTCCATGGTCACATATGACAATCATATGACAACAACAAAATTCATCAGGCTCAATTTGTGAAACAGTGGTTTAGTGAGCATGAGGAATCATATTCACCCATGAATTATCCACCACAGAGTCCTGAGCTTAACCCTATTGACAGTCGTTAGGATGTGCTGAGCCAACTTTACAGAGTGGTTCGACTCTCCCATTGTCAATACCTCATCTCAGCCAAAAATGAAAGCAACTCTTGATGGAAATTAATGTTGTGATGTTGCAAGACGTTGTCGAAACAATGCCACAATGAAAGCACAATGTAATGAAAGCTAAAGGAAAATATGAAATATATTGATGAAATGAAATAATGAAATATGAGTTTGCAACTTATTTTTGGACAGGCAGTGTAAAGTCAACTCCAACACATCCCAAAGACTTTCACTGGGGTTTAGATCAGGACTCTGTGGTGGACAATCTATCACAGTTTGAGCCTGATAAATCTTGACATTGTCATCCTGGAATATGTACATGGGTATGTCTTCTGACAATAAAAAGCTAAGCACTGTATAGGTTAGGGTTAAAAGATTTGTTGCCAAACATACAACATGCAGAAACATGTCAATCACTGCAATCATGATCCAATCATAAAAACACAAGTATTTGCTTAATTAAATCCAGGCGGTGATTTTTTGGCAAGGCTTGTTCCACAGCCAGCTGTATTTAAACCATATTCATAATTTTTAACTTATCTTCTTTTATGTTCCACAGAAGAAACAAATTCATAGAGGGGTTGAACAACAAAAGGCTGAGTAAATAATAACAATTGTAATTTCTGAGTGAACCGTACCTTTAACTTTCTTCTATTCCTCAAGCTAGAGAGTTTCGGGTTCCTTTTCTTGTTCTAATTATAGCCTTATAGAATCTCCTATCATAGCCTCTATAACATACGGTACGGAAAAAGAAATGGTGATAGATATTTGTTTTCACTGGCTAGAAAGTATCTGCAATGTTTACTGGCAAGCAGTACTTTGTAAATATGTGACCACCCAGTTTTGTCTGTTTCTAAAATGTTTCAAGGTGGTCAGCCTTTGTATAAACAGAACAAACCTTAAAAGAAAAGAGACCCAAGCAAGACCAAATACCAGCTTTGAACCGAGTCAGATCTGTGTGACTGATCAATGTAATGTCAATCTGTCCTGGCTTTTCTTTTTATAGGTACTTAAAGTAGCTTTGCTACTTCTAGTTAGTCATTTCTCTATTGTGGAAGAGAATGATCTCAGGTAAAACAGCACTCATTTGCTCTCAGGTGAAACTGCTTGCATTAGTTGTCAGGTGAATCAGTCCTCTTACATGCTGAGCAGACTACACCACTCCACAACAATCTACTTCAGTGCCATTAGGATAAAGAACCACAGGGATCATAAGCTCATGGAAAAATTGAAAGACTTTCATAATGGCTGTTACCGTCTCAGATACCTGATTGCCTGTCAGGCAGACTTACAACAAAGTGGAAAAAAATAAGAGTGGTGAATTCAGAGAAGAGCACCCATCACCCATCGCTGAGCTCATGCCTAATCGTTGTCACAGAGTCTCAACATTCATAATTCATCCAAAGTAGGCCAGGGACTTTCTGCATCACAGAAAACACACCTAACAGGAACAGAGATCATGTTGTTATGGATGTTGTTAAGAGAAAAATAGCAGAGGCTTTAATATCATTAAAATAAATAACTTAATTAATACTTTGATCTATGTCTAAATGTTAATATACTGTACAGATTTCATACTTGTTATTAATGGCTATTATTAATTTTGGGGTTAGTAAGATTTTTTTGTCTGTATCTGAATTGATTCTTTTATTAAGCAAGGCTCAATTACATTGACAGTAAGTGAATGTAAAGATTTTACATTGTTACAAAAGAAAATATTCAGAACTTTTTATTCATTAAAAAAAATACTTTAAAAAAATTGTGATACTGAAGACTGGAGTAATGGCTATGGCAGTATGCACAAAACCGCAAAACCCCATGAAAGGTAGACACCAAAAAAGAGTTTCTCATATAAAATAAATGCATGTAAGCCAATGCTGAATAACAGCCATCTGAATCATACAGGAAAAAATAAATAAATAAATAATAATAATAATAATAAATCGGATCACTGCCATCATATTTAAAACACAGATGTAAATGTTATCCGTTTCTTTCCATTTCTCAAAGCCAAAATGTAAATAAAGTTACAGCATAACCCTCCAAACATACCATGTTTACAATATTTTATATAATAAAAATACTCTGACATAATCTGTTAATACAAGAGCACATGGAACAGGTACGCTTTACTTCCCCTTGTAACAACACCATCTTGCAAAATCATCACACTGACCATGAAATAAATCTGGATCTAACTTTACAGACCACCCCAGTAACAAACTTGAGTCTTGAGTTTAACTTAGTTTAACAAACTTCTAAAAAGAACAAACCCCATGCCATCAGACGGTTGCATGACTTAAAGCCAAAACAATGCTTCAGCTATCGCTGACATCCATTGCAGGAGCCCCAGAGCCAAGCAGAGCTGACCTTATCAAAAAAGCAACAAACAGAGAAGTGCTGTCAGAGCTAAAACAAGCAAAGGTCTGAGTCTGACAGTTAGCAGTTATGACTCCAGTAATAGAGGAGTTATTTTAAGACATTTTAGTGCTTATGGACTACAGGTACAAACATAAACACCATGCATGCATATGAGTCAGCAGAGGTTTGATTGAGATCATTTTGATTTGCAAAGGGTTGAGAGAATTCAAAGGGATCGGTGATATCAAAATATCCCCAAAATGAATAATTGAATACACTATCATTCAAAAGTTTGGGGTTGTGAGATTTTTTTTTTTTTTTTTACTTTTAAAAATTATTATTTATTCTGCAAATACACACTGAATTGATTCAAAGTGACAGTAAAGACATTTACAATGTTACAAAATATTTTTATGGTCATTCTTTATTTTAAAGTCCAATTCCCACTATTAACAAACCATTAATTATTGACTTTTCAATAAACTCCTAATTTGCTGCTTATTAATAGTTAGTAAGGCAGTTGTTAAGTTTAGGTATTGAGTAGGATTAGAGATGTACGTAAAATATGGTCATGCAGAACATGGGCTTTATAAGTACTAATAAACAGCTAATATGCTATTAATATGCATGCTAATAAACAACTAGTTAATAGTGAGAATTGGTTCCTATACTAAAGTGTTACCATTTTTATTTTAAATAAATGTTGATCTTTTAAACTCTTAAATATCAAAGAATCATGAAAAATGTTACCGTTCCCACTAAAATATAAAGCTACTCAACTATTTTTAGTGTTGACGATAATAATAAATGCTTCTTGAGCAATAAATCAGCATATTAGAATAATTTCTGAAGGATCATGTGACACTGAAGACTGACGTAATGGCTGCTGAAAATTCAGCTTTGCCATCACAGGAATAAATTACATTTATAAAATATTCAAATAGAGAAAAGTTATTTTATGTTGTGATAACATTTCACAATGTTTTTGATTTAACTGTATATATTCTATCAAATAAATGCAGCCTTGGTGAACATAAGAGACTTCTTTCAAAAACATTGGAAAAGCTTACCAACTCCAAACTTTAGAACAGTAGCGTATTTGACTTGACACCCAGGACAAATATGCAGCAACTGTGCAAAATTGATAAAACTTCACAGTTTCTCCATTTATTTCCCTCCACTGATCTGTACAAACTCTTGTAAGTACTGTATGTCACAAACATCATTGTTGTGAGAAAGACCATATTACTTCAACAGATGAAATAGCAGAGAGCACAAGAGAGACAGAGAGAGAGTGACAGATAAAGAAAAAAAAGAGAAACTCCATCTGAGTGAGTAAATGAATGAGCAAGTGAACAAATGAGAAAGGCAGAAGGTGAGAGCTTGGCCTTCCAAAGGCCTTACATAATGATTCCCATTTGAAGCAGAACACACTGCCTTACTCAGTGAACTTTAATGACAAGACCGCAATGAGAGAGTATCACACAAACTGATTCGCACAAACACTGTGTGTATCTCACAGACTGAATGTTTATATCTAAATCTACACAGCGTTTATCATGCGGGGGTGATGAAAAGAGAGCCTCTCGTTGATTCTTTCATTAAACCTTTCTGACAGTCATCTTGCTGAAATCGCATCCTCAAGCACTCTTTCCATCCTCTAAAGTGGACTGATGGCACACACAAGAAAGGTACCAGGTTTGAACAGAAATTTGATTAATGGCTGGTTTTATAAATATTCATTGCCAAACGCAATTGCTTTCATGGAATGTAACCAGATTTGAGGATTATTTGATGATGAACTCACATATTTTCCTTTTAATTGCACAGCATAATGTACTGAGGGATAATTTCAAGACTATAAACTTTCTTCCATCACCAGATCATGACAGAAAACAAAACAAAAATCACATGAAATGGTCTGCAAGGTTACATAACTAGGAAGCTCTGTATTGTGTTTCTTAGTCAGTGTTTACTTTCCACAGATAATGATGATTGATCTTGGGTCAGTGAGGTAAAAGTATCCCATGGCAATTCACGTCAACACAACCATAATCTGTTATATGACACCAGGGGAAAGAAGACATTATTACAGGGCTTTTACGGAGAGAAATGGCCTCAGGGAGAGTCATAATGAGGACGTCCAAACCAGTAGCACTCAGTGGACTATGTGTGTTGTATATATTGTGCATTACTGTGTACAGTCTATGTCAGAGCATAATAAATCAGCGAGATGCACTCACACAGCTACAGCAGCCCATCTTTAAATATGACTTTTTTCCCCTATAAATAGGATGTACTGTACATATACACATTCAACTGGACAGTTATCATCAAAATATTAAATTACATGTGCACAAGGAATTACAACAAAGCCAATAAATAAAATAAAATAAAATAAAACCAGGAGAAAAATGTAATCCATAAATCTAGGTAAGTAATGTAATTGAAGGCTAGCTGGAAGTAGTTTAAAATTTGAACAAATAACTGTTGTGCTTTTTCCCTGAAGTGTCTAGCAGTGAGACACAATGTAATAATCTACACTGTGTTCTAACAGACAAAACAATGACTTTATTCTACATCTGACTGACAGATGTAGGCTGAAAAAATAAGTCACAGTGATGTTACCATGGGCCAAGAGTTTCTCCTAAACCAGGGGTTACAAAACTCAGTCCTGGTGGGCCGGTGTCCTGCAGAGTTTAGCTCAAACTTACCTTAACACACCTGCCTGGAAGATTCTAGCATGCCTAGTAAGACCTTGATTAGCTGGTTCAGGTGTGTTTGATTAGGGATGGAGCTAAAGGTGCGTTCATGACATGTTGTAATGACCGTGATTACGAGATACCACTTGTAAAAAGCGTTCACGTCCTCGTAGAACTTGTAATTACAACTTGGGAGTTTGTATAAGAAATTGCTTGTAAATGATGTGCAAGAAGAAAGAGCTTATCACAAATGTGCCATTTATGAAGTATTGCCTAATAATTTTGGTTAACTCTGTGCATGGGTGTCCGTGATGGGAGTGATCGCATTCTGTGGGGCTGTTGTTGGCCTGTAAATGTGATAGTTTTCACATTATTGATGATTTACAGAGGAGGTCCATATTCTTTATTGGATTCCCTCCATCTGGCTCTCCAGCTACACAAGCCCTTTAAAACGTTGGGTGGATTTCTTTACAAAGATCTTATTTTATACTTGGACCATGTTTTGCAGTGGACATTCTGCTTAGATCTACAGCAGATTTGCTCTTTTATTACAGTTGTTCCCTGAGAATTTTACTCATTTTGCGGCAGACCTCAGAAATGTAAGTATCTGCAGAATAATCTTTTGATAATACTGAAATGAGCCATGCAAACCCCCTTTAAACCACTATCTCAGATCAGCTTCCGGCACAGGAGACAAAGACTACAGTCAATATTTATCAGCATTTCTATCCAGATTCCATAAAGTGAAAATCAAATCTTTCACTGACTCCAACCAATTTGTTACACAATAGGACATCACACAATACTGCACTTCCAGTGTGAGAATCCATTTAACACAGGTCAATAGCAGCTGTAGGTGAGCTGAAAGAACAAGAGTTTTGTCGACACAGGCTGGATTGATAAAAGGTCCTATTGTGCGGATCACTAGCAAGAGGAAACTATTTGTGAGTATGTGTGATAAAGAGTGAAACATCACATCGGGTTCGCAACAAGAATATACCTGAAAACTGCTTTTTATATATGCTTGTGCAATAATGACTTGCAGACATTCATTAGTAGCATTGCTATTACAACAGCTCATATGAAAAAATGTAGGTCATTAATGACTGATTTATGAATAACTGACTTGAGTTGAATGATGACCCTATTGTCTACTGTAGAGCTGCTTTATGGCTGAATCGACTTTGTTTCACAATTAATGAATTTTGAACATTGACAGTTATTGAACTGAACTGAATAAACACTGAATTGACAATTTCAAACAATTTGTTTTTTATAAAGTACTTGATTTAAATAATGCTACACTTACAGATCGAATTCATAGAGATGCAAAAAAAAGACATATGAACACCAATTTATGTGGTATTTCTCCATCCTTATGTCCCTTTCTCCATTACTATTTATATATTTATAAATATGTTAGTCTTATATATGGCACATTTTCTTTATGCAACATTTATTATTAGAATAACTTAAAATACAAAATAGCTACTATCCCTAAAACATGCAGTATCCTGTAATGAAATGCTACACACATGAAAAGAAAACCAAACAGATGTATAAAATGGATCATATACAATATACAGAGGTAGAGAACTGCAAAGATGAGAGTAAAATAGGAGAGTCAGGGAAACAAATAGTTTTAAGAGCAATGTTGAATGAGGACAAATGAAAATGGAAGTATAAAGGAGTGTGAGGCATGTGTGAAAAGAATTTAATCAAAAAAAAAAAAATGAAAAGGTGGAATGGCAGATTAAAAATGAAATAATGATTTACAAAGAGAGGAACATCCAGATAGATAGAAAGATCATCAAAGATAGACATCAAAGAGGGGCTTGAGCACCTGCCCTTTTTCTTCCTCGAGAGGAAGTGCCCTTTTTTCTGGGGAGATTTTTTTTTTTTTTTTATAAATTGATATATGTATATGTGTGTGTGTGTGTGTGTGTGTGTGTGTGTGTGTGTGTGTAGTGTGTTTCTGTTTGCGCACAGCTTTCCCTGTCAAACAAATGAAAAATCTAAATATCAGGTCAGGTCTAGAAATGTTGAGGCTCGGTCGAGTTCGGATGCCTTTCTCCCCTCCGCATAGCACAGCAGCACACATTGATCAGCACAGCTTGCAGAAGTGAAGCCCTGTGTTTGTCTTGCTGTGGAGGTGAGGGGTGATGAACAAAAGACTAAGCTACCTGTGCCTCCAATTTACAGCTAAGTATCCAAAAGACAAAAGGCATAGTTACTTTGTATTACTAAAATCCCTGACTCATGAGCTACCATGTAATAAGTTAGCTAAAGTTTAGTTAAGGCAATATAGCATGGGCATACAGGCTAACTTAATGGAGAAATGACAGCTGAATACAGTAAACAATTTATTGTCTTATAAATGCACAAATTATAAGTGAAAGTATGTCCCTCTCCTTTGTGCAGTCATTTATTCTAAATATATACTTAAAACTAGTAGCATAGAAAACATGCACATTGTGGCTTAGTTTGATTTGTTGTTGCCTGTTCTTGTGATAAAATTAGTGAACGCTAAAGACCATGGTCTCTGTGAACTGATTATTTTGTAGACATCTGTTGAAAAAAATGATACAACATGAAACAATTGGGTGAGTGTGAGGGAATTAAAATAAATTGTAAGGTAAGTAAGTCAGAGTTGTGTTAATATATTAACGTTTTGTTTAGAAAATAAAAATTAAGTAAATATGAGAAGTGCCCTTTTTTCCACTTGAACCCCTGCCCCTCAAAATGTCTGTGCACGTCCCTGTAAATATATGACATATTTACAGTGAGAAAGTGAGAGAGAGAGTGACCCTAACTTGCTGTGTTTAGCCTTTTATGCCAGACTGAATCTGCAGCTGTTACTATTGATTACTGTAGGTGGCAGAGAAAAGGAGAGAGATCATAAGAGCTGTTAGCTACACCCAGATGAAGGGCCTGAAAAAAACGTGTGCAGGTGTAGTCACAAAAAAAAAAAAACCACCTGAATCATTCCTAGTAATCAGAGACATGTTGACTCACTTTAAAGAAGACACGAAGAAGCTTGTTCTTAATTTTTCCAGTAATGGAGAGAGTAAAGTCTCTGACACACAAATCCACTTATTTTGTCTGATTGGCCCTTTCAAAGCACTTCCACAAAACTCTTGTACTCTGTCATTCACCGTATGTCTACCTGCTATTTTCGACATCCTTTAAGCTTTCTAATAAATGTATGAATATAATTATGACTGTCAAAGATCTAATTTCTCTAGGGACTTTCTTTCTGCTTATGTTACTGTTAAATAAGACTAGGCTTGCATTGAGCCAAACAATTATTTTCTCTAATTAATTTCAAGACAAAATAGATGCCCATGCAAGATATCTAACTATAATAAACAAAAGGTTCAGCCACAGGTTGATAAAGAGCAAAAAAAGATCTCAAGAGATTGGAATAAACCAAGATGAAGTGGGCTAGAAAAGATGAAACGAGAGAAAGATTTAATTAGATGAGCGTGCATAATTCATCAGCTTCATCAAGATTGTGATTGCATACTGTCACATGCATAATTGATTAAGAAAGAACCTGCATAGTCTTTTTACACAAAGAACAAAGATATAATTGAATATCTTCTGAAAGCCATCAGTAGGTTCATTTTAGTCCTATGGAGCAGGAGAAACTGTAATAAAACACAGAAAGAAAAGATAATGTGAAAAATAAAATATTCCAACCCAGCAGAGGGAAAAGAGGAGCGTAGTTTAAGAGGAGGTGGAATGAGACACAAAGGAGGTGAAGGACAGGTCAAAAATGGTGAAAACTACTGCATATCCACATTAATCTTTCACTGTCAGGGAGGTCAGAGGTCAATGGACAGTTAACCTAATACCACATTATGGGACCATAATAATCATAACTGCTGACATCACAATAATGTACTTTCTCTCTGTTCTCTTCAAGAATTCTGTTGGAATCTAAGGTTTTCAGCATTTCTACACAAAAGAATCATTTTACGTAATAAAACTGTTAGTAATGCAGTAATTAAAGGGGTCATATGATGCGATTTAAATGTTTCCTTTCTCTTTGGAGTGTTACAAGCACTTGGTGCATAAAGAAGATCTGTAAAGTTGCAAAGCCTAAAGTCTCAAACCCAAAGAGATATTCTTTATAAAAGTTAAGACTTGTGCACGCCCTCTAAAATGGCTCATTTAAACACGCCCCCACGTCTACGTCACTGTGTGGGAAGATTTGCATAACGTCGCCCAAATGTTCAGGCAAAGAAAGAAGGCGTAACTTTGATTCTCGCTGTTGCTGCTGCCGCCATGTTGTTGAGACACTGTGTGTTTCGTTGTGAAAGCGAAACTACTTTGTTTGGCCTTCCAAAAGAGGATGATATCCGCTTCGTCATGCCTAGAGCTGATCTGTGCTGGTCACTGTGGAAATACATCAACTTTGCACTGGGATCGCCAGATCTGCTTTTACCGTGGATGAAGCAGTGTAGAATAGCACTTGCTGTTTATCGTTTCTTCGATAACACAAATGCAGACATGGTTTTATGTTTATGCGGTGCGAAATTGGTTTTGTCTCGTCGTAACGGGTACTCTGCATCACAGTATGTTAAGGGTCGTAACATTTCCATCACACACTTGAGATATTTGGCCGATCACAATGCACTGGATAGCTGGCCAATCAGAGCACACCTCGCTTTTCAGAATGTTTCAAAAAAGCGGGGCATAGAGGAGCAACAATAATATACAGTATGTGGAAAATAATGTGTTTTTTGAACCTTAAACCACATAAACACATTGCATTACAACAAAATACACAAAATAATGTTCTTTTTAGCAATGTCATATGCCCCCTTTAAAACATAAACACTGCAAATCATTCACAGGGTTGTTGAGATGCTTCAAATTCAGGATTTGTTTTAATGAATACAAAGCCAAACACACCTTACTAATAAACATCTTCGGTGTTAGAGATAAAATGTACTTTCCACAAAAAATCGTTTTGATGGATGGATGGATGGATAGACAGTTTTTTTATTTTAAAACTAGTTTTCATGCTAGATAAATTATATAGTTCATCAAGTCATGTGACACATTTTATATTCATGGAATGTGCCAATAATATCATAACATTAAGCGTTTCTGTATTTTTTAAATGATAAAAGACTACACAAAACATTCTCTGTTTTGATAATTGTGTATTGTCCTGTCCTTGTCTTTTAAAACATCCTTTAGTAAACCTTTTACATATGACATTTACGGTGTGATCATTTATTTGGCACTTCAGTGATAAATGAGGTCAAAACTCATCTGTCACCTACAGCAGCAAACATTCAGCCAAAATATGAAGCACAAAGTAATATATTATTAGAGCAGCGTTACAATGAATTGCATCCCAATTCAGCTGATTATAATGCTTTACGTGGTGCGGACAGGGGCGCACTAAAGCACAGGCTTATATGAGCTTTAACCACAGCTCAAACACTGAGAGAAGGCCCCAGTGGAGGAAAGTATGACATATTAAAATTGATCACAGCAATATACAATGTATTGGCTGCAGTAGCAGATCCTGGCATAAGCACTGATTCACACTTCACCTCTCACCGGCCAAACTGGAAGCGGAATGAATGACAACAACATTTTATAATACAGGTAAAGTTATTCAAACTCCTACAATATATCCATGAACATTCCGTTTTTATTTACTTTTATAAAAAAAAGTATTAATAATAATTCAGCCCTGGATGAATTCCTCGTTTATTTGCTTTGTAAGGATTAAAGAACCTGAGATACTTTGATCTCCTGAGAAACAGACAATACAAACATACACGGGCATCTTCGAGACACCCCACAGAGTGGAGGTGCAGGAGACCTCCTTCCCTTCTGGCCATTTGTTTCATTTTAAATCCCTTCACCCATGCTTTCTTCTACTCAATCTGCTCAAAAATGATTACATGAAAATGTCAATGCAAGTGAACTAACAGTCATGTCTGGTATCATTTGAAATGTCTCAGTGCAACTGGTACAATGGTCTCAATCTTACAAAAGTAGATTAAAAGATAATACAGATCCTAAGAGTTAAGAGATATTTTGCCTACTGTGATGGGAGTGCCCCTTCCCAGGGTCCTCCATGTAAATTACCTCCTGTTCCCATTGAGTTGTAAAACCACCCAGGCTTGGGACCTGAGTTAATGCAAATTCCTATTGTTAGTTACTGTCTCCATCTCGGGGGATGTTTGTCTTGGTCTGAGGTATTTAAACGATTGCAGCAAAAGGATCAGGGCCTTCTGTAGCCAGAATGAGCCCTTAGCATGAAGTGTGTCCACACACTTCATACTTATGTATTTTTCTAAAAGTCAGGTATGCATCTTTTACTCTTAGATTCACCTTTGAGAATTTGATGTGTTCCGTATTGATTTGATATCTCTGAATTGGCTATGTAATTGGCATAATACTTACCTGACTGATAATAAATTGTTACATTTGATTTACTCTGAGTTACTCTGAAATTGCTTCCTCAAGTAGATTAAGTGAAGGCTATGTTTCCGCAAACCTGCGTCCAGGGTTAAGTGCATACTAAAACTCAGGCTAGATGGAGCATGGGGCACATCAGGTGAGGTTTTAGATTTCTGGCTAACCGCTTGACTTTAGTTAAGTTGTACTCAGTTGCAGTAACTATGGGGGGCTAGTCAGAGCACTGGTCATAACCGCTGGTTATTGTCTCAGCTTTAATTAAGTTGTACGCAGTTATATAACTGTCGGGGGGCTAGACAGGTAGTGCTAGCATAACCGCTGATTATTGTTTGAGCTTTATTTAAGTTGTACGTAGTTAATCTTAACTATCGGGGCTAGACAAAGAGTACTAGCATAACCTCTGATTATTGTCTCAGCTTTAATTAAGTTGTACGTAGTTATATGACTGTCGGGGGGGCTAGACAGATAGTGCTAGCATAACCGCTGATTATTGTGGTGAGCTTTAACTAAGTTGTACATGGGTAACTGAGGGGGAGTAAAACGAAAATACTATTTCAAATATGGTAAGTATGGGTAACCTATTAAATAGTATTAGTCATAACCTCTGACTACTGTTTAGACTGGCGAGTTTGTGATCGTGGGGCACACGTAGAAGAACGGCCGTCGTGGGGCACCCTGAGCGACATAGATTCCTAATGAACAAGTAAATATAAAGTAAAGAGTTAACTAGAAGAATCCAATGTCAGAATAATAATAATAATAATTAGAGACAGACAATCAACCAATTTGCCTTTCAACCTAAATTCGAGGTCATACTAAAATGGAGTCAGATGAATTATTAAAATGGAGTCAGATTAGAATTGGATTTAAATTGAATAACTCTACACGCTGAAAAGACCGAACGCGCAAGAAACCTTCAGCCAGCACCGGATACCTTCCTTGGACCGAGTGCCTGGACCTTACAGCTTCATGTTGATTTGCTATCAAAACATGTGACAGGGAATAACTGAGAAATGTTTCAGGCAGTCAATAAATTGACCACCGTCTTCTATTCTTAATCAGTTAGTGTGGCAGGAGTGGCAAGATTTCATCAACAGCAGCGGGTTGGGACTGTTAGAGCTTAATTTCTTCACAAAGATGGGCTTTAAATAGGAGTGACACAGTCATCCTCTCACCCTCACCACATGCACATCTAGGCTAGAAGAAGACCCTCCCCCCACCTTTTATTACATCCAGAGGCCTGTGATCTGGGTGTGTCTATCCCCGTTCCTGACAGCCTAATTAAGCAAGAGTGTAGCCCTTAATTGATTTCCTCATGGAGCAAGAGCTCAGAGATGCTTGTTTTGGCCTTAACTAATGATCTCCTCAATTAGTATCTGTTGGGGGGGGGGGCTTCAGGTGTGAGATAGAAGAGTGCTGGGGGTTTCCCTGAGGTGGGCTGTCAATAACATGACCAAACAGCCTGCTGTTTTATACTGTAACTGTGTCTTTACACAGTGAAATCATCCTTATTCACAATGTTCTTATTCATAATGTCTATTAATGATCAGTGTTGTTATAGTTATCTAAATACAAATATTTTCACTAATTCAGATACGGCTAAAATAAAATAAAATATGAATTCAATGAAAATCATTAGAAAAAAAATTAGAAAGGCTGCCTTTGTTAATATGAAATAATATTAACTTTCAAATGTTATAACTAAAATGACTAAAACTGCAATAAATTAAAGTTAAGTATTTTAAAATAAGAAATATATATTTTTAAATATATATAGATTTAAGAATAAATCTGGAGACAAAATTTTTTTTTTTTTTTTTTTTTTTTTTTTTTTTTATATAGTGTGTGTGTGTGTGTGTGTGTGTGTGTGTGTGTTTGTGTGTGGAGCCATGAGCACATTGCTTTCATTTCTGACTGTTGTATCTTGCTAATGAGCACTGAATGCTTGTACTCTCAGTTCACCAGATCCATCTGAAGCCTTCATATTTTGAATCATGTTACATAATCAAATGTAATTTAGGTCTGTTTTGTGCAAGAACTGAAGATTTAGCATGAGCTCAATACTTTGGCCCAACACAATATTCTTTTATCAGCACGTCTCCAAGAATGAGGTGCAATTCGGCTACACCCAAAATGAGCATAACTTAAAAATGACATTGGTCTGTTCCAGGAAAACCTTTAAAGAAATGAAAATACTCCAGCTTTGTTGCTGTGCTGTGCATGAAGCTATGAACTGAATTTTTAGGCTAGGATACAACAGAGAAAAACACTTTTTCAAAGTTACATAACTTGATCAATTTTGTGACTTTATGGTGGAGAAAGAGGGGTAATGGGATCAGAAAGGATGGAATCAAGCCCGTGTCTCCCACGTGAGCATGGCTTAACTTGTCTGGAGCAGCTGTATGACCACCATGACACTCATCCAGTCCCTGATAGTTATAAGCCTTCATATATATATATATATATATATATATATATATATATATATATATATATATATATATATAATGTTGAAATGTAGAAAATGCATCTGGGTAAGGGAGTGACAAAACCTTTTTTAAAAAAAAATTTTTTACATTCCTTTGTGCTATTTGTACCTCACTGAAATGTTGTGGTTGTAAAAAAAAAAAAATGACTACAGTTATAATACATTCAAATAGTCATTAGACATTCAGGACTAAGATCAGTAAAGCTTGTGTCAAGTAAAATGTGTCAAGCCTCAGTAAATGTTTTCTGTGTGTCTGTGTGTGAGCAGGAGAGCGAGACAGATGAATCTGTCAGCAGTTCTTCTGAAGGTCAAATGCAGCTATTCATGTGTGTTCATTAAAGTGAAAACAGTCAAAATCTGAGACACACACATCATTTGCACACTCTTCATCATGACAATGCAGACAGTTACGCTGGCTCGTGGAATCCACGGTGTCTATTAAGGGTAAAATAAACAAACTATTGACAGATAGATTAGTCACACACACATAGACTTCACATGACAACTGCGGCTCATGAAGGACTGTCAGTCAAAATGCAGATTTAAAAAAGACAGTTTTGCACACTCTCTCTTCCTCAAACATGCATACAATGAATAAATATGGATATGAATGCATCTGACTGTACTGTCTGTTTTGCATGTAGCTCATTTTAATTTCAATCATTTTAAAAATATTTTTTTAATTAATTTGTTTTATCCATACATGTATATATATATATACATACATATATATATATATATATATATATATATATATATATATATATATATATATATATATATATATATATATATATAGTAACAATGTAAAAGTCTTTGCTACTTAAAAAAAAGCTTTTTATTCATCAAAGAATCATAGAACTAAAATATTAAGCCATACAAATGTTTTCAACATTGACAATAATAAGAAATTATAATAAGAAATTACAGCCATTCAGCATATTGGAATGAATTCTGATGGATCATGTGACACTGAAAATTGAAGTAATAGCTTTTGAATGTCATGACAAAAATAAATTACTTTATAAAATACATTAAAATACAAAAGAGTTATTTTTAAATTGCAATATTATTTCACAATATTACTGTTTTTACTGTATTTTTTACCAAATACATGCAGCCCCTTACGAAAAAGAAGTTTATTCAAGTACACTATTAGTATACTTCTTTTAAACTAAAAATAGGATACTTTCAGTCTATAGAGACAGAGCGTATAGCGTACATAGCGGGGGGGACAATCCAACGCTCTCCATTGACTTTCTATTGAGCTGCCTACTTGTCATTTCTGACTTATAACAAAAACAGAGCAATGCTTAAAAGCAGCTGTGAGAGGTGTACAGTAAACAAGCTAAAAAAGCCAGAACTAAGTTTTTATAAGCTGACCCATCCCCCTCCCCCCCACAAAAAAAACGCGCATTTAGGACACAAATAGTTGTAGATGTCGGGGTATTTCATGCTGGGTTATTCAGTTGGATCATTTCTCAAACAAAAGGGAAGGTTAGGAAAGGGGCACTGATACAGACCAATAAAATTTAGCTTCTTAATATATCTTCTCCTCTCAGATTCACATAGGGTGGTGAAATAATCCTCTGACATGGTTAAAATAATGAATGGTCTTGTCACCGATTTCGTTTCCCTCCAGTGGGCGCAGTTCTCAGAGTAATATGACACATTGCACTCCACTTTTGTGTCCTAAACGCTTGTTTTTTGGGGGTGGACAGCTTATAAAAATGTAGTTCTGGGTTTTTTATAGCTTGTTTGCTGTAAACCTTCTCACACTGCAGCTTTTAGGCATTGCTCTGTTTTTTGTTTTAAGTCAGAAATGACGAGGAGGCAGCTTCCCGCAATAGAAAGTCAATGGAGAGCGTTGGATTATACCCCCCCCCCCCAGATTATGACATGTGTCACTCTGTCTCTATACTTTCAGTCTACTTTTTATGTACTTTTCAGAAATGTGCTTTATGTACTTGTCAGAAATATACTTAAAACGGTTAGGAACGACCCTTCAATATGGCGGCCATGATTGTTTTCACTTCGAAGTGCATTTCGGATGGCGATGTATCCCGTTTGGAACGCACCGTCTTCCACATGTAATCTAACATCATCAGACATAAAACAGCATCAAAACTTTGTTTAATATGTAATGTTATGGAATAAAATGTTGACCCATGAAGAGATTTGGGGTGTTAATCGACATTTTATTATCATTCTGAATCCAATTCATAGTCTTTTTTCATTTTTTCATTTTTCTTTATTTTTTATTTATTAAACTTACCCACATTCATGTGTTTATAAAAAAGAATGCATGACGCTAGAATAAAATGTTTTTGTTTACAAGCAGATACCCTGTTCTTTCTTTTGATGTTTTGTATGTTCAGATATTCATATAACAAAATACATACAAACCTAAGTAGGGACATAGTAGTATACTTAAAAGCAGTGGCGTAGCCACGGGTGTGCCAGGGTGTGCCGGTGCCACCCACAGTGGTAGCTGGCACACCTAAAAATAGATGCAGAATTATTTTTTATAGTCTCAATAAAAAATGTTTACTAAACTTGGGCTATTGTTGTTTACTTAGAAAATATATATTTTTTTAAATCAACCCTTTTACGCATAAGTTACAAATATTTTAACTGACCCCTTGTTTCCATGGCGACGCGTCATGATTGTCATGTGACACACCGCGGCCACAATAACTAACAGATGTATCGCTATTCGTTTTATTTCGTTTTTCATTTTTTATTCAAAAATATTCACAAACATGTACACGCTTACCATGTCAACTATTTGATATTCCGATTCTTCGTTTAAAAAACCTTTATAAATTATCTTGATCTAACGAGATGAGCGCTGCAGTTCAGAGTCCTGTCAGCCGGATTTAACGTACAGCCAAACTGTCTCTGGTACAGCACTTGAATTCCCCAGTTTCTCCCGAAATACATGAAAGTAAGTGGCTGTTGAACTGTGAGAATAGAGTAAACTTTATTGTTCTGCTATGTGTGTCTGATATATGAATAAAACACATATTTGAATATATAGATAGTAATTTTACTGCTTCCATAGTGTGTATTTTACAAACTACCAATGTATTGTTTTACTAGTGATTATGTATATTTAAATGTATGAAACCTAAAATAAACATTATGTGGTTGAAAACACTGCATATTAGTTATATGATAATTGTTGATATATGACAAGCGCTGAGCGCGTCCGTCTCTGGCTCAGCACCAGCCAACGCGGGAAAGCAGTTTGAATCTGGCAGTTCTGTGACGCCACTGAACATTCTAAATCATACTCTCAGGGGCACAGAAATAAAAATCCAATATATGGTGTCATAATGCTCAAAACGGCCACGCCGTCTCGCCCTTTTAGCATCACTGTAAACCCTAACGCTCAAAATAATTAATTGGTTTGAGTAGGAAAAACTTAAATTAAACGAATAAGTTCAGTGAAAATAACTTTATGAGTATTTAGCACTTTGTTTTTCTTTCAAGTTCACATAACTGATATATTTTAAGAAAACTAAACTGTTTCATTGTTTTGAGTTTTATGAAATTATTTATTTTAATATTTTAATAAGTTTAGACAAACTTAAGTTTAACTGAAACAGCTTTGATGTCTATTTCCCAGCATGCTTTGCCGATGGCACTCAAAAGGGCGAGTAAATGCTAAAATTAAGTGTAATATAAGTTTTGTGTGTGTGTAAGATTAATGTTAAGTGTGAGATTTAGCAGTGATTAATGTTTTGCTAATTTATGTTATGCTAATTTAGAAGAATTTCTGTTAATGTTGGCTTTATGGTGACAAGTGGTAAATGCAGCTTGCTTTGAGAGCAAATGATCCCTTTATATTGTTATGCTCATACAGCTTCTGTATAACACCATTGTTAATATGTTAGCAAATTAGTATGTAAGCAGATTAGCTTTTAAAAGCTAACTGAGTTTATACTAATAAAAGTGTTCACATTGAGATCAATTGAAAGTTTTAAGTTAATTGTATGAATTAATGTCCTCATACATTTTAATTGTAACTTGAAATGTTTAAGTACAAAATAAAAATCTGCTAGTTCGGCTTACTTATTAGGGTTTACAGTGTACTTCATAGATTTGAGTTATATTAATTGAATTAGTACTATTAACTTTATTTACCCAAGTTATCTTAACAATAAGTTACTGAGTTACTTGGACACAAATCAAAATTTTTTTATGCTTACATTTTTTGAGTTAATAAACTTAAAGGATTTAAGGCAATCGGTTTCCTCAAACGGTTTGAGTTGAACTAACTCATCAGGTTTTACAGTGCAGCTAACAGGCACTATGTTATGACTATGTTATTGGCGATCCTGAGTGTAATGTATATTATTCTTCCGCAAATGGCAGTCTATGGCAGCCCTATGAGACAATGAGACATAGTACACCTGATTGCTCTCATCATGCTGATCACAAACAATATCATACATTAAGACTCCGCCAATTACAGTAGTAGCCATTTTGAAAAGTACAGTGTTCCGTTTTTTTCGCTCAAATGATCTTCGGGGCGAGCCGCACGCATAAAAGTACTGTCCCCGATTTCTGATGTTTTGTTCTTCAGGCTCTGCACTGCTCTTGGTGCTTAAATGCTTGCTGCCCTGCTGTACTTGATGTGCGCCATACTTGGTCTGCCATCTTTACCTTTAAGATCAATAACCCATAATGCTGCTTGCAGCTATATTATTTTATATAGTTTTATGGTTATGTGGGGCATGGTTATGGTTAGGGTTAATAATTTTGCACAGTAATCTGACAATAAATGTGGCACACCCAGATTTTCATACGCACACCCAGAGTCTCTTTTCTGGCTACACTACTGCTTAAAAGTACGATGTAAAGTTCACTTAAAGAAAACTTGCGAGTATACGTGCAGTATAAAACTACAAACTACTAGTTTACTGAATCCATACTACAAAGTGTACTAAAAATGAATTTATTTATTAATAAATTTAATTTAACTGTATTTAATTAGTAAACTATCAGTATACCTATAAGTTCACTTTTAGTATAAACTAAAAACATAGATAGTTTACTACTGATATACTTAAAGTATACTTAAAAGCCAATTTAGTCCCAAGGAGTATTGAAATGGTACACTTATAAGTATACTACTAGTACACTGATATTTGTAAACTTACTACATAAAGTATACTTAAAAATATACTTAAGCATACTTAATAAAACAAACTTGAAGTATACTTATTTTTGGTAATGGGCCTTGGTAAGCTTAAGGGACTTCTTTCAAAAAACAATAAATAAATAAACAGCTCCAAACTTTTGAACAGTAGCAGAAGGCTCTAGGAGTTCTAGGAGTTGTCTGAAAAGATTCTTCTATATCAAAAATAAATAAATAAATAAATTGTATCACCACAATGGGGAGACATTATTGCTCTTTATTCCCAGCATACCAATGGCCACCTTATAAGAAGGTGGTACTATGATTGAAGATATGGAAAAGTTTTGGAAAAGGAAACCTGAGTGTGGGTGGAATTTCTGACTGCTAGAACGCAGCCTGTATTTCTATAGTGCTCTAAAGGCTCTAAAGGGAAAATGAAGGCTCTGGAAAGAAGAATGATCTTGTTTCAATAGCTGATTAAAGGTGGACACAAGCTGCTCATATTACTGGCTACAAGTTTGGAAAAAACTATTCAATATTGAATCATGCATAATAAAATACTATTAGTTATATATAACACAGCACAGTTAGTATTCCTCAAGAGTTCTTCAAAAGAAAGGAGTTTGCAGATTACGCTAGGAAATAGTCACTTTTCGAATTGATGCTTCCTCTGTAAAAATGCCTGGTCAGAGAACACACATATCATATCATATCATATCATATCATATCATATCATATCATATCTATTATATTATATTATATTATATTATATTATATTATATTATATTATATTATATTATATTATATTATATTATATTATATTATATTATATTACAATCCTATATCATTGAGATTTATTGAGGTATGGTTGATCTGCTACTCAATATTGGAGCAGGTGGATTACAACCCAGCAAACCTCAAAACAACAGTCATGGGTCAACAAAGAAAATAACGAACTATAAAATTATGAAAATGATCAAATCAGTTGGCAGTAGAACAGAAGTTTCTAGTACTGCAGTCTCAACACAGCAGTAATGGACTCATTCAATATATAATATCATTGAAAAAACTGATCTAGTTTTGAAATGGAGTAAAAATTAAGCTGACACTGTGAGAAATGAACAGAAAGAAGTTTATGTGAGCTAAATGAAACTGAATCAGAACATACGGGGAGATTTCACTGCTCTTCTGTGGCCTTACAAAGGATTTTTACAACAGAGGCAGTTTGCCAAGAACAATTTTTGGAAAATAGTGTGATGGATTGTCAAGTAAATTAACTTGAAAGCTATGCCAATTAACATTCTATTAATAATGCTGATTATTTATAAGGATGAATTAATTTCAAATCATTTTATTGTTATTGTATGCATCATATAGTTTCATTTAGATATATTATCAAGAGAGCTGTGGGAACATAATTATAGTGGATTTCAAATTAACAATCAAATAAAAAAGGTAATAATTGGCCGATTATAAAACTCACACATCACGGAACTGTTGAACACTTAGTTCCAATGGGCTATTAAAAAAATAGCTATGAAGTTGTTCAACATCACTTCAACAAACTATGTCAGCTTAATAAAAATGTTGAATAAAATACAAACAAATAAGATTTTTATGATGTTACTTGTAATATCTATGGAATGCAATCTGAGCAGCTAAATAGGGCAACTGTACAGTCAAAAATACTGTAATAATGAAAGCATAATAATTTTTATGTATGGCTCATAAATTCATATCTCACTCAAACACGTGCTGCCTTGATCAATAATAAAGCTTTGCTTCTGAAAAGCTAACTTACTTCAAAAACAGTGACGCTATCATCTCGAGAGAGAAACAGTTAAACTAACAGCTTCACTATTTGTAGCGGCACTACTGATCAGCACTACTGAGAGCTGCGGCTGACACATGTAATAACACACGCTGACTCTCATCCTCGTTCGCGAAGATTGGAGCTTCATTAACACAGCAAAAAGAAGCTGTATACTGCCAAAGCATGTTAAAATCTATGCACATACATACACATTTATAGATGTTACCACTGTTACTAGCACTAAAGCATGTTTCTTAGCAAGATGATGAACATTTAAGGGATGAAAACGACAGTTTCTACAGTAAGTTGAGACCTTTAGATGAGAATTCCAGACTCAGTGGTATTTAAACATTGTTTATAAGTCATGTCAAATGACATGCCAAATATATTTAATGTAAACAATTGTGCCAATATAGTATTTAGGGTAGGAAAAAGGGGGAAAAAAGAAAAGAAAGAGATTGCTGGAGTCAGACTGCAGAGTCACCGTGTCTCTCTTCTCATTGCTCTTTGTCAAAGATGACATTCATAGCACTAATCAACAGTTGCCTTATCTGCCATAGCCAGATGTCACATAGCCTACACATGTGTGTGTCTGTGTGTTTTAATCCCCCATCAAATGAGAAGATAGCCAGAGAGAGAACGTCTTTGTGTAGAAGATTTCAGCAGTAGATTATCAGATGGACTTTCTAACAATCTCTGTGTGTGAAGCAAGGTGAAGTTTACTCCTCTCTGCAACTCTCTCATTAGATTACCTGTCTATTACCTTTAGCACTAAACACACTAATCCACAATGCACTGCCACATATTCACACATAAACAGGTGTTAAAACATGAAAATGATCCGGAAAAAGACATACAATTGCAGCTTTGTTCATTTATTTAATCAAAACAACAGTAGCACAAAGCTTTTTGGGGGATGGCAGGTCATGGAGCACAGTGGAGGTTGGAGAAGCTCCTCTGCAACTCCAAGGTGCACCGTATTCATCCTAAGCTAACTAATTAGAGTCTGTTAATTCGCTCCATACACTTAATGATATGGCCCCACTAAAGGCAGTGAGTAATTAAAGCTCAAATATCAATAATGAAGTGTGTTATTGGTCCTTAAGTAGCCCAGTGATCACTATCTAATTGGGTACACATATTCCACTCATACTTGGCCACATAAAAGTCACGTATAATTATTGGTCTTTTCATGATTAGATTTTATCAGTAAAATACACAAGCAAGTATAAATACCCCCTTGCGGGAGATGAACAGCTCCTGATCCAGTTGCTTGATTTTTTTTTAATTACAGCACAGTGTTAGAGAGTTACATTTAGTGGAGATTTACCATCAGGAAGACAGATGCTTCCTTTAATGGCTATTATCATATTCATTCAGTTTCCACAATGACAGGTCATTCTCTGCTCTAAAGACGCAGCACAGCAATTTGCATTCTAGAAAAATTTAAAAATCTTTTTTCCTTGGTCCCCATCTGTTTCTCATTTCCCATATCAAAGTTGTATAGAGTTTTTACCTGTTCTTTGTTATAGCAAACTTTGGATGACTAACCACTAACCCATTGATATGCACGGAATGATATGCATTCACATTTGTAGACTCCACAGGTATTCACATGACCATGCAATCACAATGACAACCAATCAGAGTGTGAATGCCCAGTCTGCACCACAGGATCTAAGTGAGCACAATTTGTATTCCTGTTTTTCTGATGTCTAGTGCTCATCATACCAATGAGCTTCTAAATGAAAATACACACAATGTGTGATACAAATATGGATGAAGAAGAGGTGATCTACACCACATAAATTGCAGAAGCATTAAATGGCATTCACAGTGCTTGTCAACTCTACTCTAAAAAGTATTTTTACTGATTTTAGAATAATAAATCAAAGAACAGAGTCACAGTCTTTAATATTCCACACGGTAAATTCCAACAATCCAAATACAGAGCAACAGTCCAAAAACAATGACAACACCGGACACCTGAACCAACACAGAACTGTATGAAATAATATAATATTGATAATTATAAGAAATGTTTAGAATGTTTTTTGAAGGCTCATGTGACACTGAAGTAATGGCTGCTGAAAATTCAGCTTTGCATCATAGGAATACATTTTTTAATAAATATATAAAATAAATGTGATTATTAATATATTTTAAAATATACTATTCTACATAAATTGTAACAACATTTCACAATATTACTGTTTTTAATTAAATAAATGCAGCCATAAGAGACTTCTGTCAAAAATGTAAAAATGTTTAAGTGACTTCAAAAACCTTTTAATGGTAGTATATATTTATTAGATATCTGTGTTAATTTCTGCAACAGGAAAAGTATCCACCTACATACCTTTTGCTCTTCACATCCTCAATGCATGCCAGGAATAGAAAGTCACAGTAAAGACTGGATGAGTAAACTTCTCGAAAGCACTTTCTGACTTTTATTGTTTATCCATTTCTACATGTGAAACCGTGCTTGACGTCATACACTCAGCTATTCTCAGCCCGAGAGGTGCCTGGCATTTCACACTCTATCCAAAGCCAAATGGAAATGCTTTACATTCTGAAAATGCTACCCAGCATCTCTAGTAGTGGAGAAGTCAGGAAAACCTGTTTTATTAGCTTTAGTTTTATGGTACATTCCACCTTACATGACTAAACTCTAACAAAAAATGTCTGAACTCCCTGAGCATCCTAACATCACACTGGCCTCGGAACATTACAGAAATTCATGAATTCAATATAGAAGTTAAAAGGAAGGGTGCATTAAGCAATGTGCCAAAGGTATTGCTACGGAAAGGAATTACATCCCCTAAAAGGGGCATTTAGTGATCATTTGGCAAGACTAGATCAAAATTCCTACTCTTACAGTCCTGGCAAACCATACTGACCCTTAATATGAGTGCCGGGTAAAATGCTCACAATCCACCCCCCTCTCTCATCAAGAGCAATGCTCCAGGAAAGCTGAAAGGGTGCTATCAACACAGGCCTGCTTCTGGTGACCCTGGGGTCAGCCACACTAATTACAGAGCTGCTGGGTTAGCACACATCAAGGAGATCCTACAAAGGGAGCCATCGTAAAAAAAAAAAAAAAGTTCAATGTTAACAAACTGCCAACTGTGTTTAACAAAATATTGCATATTGTGTTGACTTCTTGCTAGTGAGCTTACAGGCCACTTTTTGAAGGTGACAGCTGCAACAGCCTTCCAAACTGTAGCGTGATTAAAAGTAAAATGGGAAACATAAGATAATTTGTCATTGGCATTGTTCATCAATAAGCCAAAAATCGTCTCTTTATTCAACCCACACCATACACACATACAAAACGCAACACATAAGGTTATTCTGCTCCAGAAGTGAGTTCTTTGTGCAGCATTGATTGACGAGATCTCACTCTTTCATCATGGCTTAGTGCCCATCCCATACACATGTATTCTTGGCAACACATAAATCCACAGTTCATTGATACTTCAAGTCTATGTAACAGTGGAGTTCTGGAGCTTCCTCTGGCATCATTATGGTAATGCAATACACATACTTATTAGGATGCGATGAAAGTCAGAATATTTACCTAATTCTCTCAACAACCTTTTAAATCTTGTATTTCACGGAAAGATCAAAATGCTTCCATATAAAACATTTGTTCTGGATGGGAACTGGAGGAAGTTGCAAGATTTCCAATTTACTTCAATGGGCCAGTGAAACAGATGCTATTCGTTTGCACTGGGTTTCTGCACTGCGATAATTGAATATTTGGAAAGTAAATATCTAGCAATTCCTGCAAGTGATTCCTGCAAACATGGAAGTGGGTTTTTATTGCAATACATCAGTGAACTTAAACAAAAAGAACAAGCAAAAATTTGGCTGTTTGTTAAAATTAACAGTATATTAACATGTGTAAACACACACATGTTATAAATATAAAGGATGTTGAATCCACATGCAAAGTTCATTGTTAGAGTTGAAATCACAAATCCAACACTAGTGTTCCATAAACAGGCAAAAGCAACCGTCACAATAAGGGTTCTCAAGAAATCAAACTTAACTAATGAATTCACTACCTACTGAACATAAAACTACCAAAAAAGGAAAGAGTCAGTTCAGTTCAGTCTGTGATGTACAATGACTGACTAGTACAAAACTCAACCTTCCAACACTGTTCACTGATTACACTGACCTACTTCATCAATCAGTTTCCACTCCTTTCCAGCTGCTGGGACTGTAAATGTGCAATAAAATGGTCCCCAATACTAAGGCAAGCTCTTCCAGTGCATTAAATGAATACAAATGTTGAGGAGAATTTTGAACTAGTTTTGACCATAGGCCAAGTTAAAAATCTAATTTAATATAAATTATTCATTACAAATATGCACACATTTAACATTTTCACACTTATTTCTAACAAAACTTAAGTCACTTCTCTTCTTAGAGGACCACAGAAGGTCAGAGCTGAAGTTTTACTGTCCCAAATCCAAGGTAGGGTCACAGGTCATGGACTCGTACATACAGTATGACTGTAACCACAGTGATGTGGTAAACCATGGGGAATTTGATTACACAAGCACTCAGCTCCACTTAAGACTTGGAACATCACCATGATCATGGGATCAGGGTGGGGAAAGAGAATAGGAAGATTGAAAGGAGATTACAGCCAACGCAGTGCAGCAACACAGAGACAGATTTATTGTAAATTCCACTGCCTGAAGGAATAAAATAAGTGGAAGAAAAGAATCTTTCAGGATTTTTGTGGTTCTCCTCAGACTGTTGTAACAAAATGGAGAGAGGGAGTTCAATAGAAAATAAAAAAAGAGAAAAAGGCAGAGAAAAATGAGAAATTGGAGAGTGGAGGAAGAATGTGTGTGTCTGTGTGTGAATGGGAATGAAAAATAGAATGGCTCCAGGGAAAGAGAACGTCTCAGTCATTTGTCCATCCCAGAGAATGACGGAGGTCAAGATTCATTCAGAACACCAGACACCAGTGCCTAAAATATAAAATCCTGGAGACCAGGAGAATATGGCTGGAAAAAGGGGAAAAAATGGACCAAAACAAAACATTAAATTTCACTAAAACAAAACAATAAAGCATAAAAGACAATTAAGCACAGAGATACACTGAGATAAACAGAAAGAAAAGGAAAGAGAAAGAGAAACAAACAGTCAAAAAGAACAAGCTAAGAGGAAGAGAAAAATGTTCTCCCTGTGCTGCTGCAGGGGAATCAGTCACGCGAAGACAGCAATATAGAAAGCTGAGGGCCTTTGTCCAGCTTCTACCAGTCAGAAAGGACAGAAAGGACCCTTAAGCAGTACACACACACACACACACACACGAAGAGCAGGATTCTTGATTCCTAACTCTTGTGTGCATGTAGCTATTTTAAGCTATTTTTCTGTAGTATTTCTGTAGCTATTGATTCTGTAGCAAAAAGGTTTCCTGTTGATGTCATTTAGCTTTTACCTGAAATAAATATGACTTTTTATTTCAAGGTATAAAGAAAAACAGTATTTAATAATAATTATGCAAATCTATACACATTGTTTTTAAAAATATATTGGGAGCGTTAGTTGATTACAATAATTTGATGATTAATAATTCATAAATAAAATTAAGTTGTAATTAAAATGAAATTACCCATTTGTATCCTTTTTCATTATAGCTTTGTTACATTAAGTAAAGGTTAGGATTAAGTAATATATATATATATATATATATATATATATATATATATATATATATATATATATATATATATATATATATAAGCAATAAGGTACGAGAGGCCGTGCTGTATCGTGAATAAATCACGGCTGAAGGCCATTGTTAAGCACGACGTGAAGCAGACATACGCACGACCGGAAGGAGCAGAAGCGGTCGACTGTGGCATAATAAAAGCTCTGCTGCTTTCGAGCTGTGTGTCGCGCTCGTTTAGCAGCCTCGGTTTGCTTTGACAACTTTCAGCCTCACCCTGCTTCATTCCACTACGTTAATAAATCATCCATGAACATGATTTCTACCCGAGTCCCGTCGGATTGCATCGGCAATGGAGATGAAGACCACAACTCCCATGATTCCTAACTCAGTCACGGCGTCATTAAACTACGCCTTTGTTACCTTGTTTGTTTTAAATACTAGCAGCGAAAAATTACATATTGTGCCTTTAATGAAACAAAACAATAACAAATAATGTAAGCACGTTCTGTTCAGGTAGATTCATGCAGCAAAACCCTTAATATAGTAAGATTTTATCAGACATGATCAGTCATGTCTTTAGTTAAAAAAAAAAAAATTGTGTCTTTAGTTTTAATGATTTTATGATTTCTACTGATTCCACTGATAGTCACCATTTATTAGTTATGACATGATCATCCCAGTATACAAGTTTGAGTGAGCAGGTTTTTCCTTTCTGTCTCTATCAAACAATTCATCACTTTAGTACACAGTCACATATCTCCATCACTGTAGTCTGAACAGAAATATAACATTACAGAGGTCCTGCTGTGGGCCACACAATAACTCTCTCCCGGGTCATTCAGCTGCATCAGACAAGCACAGCTCTTTGTGCATTTCTCTTTCACAGGGAAAACTGGTTCTGCTGCCAATGGCTCAGAAACATGCTGAGCTACATTTCACTGTCTGAAGTATCAAAGAAGGCTAATCTCTAAAATATGAGAGGAAAAACATGCAAGAAATGACACCAAACTAAGATAACAAGATAACAGCCCTGGCAGTTCTAAACTCACACAAATCATAAAGATCAGTTCATAAGCTCCAATGTAATAACTCAAAATGTTTTGTTTACACCATCCTTGTGTTTAATTTAATTATTATTATTATTATTATTATTTTTAAACATTCACAAATTGATGTTGCTGTATTTGGAGGGCAAGACCAATGTGTGTGACTGCTTTTACAGCAAGTTCAAGGCATAAGGATGAAGTTCAGCACACACTTTATTAAAAGTGAGGTTAACAACAGAACTGTGGCCTTTAAGAGGCTATGATTCATGAATTTGATGACAAATTATTCATGACTTCAAAATATGCTATCTCTTTTGGTTGAAAACCTTCTCAGAAAACTTCAAGCATCTTCTAAGAGTCTAAAATTGATCCTTGATCCCTATAAAGCATCACCGTTACAGCCATATGCATGAATTATCATAACTATGCTTACTTTAGATATTATTTTAAATAGGTTTTAAACTAGATATATTTTATTCTTATATTCTGTATTTTTAGTGGTAGAGCTTTAATTTGAGCTTTTATACATTTCAAAACTTTCTCAGAAAATCTGCATCTTTATATTTCATACAAACAGACAGATGTCTGTGGAAACTGTGTCCCAATTTAAAATGTTTTTGAGCATCTTGTGCCATCAGAAATGCTGTTTCAAAGTACCAAAATGATTCCATTCCTATTCCATTCATTATCCCAATTTTATTCCATTCCGTTGCAGTCTGTCGAACTGTTTTTGAATGCAAGAATGTGCCTTCCGTAAAGCTCCCCCTAAGAATTCGGATCTGATTGAAAACAGCCTAATTATACAAGGATTCCTTAAGATAGAGAAGTTGATTAGTCGTTCAGACAACTCATTGACTAAACGATTTTGAAAATACATACTTTTGAACATACCTAATTTAATGTTATAGTGTTTTTATTTGACCAATTTAACCCAAGCAGAAAAGACAGATCTCAAAATGTTCACTAGCGAAGTAATGCTGAAACACACAAAGGAGACAAAGTCAGAGAGAGAGAAGCTTGTCCTTCTTTTCCATTGATTGAATTACCCATGTCATATTCCCTGTCAGTTCTGTGTGTTGTAGCTATATATAAATGTGTCTGCTGTAGAGAGGAGAGAGAGGCTGTGGATCCGTGACAAGCAGTCCTCTTCACCACAACCCAACAACTGATCAAGACAAGAGATTATACAACCAAACCCAAAAGCCTCCCTCTTCAGTCATACTCAATCTGAGTTGAGTTTTACAAATCCAGAAGAAGTGAGCACTGAATTCAAATCAAGAGAAAGGAAAAAAGAGAGAGAGCAGTTAGTGTTTCCCCTACATTTTCCTAAAGGCTTTGACTTTGTTGAATAAACATGAGCACTGCACGTTTCAAAATCAAAACCCGGTGCGGGTGTTTTAATATCACTTTATTTATGAAGGAAACTGACTATCTTCAGAAAATTTTGGATGTCTATTTCACTTTATTTTACATGTAATGTCTGATAAAGCAGCGTTTGTGAGCAGAGCCCTGCTTTGTGTACAGCCGTTACCAGGGAAACGATGATATTGAATGCTATTGTTATTTTTTTTTGGGATTAGATTCAACTTTATTGTCATTATGCAGAGTACAAGTACAGAACTAATGAAATGCAGTAAGCATCTAACCAGAAGTGCAAGAATATAGTGCCCACTGCTCTGGGTGTGTGTTCACTGCTGTGTGTGTGCACTTTGGATGGGTTAAAAGCAGAGCACGAATTCTGAGTATGGGTCACCATACATGGCTGTATGTCACATCACTGTCACTGTCACTTTGTACAGTAACAAAGTTAGACAGTTTACATTGTAAAAGCTTGAACAATGTACAGTCTGTGCAAATATATGTATGTAAAGTACTGTGACCAGTGTAGAAAGAAAGCAGGTGCAGGTTAGATTGGTGGTGTGGAGTTCAGAAGGGTCATGGCCTGGGGGAAGAAGCTCTTCCTGAGCCTACTAGTGCGAGAGTGTAGGCTTCTGTAAAACCCGCCGGATGGAAGGAGGGTGAAAAGTCCATGGTTAGGGTGAGAGGCATCCTTGATGATGTTCCTTACCCTGCCCAGGCAGCGCTTGTGATAAATGTTCTCAATAGTAGTTAACTGGGTGCCGGTGATCTGTTGAGCAGTTTTCACCACCCGCTGGAGTGCTTTGTGGTCAGATGCGGAGCAATTGCTGTACCATACTGAGATGCAGTTTGTGAGTATGCTCTCTACAGCGGTAGAATTCAACAAGGATCCTGGGACTCATGTGAACTTTCTTAAGGCTCCGTAAGAAGTAAAGGCGCTGCTGTGCCTTTTAGACCAGGGTGGAGGTGTTTAGGGAACAGGTGAGTTCATCAGAGATGTGGATGCTGTAGCGTATGAGGCCTGAACCAGACAAATTAAAGATTCGATCGTGAGCATGGTTGAAACAAGAGAAGCCGAATTCCTCGGAAAGGCAACAGGAGTTTGTAAATCAACTCCTAGCACCACAGTCTGAAGCAAGATAACTAACCAACTCTTTCACAGAACAGCTTTCAACATTAACACCATTAGAACAATTATTGACAATTTCAATTCGAAGAAGAGATTGTCTAATTTGGGGCAAGTAATCGAATAGATGGACAGTCTGACCCTCACATGTAAAGCCATGAGAGTAAACAAGACCGTTGGATTGACTTCCCCCCACCTAGCAGAACCAGACTGAAATTCCTAAGGAGACCTGTTAACCCCTCTGGTCTTCACAGGACATATCCTTACTCCACAGAATGGCACAGAGAATCCCTTCCAATGCATATATGCACCAAAATGAATTCAAAAAAGACTTCTAAATGGATATCAGTCCATTGCTTAACTCCATATCATTTATGTAACCCACACATTTGACTTTAATGTTTCTAATCACTTATTGTATGTCTTTTAATAACTATTAGATCAGCTTAAGGATTCATATTCATGTTTAGTATGTATGTGTTTCAATCTGCTTGCTTGAAATGTTTCTGACCATCAGTTATTTGTCAAATGTATCATATTCTGGTTATAGGAATCATGTCCAAATTATACCCTGCAAGAACGGGAAAATTCGGACCACGTGATTGATAAGATAACATATGATTTATGATACCCCGAGCAAAGACAATATCTAATTGGTCAAGACAACATTTGAGGTGTGGCCAAAAGGCCAGTTTAAATACTCAGGACACCATCAAATTTCGCTTTTTAGCTTTTAGCTCTCGTTTAGCTTTTGCTATCAGTCATGCCGGCTTTTAGCCTGCTTTTTAGCTGCTGCTTTTAGTCATGCTTTGTCATCACTTTTAGCGTTCTTCGAGCGCCGTTCCAGCGTGCTTCGGCCTGCACGCCTGCTACTTAGCCACGATGAGAAGAAACACCACCTATTCTCATCAAACTTTACTTCTGTTCTTTTACTTTAGTTTCTTTTCTTTTCCGTTTGAGAGTTTCATGTTCTGAGTTAAGTTTTGCAACGCCGTGTCTCCGAGTCTGACCTCAAGTGCCTGTCTGAAACTTCAGCCAGCCCACAACTCTTCATCGTCAGCCAACGCCCAACCACGGGCTTCCCAAGACGTCACTTCAACGACTACTGAACTTCCAGCCAATCAGCAACTTCGGGAAACCCCCTTTTCAGCGACAACAAAGGGAACCCCGTTAAACAGGCAACGCAAGTAACCTCCATACTCACATCTGTACTGGTGTTATCTAATATAATTTTAACCTCATTGCGAGGGTTAATTAAGTGATTAATGGTTGTTCATGTCTATGCAATTTCACGTATTGCTGTAAACTTGGGATTTCACATTTTCATCCTCTTAAACTCATTCTTTCCTAACTTTCTATCTTCCTGCAACTTGTGTGAATGTGTGAGTGTGTGTGCTTATGTGTTAGATTAGTTTATATGTCTTAGATTTATCTAATAAAGCCTTATTCGTATTGAAAAGAGAAGTATCTTGTGTTTTGTGCTTACAAGTTAATGTCTTAAACTGCCGATCTTGTTACTATGCTAATTAATAGTGTTTTCACTATACTTTGGATATTAATATCCAGCGCAAATTTGATGTTAAACGGCTCGTTCAGTGAATCGCTGGCCGTTTCAGTGATCAGCCGTGAAACAGTGATTCTGTTCAAATTCCCTTTAAAATCTTAAATGATTCCCTTTGAGCTAAATTGACCTGTTTCCCTTACAATGCCAAGGAACTTGAAACTCTAAACACGCTCTACTACAGATCCACTGATGTAGATGGGGATGTGTGCATGACTCCTAGTCCGCCTGAAGTCCACAATGATCTCCTTAGTCTTCTAGTTGTTTAGTTCCAGATTGTTGGTGGCACACCACACAGCCAGGTGCTGCACCTCATCCCTGTAGGCTGACTCATCATCATCTTTGATCAGACCTACCACTGTGGTGTCATCTGTGAATTTGATTATGGTGTTGGAGCCATAAACAGGAACGCAGTCATGGTTGAATAAGGAGTACAGAAGAGGGCTCAGTACGCAGCCCTGTGGAACACCAGTGTTCAGGGTGATGATGGAGGAGGAGAGGTTATCTAACTTAACAGACTGAGATCTGTTAGTCAGAAAATCTAGAATCCAGTTGCAGAGGGGTGTGCTGATTCCAAGCTGGCTGAGCTTAGAGATAAGCTTGGAGGGGATTACAGTGTTAAATGCAGAATTGAAATCAATGAACTGCATTCTCACATGTGAATTTTGACTGTCCAGGTGGGTAAGGGCAGAGTGAAGAGATGGTGTCCTCTGTTGACCTATTGTGGCGATAGGCAAACTGGTATGGGTCTAGTGTAGCAGGGAGACAGGATTTTAAATGGGATACAACCAGCCTCTCAAAGCACTTGGCAATGATGGGGGTGAGTGCGACAGGACGGAAGTCGCTAATGACCGAGGCAGTGGAGTGCTTCGGTAATGGCATGATGGTGGAGGTTTTGAAACTAGTGGGGACAGTTGTATGGGCCAGGGACAGATTGAAAATGTCCATGAAGACCTCAGCCAGCTGCTCCGCCCAGGCTTTAAGCACACGACCAGGTACTCCGTCAGTGCCAGCTGCCTTCCGTGCATTCACCTTACACAGAGTGGAGTAAACATCTGAGGTGGAGAGTGTGAGAGGCAGTTCATTGGGTTGATGCTCAGCTTTGAGGGGGACCTCCTTATTATTTTGATCAAAACAAGCATAAAAGTGATTGAGCTCAGTCACATTGGTATATACATGGTCCAGTGTTTTATGTCCCCTTGTAGTGCAGGAGACATTTTGGTGAAATTTAAAGTGGAGGGATTAAAGTCCCCAGCAACAATAAAGGCCCCATCCGGGTGCAAGGTTTGTAATTTGCTAATAGCAGCCCAAAGTTCTTTCATAGCCACATTAGCATTAGCGTCCGGCAGTACATAAACTGCAGCATCAACAATGCAAGTAAACTTACATGGTAGGTAGAATGGCATGCATTTGATAATCAGGAACTCCAGATCAGCAGAGCAGTAGGTCTCAACAATGACAGAGTCTGTACACCATGATTTGTTTACATAAATGCATACTCCACCACCCTTGTTTTTACCAGAGGCTGCTGCTGCTGCTCTGTCAGCCCTGAAGAAAGAGCGTCCATCCATATGCACCACGCTGTTTGGGACATCGTTACAGAGCCATGTTTCAGTGAAGAGCATAACATTGCAGTCCATAAGCCATTTTTGTGTGAGGGTCCAGATCTTTAGTTCATCCATCTTATTCATCAGAGACCGTACATTGGCAAGGAAGATGCTGGGCGGAACTGGTCGGGGTGGGTTTAGCCTTAGTTTAGCACGCAGGCCTCCACGCTTTCCCCGTCTTTGTTTACAATTTCGACGGCAACGCCGAACACTTCTGGTCGGTGCGAGTGATCCGCTTTGATCTCTGTAGCTCCGGCGGGAGTTTGCTGAAGTTGAAAGGATGATCTAAAACTATGTTGGAACACCGTTTGTTGATGTCCAAAAGTGACTGTTTACTGTAGCAATAGTTCACATAACTGAATCGAATGAACACAAAGAAAATAACCAGGTAAATTAACACTATTTACCGAAATCTGGTAAGATGCTGAGCCTCGCAATGCGTTTGCGCCGCAATCTTGTCTTGTCTATGATCAATAATATATGTAAAAAGTGTGATATTATGAGCACTCACAAAAAATAACAGATAACAGACATGTATTGAGGACTATGGAACCCTGTTTTTGCCACAGAATAAAAAAAAGGTTAAAAAAAAGGTAATTAAGAATTTTTATCTAAAAATTCTGAGTTTATATGTTGCAATCTTAGAATTCTTAATTTCTTTCTCACAATTGAGTTCACATCTCAACTTTGACATTTTTTCTAAGAATTGGGAGTTTTGCAATTCTGTATTTATATCTCACAAAAAGTCCAGAATTGTGAGAAAAAACCCAGAATTGTGAGATGAAAAAGTCCAATTATCTTTTTTTATTTTTTATCCTGTGGCAGAAATAAGCTTCCATAGAGAACAGATAAAAATAGCAGACACATATATGAAGGATATGGAGTGAAGCTGCGTTTGGTGGCTTTGAAGGGGCAGGACTATGGGATTCACTTCTCAGATAGACAGAGTGTGACTCATACAGTCCATCAGATTCTCACATACACACAAAACAGTCAGTTCTGTGGGTGATTATATTTAGCATTTCACAACATATAATGATAACAGCTAAATGTGCAAAGACACACATATGACAGCACATTTCAATAGGCAACACTAAGACTTGAGAACAAGTGCCATATGGCTGTGATATTATGGTGCATAATGGTATACGGCAGTGGTTCCCAACCACGTTCCTGGAGGCCCCCCAACCACTGCAGGTTTTCCATGTCACTTTAATCAAACACACCTGATTCAGTTCATCAGCTCATTAGTAGAAACTCCAAGACCTGAAATGGGCGACAGACAAAGGAGAGATGCAAAATGTGCAGTGTAGGGGGGCCTCCAGGAACGAGGTTGGGAACCACTGGTATACGGCACAACGGTGTGTGTGTGTGTGTTCCAGGGTCTTGACCTCTCTGTGCAAGCAACTGGTCATGGGTCTTTTTGCCACTATCCTGCTCTGTGTGTAACACTCTGAATATGATGATAAACCGGATACTAGTGCTGGGCGATTTTTCTGATTTTATCGATTAATTTGAATTTAATGTTTTGCCATGATTTAATTTTTTTTTAAATCGAGGAATCACATTAGAATTAGACACTTTGACAATATGCCAATGTTAACAGTAAACAGAAAAGAATGATCCAACCGCATATCGGTGCATGTGATTAACCACTCATGTGTGATGTCATGTCTGTGAAGAACCATAAGTAGAATATATCACTAAGTGCCATTCACACAGAATGCGCTTTTGTGTTGACAAAGAGGCAACGCGGGCAGTGGAATAGGAAAAATGCAGGAAGATGGGGGTTGAACTTCCTACCAGATACATCAAGCATATTAAAGTCAACTTATTCATAGAATAAAAAACCCCATTTGAGTATGCAAAATACAATAGATGAGATATTAAATAAAAATGAGCTCAAAGATATAACACTGGACAATAGATTTTAGTGAGGTGGAAAGAACTAAAAGTTTTATTATAGAAAATCTACTTTTACACAATTACTTTTACATTAGCATCCGGTCACAGAAACTTATAACAGAGCTGCTTCTTACTGTTGAAAAAAAAACATTTAAGTCTGTAAGTCTGTAGTCATATGTAATCTGTTGCTTTGGACAACACACCCACACACATCACTATACTTACACCACAATCTAGTGTCTCTTATTTAAACACACACCAGAGAGAAAAGAAGTACACTGTTTGACAGAATGCATACAGAATGAAAACAATCTTCTTCGTTGTTAAGGCCATTGCACGCATTCGTCATCCTTTCCAATTAAAATGCATGCTACGGATGTGAAAACGCAGAAAATCGAACCTGATCCAAATTTTTTATGACGGTCGAAAGTTTCAGAGGCAGTGTGTAAATGTGATTGACACAACGTGAGGTCGTATTTATTTTTCAAAGTGTGAAAATTTCGGACAAAAATTTCGGACTCAGTGTGCAAATACCTTTATGCCAGAAAAACAAAATATCTGCATGTAAGTCAATGCTAGTGTTCAGAACAATCCAAATGTTACTGTAGTACTCTTCTCAGCCTCAGACAGCACACCCACAGACCGCCCACAGTTCGTTCATGACCGAACGTCTGATATTGCACACAAAACTGGCAGGCATTTTCTTGATCTGGCAAGCTCTAATCTGATTGGCTGGCTTCTACACAATTTTACGGCAGTAAGGGTTCACCAGATCTCCTGAAAACAAGGTTAAGATTACAAAAGGCACCAGGCTGATACAGATTTGCCATGTTAGTGGCAACAGATCTTTGAAAGATATTTACAGTTTTGTTCTACTTATTAGTATGCATAGTTACTTGTACATTTGGAATTATGATGAAACAACCAATTAATAGCATATAAAAAATAGCTTTAGTATGTAAACATTTGTCTTTTATAGTCCTTTATATTTATATTATAAATAATATAACTGTACAGTTACATTTTAGTATCATCTAGTTATTTTGGAGCTAATTATTTCACAAGTTTAGCTCAAAATAGCTCAAGTTATACCAGTCAGATGATAACAGACATAATGATGATTATGATTATAGCTCTAATTACGTATAGACCTTAAAACTCTATACTCATCAAATCATAAATACAGCCTAGCACAGATATACTGTTTGTCCTTCAAAAGAGGGAAGATGAATGCAGAGTGTGACAAGTGCATCATGAGAGTTCAGCGGTCTTTGTCTGCTTCACAATGACAGTGTATTGTTATTTCCTAAAGATCAACACTCATCCTATAGCCTTGCTGGGTTTGAGAGGGTACGTTAGTGTGCAGATATAATGTCTCTGATCCCATGTAGCTGGTGTTAGGGCATTCAAATTTTTAAATGAAGATGACTGAATGACTGAAAGAACAATATTTCACTCTTGAACACAATTAATCACAAGTTCAGTAACTGAAAAACTAGACTGCTGAGCATCTACACTCTAGGAAAAGTCCTTTGGCCCAGTTTATCATGTTAATATGAAGGAATTATCTGATTTTTCACAGATGTTTTACCTGTTTGTTGAATTAAGTATTGAATTGTATTGTGTTTTCGAGTTGAAGCAAATGTCTTTAAACTTAACAGAAAAGGTACAGGTAACTTTCTGCAGGATATTATCTTTTTTTTTTTTTTTACAGATTTCTTTCTAAGAGCGTACTATTTTCAGTAAGAAAGTGTATGAAAAATGAGGTTCAGTGTCAAATTACCAGATGCCTCAATTATGACAGTCTTTGCTCTCAGAAGAAAGTGAAAGAAAAATTTTTCTCCAGTTATTATATAACAGCTAGAATATTCCAGATGAAACCTGGACATGAGGTTAAGAGAACATCAGAATGGAAAAGAAGCTGCAAAGATAGTGTTTTGGGGGTCAATTTGGTATTTATGCATAATTCTTTACAATTCTCCCATTTCAAATCCAGACAGCAGGCAATAAATCAAGCATGCAGTCTATATTCAATTCATATTACGATTTAAAATTACCAAGATTAAAAAGTATGAGGTATATATAGTGACTGACATCCCATGGGTGAATTTTTATTGCCATCCTGGCTGACCTGAACGATCCCAATAACTATCTGAGTGCCTCTGTAATTAAAATTGATAGAGCTCATAGAGCCTTCATCATGGTACTTGTCAGTCCTGCTGAAAATTACACATGAAAGACATCATCCTTTATATTGTGTGTGTATGAGCTGAAGGTTAGGGAGAAGAGGACAGAGAGTCATTAGGCACGGACGTACAGACTTCATTAAGGCACAGTCACGCTGATTAAGAGAGAGAAAAACAGAGAGAGAAGAGAGAATGTATACAGGATTTATCATGAAATAGATCCACTCTAACATTGAAAACATGCTTCAGTAACATCATACCAATTATTTCATTCTCACTGTAATTTTCCCTACATGGTCCATTTAGGGTTTAAGAGACTAAAGCAATAAAGATGTCTTATTACCAGTAGTTCACTCCAGCCTAAGATAAAACTGTGCTATTAGAACAATGCTGTGGGAGAGATGTCAGTTTGACTGATCTCTATCAACATGCTTTCGGAGGAAAGTAACACACAACTTTTGAATTCGCAAAGATCTATTAGTGCACAAACTGTCCATGGAAAGAAAAACTAAAAGAATGAATGAGTGCCAACGCAGCTGACAAAGAAAGGACAAAAATGTCCTTGGCTCTTAAACTTTTCTGCTTACTAGAAGTGTTTTTTAGAACTTGTTCAGCACTACTGAATTAATATTTTACAGAATACTAGAAATCTCATTCTCCAAAGCTTTCTTAAGTTCTGTTTTTCTGCCCTTTCTACACACTGTAATTCCACTTAACTGTTTGTCCAACCTTAAGCAAAGAGGATGTTAATGCGAACCTACACTACACTGGAAAAAAACAGCTGTAGGATTTACTTTGAAACAATTTTCACTTTGAAATTGCTAGTTAATTTTACAAATATTACAAAGAAACAAGTAACAAATTTAATTTAAACCTGAAATCTTGAATTAGAAAGACCAAAATAGTTTTTTTTTTTTTTTTTTTTTTTTTGTAAAACATACTCCAGTAATCATAGTTTAATTTATAACTTTGAATTTTATTTTTTTGGTTTGGTTTATTTTTTATAGTGTATGCATGCAATCAACATGAGTCACTGCATGAAGTGGCACAAACTGATTAGGAGGTGTGTGCGTATATATAGCAAAATACATACAGAATAAGGAGATGAAAACGTTTTAACAACTATAGCCAACAAACCAAATGATGTGAACTTTTCTTTGTTTTAGACACCATGCTTCATTTCAGGAACAATGTTGCCACCAGGCCAATCAGTATAAGAGTTCTCTCTAGTTCTCTGAATATATAGTATCTGTAAGCTTTTCCTGTCACAAACAGCTACTGATACCAGCTGTAGTCACTTCAAAACAACAGGCATTTGTTCTGCTATTTTTCAATTTTGTGTGACTGCTGAAAACAAAAGGCTGGTGGTCTTGTGAATTAGTATTTTATTAACCCTTATGGACTGTAGACAGATCAGGTTAATCATCTGTTGTTTCATGGTTCTGAGGAAGGTACTGCACACACAATACGACTGTCTCACAAGCTTATCAACAAGGCATCAACACTTCTGTGTTCAAAGCTAATTTAGTTCTCACCCAGTGTACTATTTTCTCTCTGTATTCTTCTGTGGTCTCATACACTATGCAGTGTAATGACTAAATGAATCTGTGGACATGAATTCCCTCAGGCTAGTATGACCTGGCAGAAACAGGAGGAGCTCTCAGTCAAAGCCAGTAGTGATATAGATCTAGACTGATGAACACATCTGACTTCAACAAATTCACAGCTGTAGGTTTAATGAGTCCATAGTTGAGTGGTTTATTAAAGGAATAGTTCTCCCAAAAATTCAAGTTTTGTCATCATTTTCTCATCTTTTCCTGTGTTGTTCCAATCCGTATATTGTTTTCTTGCTTTTTTGAAATATGAAAAGAGATCATTGGCAGAATGTCTGAGCTGCTTTCCATACAAGGAGGATTTGAGTGGTCCCGTCTTAAAGATTGTCAGTAAATAATGGCTTAAATTTAAGTCCACACACAAAGTTATCATATAGCTTCAGACTTGGGCTCAGCCTAAAGTGCATACATTAAAAGGACTACTTTTATGATATCTTTATGGTGCTTTATGGGATATTTTGAAGATTGAAGGTTGTAAAGTTATATTTGAAAAAAGAAAAATATGCTATTACTACAAAAAATATGCCATTGCATAGTTTTGTAGTTTGTTATTCAGCACAGTTCAGAACTGAGGTGAAATGTAAAAGCACCTGTTGTACATTCCACGTGTCATGTTTCTAAGCCAAAACTGGAAAGATCTGCTCTGATATCGTGCTCACAGATAACCACTTGAATCACACAAAAAGTTACCCTCTCAACATTTATGAATTTGTTTTCTCAAACTAAAATTGAACTATACCAAAACACAATTAGAACCTCTGTCTACACACACAGAAATCTCATGTTGATATCATATTGAGATCCTCTTATTTGCTCAATCGATTAAACTAATATTGAACATGGATTATGTCTGCTTTTATTACAACCGTAGATTATAGTGTAAATAATTCAAATCTGTACCAAGCAAAGCAAATGTTATAGGGGTGTATAAATACATCAATGTCCAAAAGAAAATGAATTGCCTTTATTTCAGAATAACACTTACTCGTGACGTATTGTCTGCACAGATCAGAACATCAGATTCATCACATTTCTCCACAAATAACTCACGATTTTATGTTTCAACCATGGATGTCAATCTGAGAGCCCAGAATAACATAATGCCCTAATAATCATCATCTTAGGCTGTTTATTTGTTATCTTATGCATAAACATTCAAGTGCCAGAGCTTCAGAGTATCAGCCAATCCTCCTTCCAGCATAAATCACAATCTACTTTTGTTCAGAAATATTGCGTGTCTTATTTTGTTTTTCGTGGAAGAAAGAAAATAATACAACATTGGGTAAATTATGTCAACATTTTTAATTATGGGTAACTAGTACTTCAAAAACACAACTGGAGGAGCAATATGACATATGCAGGTCTAAGGCCAATGCATAAAACACATTCTGCATGCTGCACATGAACTCTCCGTCTGAGCTGTCCCTCCAGATTCTGATGAGGTCTCCCAGGAAACAAAGGAAGAAATCCTCATTGGAAGCGGAAGCGAAAAGGACCACAAGTAAGCCTCTAATAAGTTGGGCTAATAGAAGTAGAGAAACTAAAGTCTCAGTACTGAAAAGAGCAAAACCACCAATAGCATGCCAGTAATTAGTACTGATATTTGAAAGAAGATTGGAATTGGAAAACTGGATTTGGAAAGGCTTTAAAAAATGTGTATGGAAAACACTTTTGTCCACTCTGCCACAAGTTTGCAAGCCAATTCTGACTCATTGCAAAACAGAAACATTCAGAAACAACTAGGGAATATTGATTCAGACAGACAAAACATGTGCTAACAATTTTTGCCCATGCAGTAGGAGGGGCCAAATGAACTGTCTGTTAAGTATACGAACCATGAATGAATGCCTATTTCACGAAGTAAGCCTTCAGGAGGATGTGTCAAAGACAGTGAAATACTGCAGACAAGCTATGTATCTTAATAACAACTTGTTTTTATATTTTTTTCCCAATTTACATGCAAAGCAAGACATATTTTTATTAACCATTTGCCACCAGGGACTATCTTAAACGACTCATCCATCATCTGCGCTTGGACACATATTTTTGTGAACTGAAAAAGGAAGAGTGTTTGTTTGTTTCTGCATGGGTAGATAATCTACTGTATAAAACATATGGCCATTTAGTTTCCACAATGCACAAAAATCACAAACAGTACCACATAACATTTATATCTATAAAAAGTATTTGATACATTTTAAAGAGCCAAATTTCCATGTGATCCGATGTATAAGAGCTCATTTCCATATAATAAGTAGATTATATATTATCTCTAATTTTATATATAAACAGATCCCCCTAAATCTTTAAAATTGGAAAACTTACAGGCTTTGGAAAACAAGAAATTGATGACTCAGGAGAGAAGCGCACATGGTGGTGGCGTCTCTGGACTGCCTTGGAAATGTCAATGAGCCATGTGTCTTTCATTTTATCAGATTTGCTAATAATATGAAGGCTAGAGAACAACATGCACGCATTGTGAGCTAAATGAAACTGTCAGCAATCTTTCTACCATTGCTCCCTTGGACTCCTTTTCTATCTCTATTCTGAATATCCTTTTGGGAATCAATACAGTCTGTCTATCTATCTATTTCTGACTTTCTCAAATGCAGTATCTAAGTTTTCGGTATCATTTACCCCTCCTCTCTCTCTGTCTTAACTAAACACAGCTATCAGCAGGCAAACAGATGGATGATGGTTCCTGACAATGCTGCAAACACAAACAACAGCAGAGACTGCTGCTAAACACCAGATAGATGACTACATCTCCTCATATTTAAAATAAAAAGATTTGTCATCAGAAGTGCAGGAGGGCAAAATAAATGAATCAAGATGGTCACACTGCCCAGATAAAGTGAGGTAGAACAAAATAAAAAAACGGAAAACACAAAGAGCACCCGTTCAGCACACTGAAAGGCTCCTATGCTGGAATTACGTCAAGAGTCTAGTATCGTTCTCCAGGACTGGAGCCTACTGTAGGTACTGGAATAATGATGGATTGTTTTTCCTTTGTTTTGAATCTTTTCTACACATCACTTAAAGCACAGCAAATATTTGCCTCTCTCCAAAGGTTGGGCTATAACAAAACACATGTAGAATACCCATTAATAATAGACCTCTGTTTGCACATGCAGAAATTTATTGAAGCAACTTGATATGCTGATATATTTCTTCCTCTTATTTGCTCATTTAATTAAACTGATACTAAACATGGATTCTTCATGCTCCTATTTCAACAGCAGATGATTGCATAAATAATTTATATCCGTACACACGTCTGTGCTGGACTGGCTTTATAATATTTTCATGTAGGCGAATTTATGGAAAAACAACTGACTTCAGCAGTTATGTCACACTTTGAAGAAAATTTCAAGAAGAGTTCCCAAAAACAGTCTCACATTACTACACTCTCACAGTACAGAATGCTTGTAACACGTCGCCAGTTCCTTCTTGTTACCCATAATTCTGGAAAGTTCATCTTTCCCACATGGCACTGTGATCAATCTATTTTAAACAATCCCTAAATGCCAAAGTAACCCTGTTGTGAATTGAAATCTGGAGTGGACATGAAATGGGCAGAAATCTTCAAGAATGGCTGTGCTTCTGCTAAAATCCTAATGCAGCTGTCCATAGCTGTATGCTTGTTGATCTCTGTGCATCTATTCCGTGTGTCTGTCGGTTGCATTGTTATTTTAGTATAATTGATATGCCATTACAGTTTTTGTCAATATTTTCGACTTTATTTTTCATTTTCTGTTTTCATGTCAAGTCAAGTCACCTTTATTTGTACAGCGCCTTATACAACACTGGTTGCAAAGCAGCTTTACAGTGTCAAACAGCAAAATAGTTTTTCAATAGTGCATGAAGACAACAACAAAGAGTCATTTTCCAGCTAAAGTCAGTTCACTGATTATTCAGTTTTTATTTAAATTTTTTATTTTTATTAATTTTGTTGTTTTTTAAATGTCTATATAGTTTTTTTTAATTAACTTTCAATTTAAGATTTTTAAATATATTTTATTTCACTTAATGATATTTTTATATGGTTTTACTTTCAGTAATAACCCATGTTGATTGCTCGGCTCAATTGAAGTTACAGCTCTCCTCACTGCAGAACATCTGACATAGCAGCCAGGACCTGCATAATTCACACAGCTACTGCTTAAAGCCCTTAAGTAATTAAAAGAAGCAACAAGACCGCAGTCCACACAGACGTACATCTCCAATACACACAAACATGATCAAATGCAGATAATGCATGCCAATTCCATGCCTCTAAAAATTACTTTTTTGTTTGCATTTTTCTAGATCTTTTGGGAAAGTACAGTGCATGTGGTTTTAATAAGGTTGTTAAACTTTCAGATACAAATTATCATTAATTATAGTTATAACATGAGATTCCCAAAGCAAAGAAAATAATTACAAATTATATCTCTGTAATATTTATTTTAATTAGCATCAGATCAATGAGATTAAATGAAGAATTTCACTTATGACTGGTGCTTCTCACATTTGTCTTATGGAAAAAAAAATACACATGTAACTCTTCTAGAGTTTCAAAAGACATTCACCAATGTCAGTCAATTACAAGTCAGATTACAATTCTCAAAAACCTCATCAAATTGATGCCATACACGTTTTTTAAACTCTTACTGTACGTCAACGATTTTAGGGAAAACATCTGAGACAAAGCTGCTACTTAAACTAAACAAATTGTGAAAGATCTGAGCAATAACGTTTCTCATTCCTAAAACTTTTGCCATTAGGCAAATGAAGCCGAGCACAGAAGCATGACCTGAAAGCACATCATACTTCAACAGATATTAAAAAGCAGGTTTTATTCAAGGCGCTTGCATCTTGTGTAAACAGCTCATGAGTTGTTTTGGCAGCTTTGAAAATGAGAGATGTCTCCTGCAGATACAATTCTGCAAACTACGATCACACAAAGCGCGCGTTTGTTCAGAGCGCATACGCGCGGCTCGCGCTCGTTCCTTTGATAGGTTTTCATTGTATCGCTTATGATTCAGCAAGCCCAGGTAAACACAGTCAAACTTCAAATTGTTATTGACCCAGCTGTATACTAACAAGGACTTGCAGTGAACTTCTGTTTGCTAGGCGTGTGCAGGTGCATAGTACACTGTGTATCAGTGCGTTTCGGCATCAAATGTCATTCTGGCTCACTTTACATGCAGGATGGTTTGGTAAACACTGAACCTAAACCTCTCGATACACAGCAGATGGGATCTGTGTGAAGATGAGAGCTGGTCGTTATGCATCTACCTGCTGTCTAAACACCCGACTATCAGCTCATGACGCTTCATTACCTGTTTCTCAACCCGAAATGAATTCTCAGCGCATCTACGCACCTCATGACAGGACTTGACAGGATATGGGGTGGGGGTGGGGGGTACTCACGCTGCTATTTTCACCCGTCCAGTGGACCATTGCCTGGTTGTGGGTGGCATCCCCTTTAAGGACGAAAGAGCTGCTGAGTAGAGAGACTTTCTCCGGAGTCGATGCCCTCCGGACTCGGGGAACTCCCATGACCGGTCCGCCCGGGTCACCGCTGTAATCTCCGCGGCTGTGCGCTGAGATAAGCGTTTCATCTCTGCCATTGACATGCCCACCGCCGCTGTCAAGCCCTCGGTCCCGTACGTTTCTCTGGTTTATAACGCCGGTGTGACATGAAATCGGTCCGAACAGTGACATCCACGCGCAAGCGAAAAACACAGCTGTGTACAGGTGCGCCAAAACTGCCATGATGAGCGCCTTCATTTAACACTGTCAAAGCGAGTGCGATGCAAGCGAAAGATGGGAAGCTCTAATGTGAGAGAGAGAGAGGGAGGGAGGGAGGGAGAGAAAGGGTGAGAGAGAGAGGGGAAGAGGGTGGGGAAGCAGAGCTAGAAACAGAGCGCGCTCATGTGCTGTATAGTAGACAGCTGAGAGCGAAGAGAAGAACAGCCGTATTCTCATGCCACCTAGTGGCGAACTTAGTCAAGTGATCGATTTTTACGTGTAATTATTTTAGAAACCCGTTTGTACTAACACACGTCTAATAACGCAATTTTAGATTTTGAAGTACTGTTACATTAAATTAATCTCTTTTAATTTATAGGCTAGTTTTCAACTTTGATATTTTTTGTGTGTCAAAAACATATGAAAGCACATACTGTTTTGGACATTTTCTTGGCTAGTGTAAATAATCATGACCATATCTGGAAGCTGTCACACCCCTGGACTGTTTATTGTGTTTTCTTTCCCCATGTGCTCTGTGTGACTTAGTACGTCTTTTGCTTCAGGTGTGTCTAGTTAATTATCTTCGTTTGCCAACCTACTTATGTTGTGTTCTGTTCACTGTTTGCTGTCCGGTATTGTTGATGTTACCCTGTGTGTCTTTGTGTGGATTACCATTAAAAGATTTGTTGTTATAATCTCCGTCGTGCCTTTGTCTCCCTAACAGCAGTCTTGTGACAGAATAACAGACCACAAAGACTAAGTAAGCGGTGTCTCCCCCTTGTTTTGTTTTCCATTTTTGTCCGTTTTTATTTTTAATTATGGATATCGCTGACCTATTCATCGCCCTTGCCCATCAAGACTATTGGACTATGCTGTTGAGTTCAGCCAGCTTGCCTGTTTAACAGCTTTCTACGATGCAACGCTGAACTCACTGTTCTGGATCGGGGCTAATCACCATCGACCCGTTGACCTCCCAGACACCATCAGACTGTGCTGGAGGGAGGCAATCATCAGTTGTCTGGAGAGCGTCTACCCCCGATCCAGAACACAGCCAGACCCAAAGCCCAGCCCACCATCACCCCACAGCGCAGAGCATAAGACAGAGCCAACCAATGACGGAAAGCCTACCACAACCGACGAGCCATTGCCAGAGAGAACGATAGAACTGGGGATCGCCTCGGAGCCAGAGCCTCAGTCGACGTCAGACCAGGTGCGAGAGCCGGCTACAGTGCTCGCCATGGAGGAGAGCGCTATGGACAGCGAGAGTGCGGAGGGAAGCTCTGCCCACTGCACCATGGCTGAGGGTGAGCCTAGCTCAATGGACTGTTTTTTGGACATACTGTATATGCAGACATGCCCCCTCTTCTCCCGCCTTCGTCTGAACTTTCTGTCTGCCCTGAACTGTCTGCCTGCCCTGAAAAAAACCCAGAGGTCGTCCCTCTGTCCGCCATGCTCCCAGTGTTGGGAGTCACAATGTGGTGTGTGTGGGCGGCAAACACCATTCCCTGAACCCTCTACCTGTCTGGATTTCCCACCCACCCTCCCTCTCCTGCCTCCTCCTGTCATCCCTTCCTCAGCTCCACCACCGTTGCGTCCTGGCAGCCCCTATACTCACCGTGTGGAGGGATCGCCACGGGTCTGCCATTCTCCATCTGCGTCATGCCTGGAGAATCCCTTGTCTCCGCCTCCAGCCTCTGAGTCCTGGACTCTGCCTTAACCCTTTAACTCAGCGGTTCAACCATGTCTCCTAACTCCCTCATGTCAACCGTGGCCCGTCAGCTGCCGGGCTCCCTCATCCCTTCAGCTCTGCCTTGGTTTGTCGTCGACCACCCGCCGCCTCAGGACTCCAACTCCTCCGGCTACACTTCGTCCCTCCGGCTCTGTCAGGCTCCTCCTTCCCTCCAGCTCCACCTTGGTCCTTGTTGGAGAGGTGGGGAATGTTACACCTAAGAGTTTTTTTTGGGGGGGTGGGCATAACAGGCCATACATGCATACATACGCAATCAAAATTATTCAACCCACTTGACCTATGAGACAATTTGCTGCAGAGAGCAAAATTTTATGAAAATATTACAACAAAGGCATCCGTGAACTATTCCTAATACACATTTGAGTGATTCTGAGAACGTAACACTGATGAAAAAATCTAATTGGCTCTGAACATTCATGTTCAAAATGATTCATTGTTCAAAAGGCAATTTTTTTGCAGAATCTTTTATTCTTTAAAACCACTAATAAACGCTGCCTATAAATCCTCAGAAACCTCTCTACTGCAGTCTTGGCACACTCCTCTCATTAAAAAGCAAACAAAAATCACTCATAACACTTATAATCCACATTTCCAACACTTCCACCAAATTCTACCAAAATAAATCCAAATATTTTCACATATATGAAATATTCAGTATACATACATATTCAATTAGAGTTAAATCTGGAGGCTGAACAGGCCACTCAAGTACATTCTATGACTGATCCCTGAATCAAGCATAAGTAGATTTGGATGCAAGGGCCATCGTAACCATCATTTCAGAAGGGAGAGGGACAGAAATGTTATATATATATATATATATATATATATATATATATATATATATATATATATATATATATAGCTATTCCTTATATGTACATTTAACTTTTCCGGCTTCTTATTGCTACCTGTCCCAACTTTTTTGTAATGTGTAGCTCTCATGAAATCCAAAAAGAGCCAATATTTGGCATGACATTTCAAAATGTCTCACTTTCAACATTTGATATGTTATCTATATTCTATTGTGAATAAAATATAAGTTTATGAGATTTGTAAATTATTCCATTCCTTTTTTACTCACAATTTGTACAGTGTCCCAACTTTTTTGGAATCAGGTTTGTAATATAACTATTTCTTCTAAAGCTTTTGAGAGCTCTGTTGAATTTGCATATCTGCTACACACGTCAGCACATGCATGGGCTAAGTTTATGTATGTGTAACAGCTCAAGCTAATTCTGTTTTTCAAAAGAGTTTCTAAAGGCTTAATTGCATTTTAAGACAATTTTGTTCCCCACCATACAAAAAAGTGACTTGAAAACTGCAGTGCTGTAACGAATGGTCCACTGAAGGCATGTTGAAATGAGAACCAAAGCACAGTTTATTTACATAAAGACAAAACATAATCAGAATCGGAATGAGCTTTATTGCCAGGGATGTTTACACATACAAGGAATTTGTTTTAGTGACAGAAGCTCCACATTGCAACAGAATGACAGTGACAAGACAAGACACAGATAATAAAAAGAATAATATACACATACAAAATAGACAATGTGCAAAATAGCAAAAACACAATAGACAATTTAGTGTGTACAGGTATATTAAGTGCACATTTCAAATGTAAATAAGTATGTGTGTTAAATAAATAAATGTATAATAGTGTTGTGTGTTCCACGTTTATTGTCATATGTTGATGAGATGGATTACCTGAGGGAAGAAACTGTTCTTGTGTCTGGCCATTATGGTGGTCGGTGCTCTGTAGCATCGACCAGACGGCAACAGTTCGAAGAGGGAGTGTGCTGGATGTGAGGGGTCCAGAGTGATTTTGCTAGCCCTTTTGCTCACTCTGGATGAGTGCTGTTCTTGGAGAGTAAGGAGGGTTGTACCAATGATTCGCTCAGCAGTCCGGACTATCCTCTGTAGTCTTCTGAGGTCAGATTTGGTAGCTGAGCTGAACCAGACAGTTATTGAAGTGCAGAGGATGGATATAATGATGGCAGAGTAGAACTGTTTCAGCAGCTCCTGTGGCAGGTTGAACTCCGTCAGTTGGTGAAGAAAGTACAACCTCTGCTGGGCCTTTTTCACAATGGAGTCTATATGAATGTCCCACTTTGGGTCCTGAGAGATGGTGATGCCCAGGAATCTGAATGACTCCACTGTTGTTACAGTGCTGTCCATGATGGTGAGTGGGAGGAGGTCAGGGGGGTTTCTCCTGAAGTCCACTATCATCTCCACTGTTTTGAGCGTGTTGAGCTCCAGGTTGTTGAGACTGCACCAGACAGCCACCTCTTTAACCTCCTGTCTGTAAGCAGACTCGTCACCATCCTGAATGAGGCCGATGAGTGTGGTGTCGTCCACAAACTTCAGGAGCTTGACAGAGGGGTCCTTTGAAGTGCAGTCACTTTGTGTACAGAGAGAAGAGCAGTGGGGAGAGAACACAGCCCTGGGGGGCGCCAGTGCTGATCATACAGTTGCTGGATGAGAATTTTTCCAGCTTTACTAGCTGGTGCCTGTCTGTCAGGAAGTTGGTGATCCACTGACAGACTGAGGTGGGCACAGATAGCTGAGTTAATTTGGGCAGGAGGAGGTTTGGAATGATAGAGTTAAAAGCCGAGCTGATGTCCACAAACAGGATCCTCACATAAATCCCTGGTCTGTCTAGATGCTGCAGGATGTAGTGCAATCCCATGTTAACTGCATCACCCACAGACCTGTTTGCTCGGTAGACAAACTGCAGTAGGTCCAGTGATGTCCTTCAGATAAGCCAGCACCAGTTTTTCAAATGGCTTCATGGCCATTAGAGCAACAGGTCTGTAGTTATTATGTCCAGTACTTTTGGGTTTCTTTGGGATGGGGATGATGGTGGAGCATTTGCTTCAAGTTTTGATTGCTTTGAGGTTTTTTGCTTGTGGTACTTTTCAGACTGTCATTGGCGATGTCTTCAGAATACACAAATCCACTGTCTGCAGAGCTGTCCATCAAGTGGCCTTATCCCTGTGTTGCCGAATTGACACGTATGTCAAATTTCCTTCCAGAGACGAGCAGGACGTATTAGCGGAGCATTTTTTTTTTTGCTGTTGCTGGTTGCCCATGCGTTTGCGGAGTGATAGATGGAACACATGTGCGAATTTAAGCCCCCCACCAATATGAAGATCAATTTGTCAACCGCAAAAATTTCCATTCTATTACTGTACAGCTGATATGTGACCCAGACAGCAAAATAACAAATGTTACTGCTTCGTGGCCCAGCAGTACCCATAATGCATGTGTGCTGTCTGAATGTAACATTTATCAGAGTTTTGAGGATGGAACACACAGGGGCTTATTTTTAGGGGAGAGCGGCTATCCATGTCGTTTATGGCTGATGACACCTTTTAGAAATCCAGTAGGAGCTGGATAAAATTCATTTAAATAACCTATTTATGCTATTTAGATAGATAAATCAATAAAATTAGTGAAATGCTGTATAACTTCACTTGTATAACTTATAAAGTTAAATATATATATATATATATATATATATATATATATATATATATATTTTTTTTTTTTTTTTTTTTTTTTTTTTGACGAGTAAAAGTAATGTAACTTATTGGTCATAATTTTTAGTGTATCATCTTTCGTTTTTCATATTGCAGGAACGATACAACACTGCTCTATAAAAAAACTAGAGTAATCATTGAAAGGACGATTGGCCAGCTTAAAAGGAGAGTTCACTGTCTTCAAGGAGAGCTATGTCTGGAACCAACAAAAGCAGAGAGTCATCACTGCATGTGTCATCCTGTATAACATATCAAAAAGCTTTGGTGTGCTCATGAACATGCTGACCCTGATGAAGCAGTGCAGCCAAATCAAGATGCGGAGGATGCAACAATGGAGGGACACGCCACCCAAAACATGCTTGTGCAAACATTTTTTTTTTCCTAAAGTGGGCTGAATATGTTCTACAATAAACTGTATATAAATTTCCAGATTAGATGCTGTATAAATGAATAAGTTAATAATAAAATAAGTAAGTAAATATAAACAGACTTCAAAATATGAAACTACATTTTTATTTATAGATTAAAAAAGATATTGAAATATTTACAATAATCAGTTCGCAACGTATTAATTTATAGAGAAAATTAATATTTATGTAGGCTAGTATGTATGCATTTCTGTATATTACGAATCATTTGAATAAATATCCTAAAAGATTAAGGTTTGTGTTATGGTTCACTTGTTGGCTGTAAAGCTATTAATCCCTCTTGAGCAAGTTAGTTAATTTTGTGTTGGAGTATTATGTTCTGCATATTCAAGTTTTCCTTTTCCATTTCTAATTTAGAAATCTCCAACTCTGCTTTCCTCTTCTGCAGCAAAATAACTTATCGTTGAAATTCAGCAAGCCCTGATGTACAGGTGCATCTCAATAAATTAGAATGTCGTGGAAAAGTTCATTTCAGTAACTCAAATTTCAACTCAAATTGTCAAACTTGTGTATTAAATAAATTCAGTGCACACAGACTGAAGTAGTTTAAGTCTTTGGTTCTCTTAATTGTGATGATTTTGGCTCACATTTAACAAAAACCCACCAATTCACTACCTCAACAAATTAGAATACTTCATAAGACCAATAAAAACATTTTGGGGTGCACCTGTAACTCTTCCCAATCCTTTCTCCACAGATGAAAAAAAAAACCTTTTTATTTAACCCAATATCAATGAATTATGAAACATTGTTTGTACTCTTTTATTTGTTACTGAATGCAACACAGATGTCATTAATAATAACCTATAGCTGCTGCCACTAAACTCGTGGCTGGATGGCTAGGAGTGGGACTTGTCGCTCCTGGAACATTTTCCCAGTTTGGGGTGGTTAGACTAAAAAAAGACAAATATATTATTATTATTATTATTATTATTATTATTATTATAGCACCTACCCAACTCCGTATACTACAAAAGAGACCATCTTTGAAAACAAAAGAGATTTAGCAAAATGCATTAGCATCATCTGTGTAATTTTACCTGCTTCCCGAGCTGCTTTGAGGAATGCCAGCAATACCGACTCGAGTTGGAGAATCCTTCCCTAGTATGTCTTGTACCAATTTCGCTGTCTCAGACAGGTCATGTGGTGGCAGCCCTCCTCCTATGTACAACAACATTTGTTAAACTGTATTACACCAAGTGTGCTAATTTTTGACACATTATATCCAGTCACATATCAATTTAAATGTAACTCGCAACAATGCTTTTTCCAGATGATTTTTTATAGTTGTGTATTTCTTTTCTTGATCTCACAACTATGCTTTCATACTTTTTCATGACTTCTTCTACTGTGCGCTTGACAGCAAGGTTTCTTGAATTGATTATATATATATATATATATATATATATATATATATATATATATATATATATATATATATATATATATATAAATCTTTCCACAAATTCAGAAAGAGTGCTAGACCACAAAACACAAGACTGCAAGTCAAAAAACACAAGACTGCCAACTACCAACCCAAAGTCTAACATTAAGTTTAAACTTTGGCATACTTACAAATTGGAATTTCAAAATAATATATGCATATCCAGAAAACATGCGGGAACGTGGCTACAAATCCATGAACGTAGAATATTTTTAAAAACACTGGCACAGTGCTAACCATTCATATTAAATGACATCAATGTCATTAATGACAGAGTGGGCCATCAGGTCAAACGTGAGGCGAAACAAAGACCATTCTGGGTTGTAATGTTTGTGGAAAAAAAATCCTTATGCAAGCAGAAACTGTTCATAAGCCTAAATCAGGACACAAGTTAGGTTTTCCTTTCCTCAATCTCTCAGATGACTTGTCCAAGAGACAGACTAGGCTGACTGAGAGTCAGAGGATTACTGACCAGTGGCCTAAATTTAAAGAGTAAACAATGTCAGCTGTCTGCTTTAAAACCTGCAAGAAAATTCACAAACACATCTACTTTCATTCGAAATATTAACTGATAACAGTAAAATTCAAAATGTGATAATTAAACATACATGATGTAAATGTAAAATTAGTTGTTGTTTTTTTTAATTCAGAGAATTTCCATCACTCATGTCATGAAATCTGACCACTGTACAAGAATTTCTGTTAACCCGTTTAATCCCACCGGTCACAATAGTGACCGTAAAAAAAGGTTTTCATTTATAAAGCTCTAAAAACCTTACTGACTGATGTTTTAGTGCACTTCCTGCAAATATGGAAAAAATAAAGGGTCTCAATTAAATGTGTGCAGTTTCACATGATTAGTGCAAATTGTCACATGACCAGAGCCGCTTATTTCCTGTTTGCACCTTGAGAAGATGATGGCTGCGTCAAAGCTCCAAAACTAAAGGCTAGTAAAGTATGTCAACATAAAGATATGAAAAAGATTTTTGGTACACATGTTCTTTAGGGTGTCTAGTATTAATATATGCATTCACATATATTTAGTTTTGTTGAGTGTGGTCATAGAATGAGAAAACATTTTGATGGTCACATTAGTGACCGGTGGGATAACAGTGAACTTAGGTATACAATATAAATCCAATTGCAGTTGCTAGTGAAAATGACAATAAAATGTTGCATTGATAAAATATTGCACTAAACCAAAAATTACAATAATGATGTTTTTATACTCAAAGCATTAATATAAAAATTTGATGTTATATTTCACAAAAAAAGTAAAAATTTTGAAATGCGGTGATAGTTTAATTTTTTTCTTTTTGAGTTTAATTATCTCAATTTTCCTATCAATGTTGCATAAGGTTTTTTGTATGCATAATAGTAAACCTAGAATGTGATCAAACAGTTTAAAATAGCTGGGCTAAGATATATAACCATTTTTATGACTGCAGAAATATGTTCATTCAGTACTCACCTTATCCCACAATTGTGAGAGAACATAAAACACAATTTTTCACACACTTTTCCAAAAAAAAAAATTAAAAAAATAATTATTGACTATTTCAAAGGGTTACTAATGACACATCAAAACTCAAATCTACATAACTTCTAAAAATCCATCAATAAAAATTTTAATGTTTACATGTCTGCATCTACATTATCCAGTGTAAACACAAGTCTTCCAATAAAGATTGAATGCAATTTCGACAGCAGGTTTTAAATTTATTCGTGTGTGTTTTCTGAATTGATGGACCTGGAATGATGTAAAGGCTCGGGGTCGTTGAGTAATAAAAGTGTGAGGTAACCTTCAGGAAACACGCCGTCCCTTGTCACGTGCAGAATGTTTCGACCTTCCTCTCAACCAAACTACAGAATGACGTCAGTTTTGACTACACCGAGGATTGGTCGTGTACGGCAGGCGTGTAAGAACAGGAGCTGTGATTGGTTGAATGAGACACCCTCGCTCTGCAGGACTCTCAGCGTGGACATTGAGTGACGATGGCGACCTGGTGTGTGCGTGCGATCAGACAGAGCTCTTCTATCATAGCATCCCCTTCACTTGTTAGGTAGGTTTTCGTAGCACTTTTATTGTGTGTAGCTGATGTCCATGCTTTCGTAAATATTTTGCTTTTACAAAAATGAATGATCTTACTGTTGCGTGGGCTGTTCTCTAATGAATGATTGATGCTGAAGGACCCTCAGTGTTATTTGCCTTCACCTGACAGTGTTTAGACAGCATTGTCTTTCTGTCCTGTCAGATACTGTCAGATTAGTTACATGGGGTTACAGGTGCTTCTCAGTGACACTGTTTGTTTTCTTTCAGGTGTACCATGTCATTGCATATTACATACAGAACATTTTTCCATTGAGTTCAGGATTTTGGTTTTAATCTCCTTAAGCCTTTAAAAATAGTTTCCCCAAGTTGGCATGGCAATCAAAGACTCGTTTCCAACGCCTTAGTGTTTAGTGTTAAAACAAAGAGTTACCGAAGGGTCTACTAGTTGTACTGCCACTGTTTCACTCCATGATTGGTGTTGTAGACAAGTTGCAGACCTAGTTTAATATGTCAAGGTATCTAGAATCCCATGTCGTTTAAATATATATTTTACAATAAAATTAACCAGTTTAAGGTTAAATTCTTTACATGCTCAAAAGTAAAACTTAAGTCACTCATTCAGGTTTGACTGTTACCCATAAAGAAGCAGTTATTTTAAATTAACTAGTTTATTATAGAACCTTTTTTTTTTTAACTGGTCTTTACATATAATGATCGTTCATAATGACAATGTCTGTTAAAGTAAGCATGAAATGAAAATTCACTAATAATATTACTGTTACTATTTTTTTTAAATGTGTGTCATAGAACTAGTCAATGATTAATCTTGAATCATCACTTATTTCATTTATTATTATTATTATTATTATTATTAAATATCATAACTGGATCTCCTGATGAAAATGACAGACTTCTCCATTTTTGAGTGCCTGCCACACTCAGTCATCTGTTACATTTGGATGTACGCCACGATATTGAAGGAATAGTTTACTTCCATTTAATCAAAGCTTCAAGTTCAAAAAAAGGATAAAAGACACACACACACACACAAAGCCCATAGATGAGCAAAGATTCAGACTGTGTACTTCAGTTGGGTCTTTAGCTATCCGAGCAAGTGCCAGTGAGATCAGTAATAATGCTAAAGAAAGATATTCTACTAGTATTATGTAAACCTGATTTTTATTGGGGGGGGATTCTTCCTTTAAACCTGTTTGACAGCAGCAAACACAACATCTCTTACCATAGATTGGTTGCATAATCGCAATGTATATAACCTGTAACACAAGGGATCGATCTGTTAACTTCTCTCAGGGCGACTCCACGCCTCCTTTGCACAGCAGCCCATCAGAAAAGCTCAGTGCCTGGGACTGAAGAAGAGAACGGGACTCCGAAACCAGAGCCCAGTGCAGCTGAGAAAGCCTTCATAGAAGAAAAGACACAACTGGAAGAACAGCTAAAAGATGTTACGGTATTGCTGTATTCTTAGTCTTAGCATCTGTTGTGTAGAAGTTTAAATTTACATAAAATCTGAAAATAAAAGTTTTTCTTGCAGTTCATGAACATGTAATTTCCACTGCACAGCCTGACCTTCAATTGCCCTTGTAGTTCAAGGACATCACAGCCCTTTTAGTTTCTCTAGACACTGAGGACACTTTTATTCATTTTAATTCATATTTGTTTAAACATGGCTCTATTTTTTAAGAAGTGCATTCGATAGGGTCATGTTTCAGATTAGTGATGTTCAGAAGGTTTCCTTGGCTGTAAATCAGCTGTAAAGTGTACCAGACTTTGAGTCTCTACTCCAGCCTACTCATTTCTTTACATGTGAAGCATTCAGAATAATTATTACAGTAAATCCAACATATCGTCATTATTCCTTGTAATATTCCTATACAATAAAATCTGCTGAGTTTTTGGAATATTAAAACTAATTATTGCAGGTATATAAGAAGAAAAAAACATAAATAGTTAATGAGGTTTTGGCATTTGTCACATAAGTGTTTTTCTTTTATCTTTGTTGAGTGGAGCAGTTTAAATAGAATATGGATTTGAAAAATCAGCATGCTGTTTGTAGTTGATGGTCTGATCTTTTTGTTAATCATCTTTTGCTGAAGATAAATACAAGCGGGCGCTAGCAGACACTGAGAACCTTAGGCAAAGGAGTCAAAAGATGATTGATGATGCTAAGCTTTATGGTAAGCTATTATAATTATTTTATAAGCAGTTTTTATGAACAGACATTTCTGGATCTGGTCAATTTGTGAAATGTTTTAACTCCCATCTATTTTCTCAGGAATCCAGGGCTTCTGTAAAGATCTCTTGGAGGTGGCTGACATCTTGGAGAAGGCAACAGAAAGCGTACCAAAAACTGAAATATCTACTGCAAATCCACACCTGAAAAATCTTTATGATGGCCTTGTAATGACTGAGGTGCAGATCCAAAAGGTCTTCCAAAAACACGGCCTTGTTAAGCTTAACCCTGATGGTCAGAAATTTGACCCTTATGAGCATGAGGCTGTGTTTCATGCACCTATGGAGGGCAAGGAGGCAGGTACCATAGCTGTAGTTACTAAAGTAGGCTACAAGCTGCACGGCCGTACTCTACGGCCTGCTCTGGTGGGTGTAGTCAAAGCCCCCTAACTGGTCGTACACACTATGATGGGTTTGTGGTTTGGGTCAACTGATCGATTTCTGTAAATTAGCTGGTCTTAGGCTCCACTGATTGTTTTTTTGTATTTGTTTTGTTTTTGTTAAATGTGCCTCTGAGAGGTGAAATCCAATATATTGACAACTGAAGGACAATGCCAGACTGATCTTTGTGATTAATAATGAATCAGTAAAAAAAAAAAAAAAATATAGTTATTGGGTATAATATAAGAGTTGAGTGTGTATGAGGTAGAAGATTCACAGAATCTTTGATTGGATGCATCAGTATTCTCTGTAGGATCATCACCTTTCCAGGGATCCAAAGAAACGGAAGCTTTTGAAGAATCTTAAGCTTTTAAAGAAACACTGCAGCATATTACATTATTGAACATATTTTCTTATACTTATTTGCTCTTACATTAATTGCTTTACTGAAGAACGTTACCAGTCTGGTGATATCCATGACAGCAGTTGTTAGATTCCACTTTCGCTGTCAGTGTAATGCGTTTTTTTCAATTTGTATGAGAAAATAATTAGTCTTCTTTACAGGACTTGGAGTAACATTTTATCCAAAAATAAAATGTATAATTTTACAATAACTTGCCTACTGGCGGTTGTGCTTGCTAACTTTCACCATTAGTTTCATAGTGTGCAAACCTGATGAAATATCACACTTTAGTCCTCTGATTGTAACAACTTCTGATGTGGTTTTGTGAAGATCTGGGGAAAAGAAGAATGGCCATTTAAGGCCTCTTGAGAGATCAATCATTAGAAATTGTGGTTGTAATATAAATAGAATTATACTGTAACATCAAATTTAAAAGGGTATTGGATTCAACTATTTCATCTATGTGAACAAGGAGACAACTGTCAAATAAAGCATGTACCTCTTTTCAAATTTAGTCCTTATTACACCTTTCATAGGTTTGTTGGTCATTTTTGGTGAAATATTCTTTTCTTAATAACAGACAAAAAGGTTATATTTCAACACTTTAATAACATGACATATGCAATAAAATACTTTCCACATACTCAACATTTTGACAAATATGATCCTTCCAAAATGGACTATTTTACCAAAGAACATTCATGGCACAAACAGCAAAAAAACAAAAAAAAAAACTTATCCTTTTTAAATGTCACATTGTCTTTAAAAATGATAAAAATGAACTTGCAATAGTGTATTTTTGTGATGTCGTTCATTCTCATATCTCTGCTCACATTTTCTTTAAAATTGTTTTTTACTTTACAAAAATAATTATATTCTCTGAAATAGCATATTGAATGATTTTTAAAGTGTAAATAAAAATAAAATGTATGGCTTGGGTACCAGTGATCCTGTTTCCTACAACCATAAAGCATAACCTGAATACTAACCATTTCTAAAAATGTAAGCACCTTTATACAAATGAAATAAAAAGGCAGTGACAGAACACCATGGAAACAGAAAAGACCCCTCCACATTTGCTTCAGAATTTCCTTATTCCTAGTTTCATGAGATATGACACACTGTCTTCATGCCAACATCCATCATTTATCAAACGGTCACACAGCCAATATCCTAAATATGTCTTGGATGAGTTTCTCTCCAAGTACAACTGTGCCCATCTACTTTTAATGGCTTTAGTCATAACCAATATTATTGTGTGGGGTAGTTACATCTATCATAGAAATCTGAAGAAAAACAATCAAGCCCAAATAAAACCTAAAATAAACCTTAATCTTTGTACATTTTTGATGAGGTACAATTTAATATTAAAATATAATATTAATAGCAAGGAAAAGGAATAAAAAGCATCAACCAGGGCAAATATGCTTCAAGGCACACAACATAAGCATACTCAACTATGAATGAATGTTTATGGGTCTTTATATGTACCAATGTCTGGGGCGAAAATAGACAGTATAAATGCAGATGAGGACCACCACTTTGTCCTTTACAACAGATTTACACTAAACACAGTTGTTTCCAATATTGTATACAAAAAAAAAAAAAAAAAGGTATACTGTGCCTATCAATTCTATTTGACTGTTAATATATTAAACATTTCAAAACTATGTAAAAATTTGAAACCTTTGCATTGGGCTCTGTGAACAGTGCTTTTCTTAGCTTTCCACAGCTTTGGGGTAGACACAAGCAGTCAATAATAACATTAAAAATAATGGGAAAATATGTCTCAGTTGTAATCTAAGATTTGATACTGCATGAAGATTTTGTCAAGGCATTAGAAAATAAAATAAAAACGTAGTATGGAGTCATAACACAGTCTCATCTTTTAAAATGTGAACATGTTGAGATGAGAACCCTTGATGCTGTATTGACTTTTATCCCTCACATTACCCAACAAATAAGAATAATACCCTCTTGAAACAGGAGCATCATGGTAAATGTTCTCCATTGGTGATCAGCTTGATGTGAGCATCAAACTAATACTTTATATAGCCGGGGTGTGTGCCATTTAACTTCAACCTCTGAAACATGCTCAACGTAACATAACCTCACAAAGGTCAACTCCAAAAAATAATAATCATCAAACATGAACTTCAGACATTTTGATAGTATGGAGCATGCTTCATGTGACTCAACATTCCCACAACTGACAGACAAAAACAGAATATATCCAACTGAAACAGGCAAATTCAGGTTAGAATACAGGAACTTTAGACTTTTGGCAACCTGACCTAGTTTCCTTCTTATAACAAGAAACACAGAACCAATTTTAAAGATCTGGTTTGTCCAACATTACACATTCTGTTCATACTCTATTGGCAGGGAACATTCAACACCACTGAAAACCACATTCATAATGGAAGCATTTTAGCATGGGGCAATGGGCTTTTGTGTTATATTCTGATGTATTACATAGGACAACTTACTGGAAAGTTCCCTATGGATACTGATTAAGTACCTTCTATAACCATGTTTATGTTCCTATGAGGAGATCTGAGATCAAACACAGACATGTTAGACTGACTGAAGGCCCACGTCCAGTAGTGTGGCACCTACAGTCATTTTGTTTTCACAGGCTTTTCTGAGATGCAATATAAAACAGTAGAAAAATATATTTACAGTCATTATTCTTACAGCCAAATCTTTGGACAGTGTCGTTAGGAGGCTTCTCGGGATATCCAGCCGCTCTCCGACAGGAAATTCAGAATCCGTTTTTTCAGCACCTTGTCCAGGTAGCTGGGAAGGCGGCTTTTCGAGGGAATGCCCTGCCTTTTCTGTAAGTGATCTTTGATGATGATAGTCTTGACAGTCAGATAGCGTGTGGGACTTAGGTTCATAGAGTTGCACAGTACCTTCTCCCGATCAGACAGCAGCTCAAAGCCCGAGAGTTTCTCAATGGCTGAGAACTCACTGTCCTTCCCCTCCTCTTTGATGGCACTGACTCCTCCACCTCCGCCAAGCCCACCTCCTGCTCCAACTCCTCCTCCAAGCCCGGTCGCTCCTCCTCCACCACTGCTGCCTCTCTTTGAGCCAGCAATACTTTTATTTTCTTTCCGTTTTTCCCGTTTGTGGCGTGCCGCCTCGTACTCGGCCGACTCGTCGAGTCTCGTGATGCCATTCCGCCGATAACGCTGAAGCTCCCGAACTTTCACCCGCAGCATGCGCTCTTTGTGCATGTTATCGAAGAATTCTTCAAACTCCCGTTGTGGCATGAACTGGCAGAGTGCCCGTAGTTTCATCCGTTGCTCTTTCTCTTCCTTGGTGATTTTGCGTTTCGCCGCTGCTGCTGCTGAAGAGGAGCCCAGCGACCCTGTTGGAATAATGGAGGTACCACCTCCCAATCCTACAGCTCCACCTATGCCCCCAACCCCCCCTGTTCCACCAGGTCGTTCTCGCTCTTTATCCTTTTTGTCCCGTCCTAGAAAGGCTGGCACTAAATTATAATCACGAGCGATGTTTTTCCGTCGCTGTCGCTCACGCAGCTTCCGCACGTACATGTCCACATGGGCTCGTTTCATCTCGATCTCGATATCTTCATCATCGTAATTTAAAGACAGGCCACTGATGAGCTTCTCCGCCTCTTGGTCATATTCGATCTCGTAGTCATCACGGAGAGGCATATATCCCAGCTGCTGCTGCTCTGCCACAGATATGTCTAGAGGAGGCAAAGGGGTAGTCAAACTAGGAGACAGCGGACCTCCGCTGGGACAAGTGTGGTCTGTCACGCGGTTGGGGATGCTGTCAGGGATGCAGGCTTTGCCCAGATTCCCATGGATATACATGCTCACATAATGGTCCATGACCTCCTGAGGGGTGCGTGATGCACCCACGTGGGCTGCCATATCCTCCTAACACACATAAATAAACAAAGATACAGTGTTAGTTCATCCAGAAATTAATTTCTGTCATTTACCCACCCTAATGTCGTTGCAAACCCAAAAGTCTTGAAAACACAAATGAAGATGGCAACTCTGTCTCTTGAGAAGACATGGATCAAACCTCTTGAGTCATATGGACTATGTTTACAACGTTTTTATGAACATTTCAAAGCATCAGAGTTTTGATCATTCAATTGAGGAACAGAAATCTCATCAGCTTTTATTAAAAACGTCTTTATTTTGTGTCTCGAAGATGAACGAAGGTCTTATGGGTTTGGAACAACATGAGGGAGAGTAAATGATGACTGAATTTTCATAATTGGGTTAAGCCTTTAACATACAGGTCATAATAATATCAAAGTTACAAACTCAAACATGAATATAATTTCTTAGCACGTTATATTAATGAAAATAAGCTATGCAAATATTCATAAATAACAAAGGCAGTGCTTTCAGTAATAGTGCACAGTACAGTTTGTTTTCTCTGTGGAAACTCTATACTGTGCAGCTGTTCATTTCATTCATTTTTGGGTTAAATAATCCTTAAATACAATATGCACAACACACCTGGGGGATCTGCTTGATTCTTAACAAACTATTTTCACTAAGTTACTTAAGTCAGCAATGCATCATTTGTTGCTGACTTAACTTGACCATTTTGTGTTGAGGTGCACGTGTGGCAATGCAAAATAATTTTATTAAAGCCGCATCGATATAGACTCATTTGAGAATCGTACCCAGTTACCAAATCCATATTGCTCGATGGCATCGAGCAGCGACTGCTCTTCCCTGCTGGTCCATCCTCCCTCTGCCTCGGGACCCCAGAGCGAGAAGCGCCCGCCGTCAACTTGCTGATAGCCGTGCCATCGCCTGTGGTTGCCGATTTCGGCACCCGCAGAAAAGCACTCCGGACAAAGTTCAATATCTTGGCATTCGGCACAGCGAATCCGCAAATTAGTAACATCTGCCAGGCAGTTCACGCAGTACTTCTTCCCTAGGTCGGCCATATTGCTCTACCGCTTGTTGTTGGAAGCAGCAGTGGCGCGGGGCTGGGCATGCGCAGTGGTGTATCTCCGGTCACGCCGCTGCGTCTCATTAATATTAATAAGCTAACAGCGGATGCTTGCGATTGGCTCTCGCTGTGGGTGCCCATGGCAACAATCACGCACTCCAGTACAGACACAAAACAGTTTAGGCAAGCGTTTTTCATGAGCTAAACGTTTGTTAATTTTAGAGAAATTGCATGTCATTATTTTTAGGTTAATACAATTTTTTTAATAACCTTGTATAAATTCAATTATATAAAATGGAAGAGGGGTCATTAGAGTTAAAACATGAAGAAAAGAGGAGGAGATGGGTTTCAGCATCACTGATAAGGAACAAATGGACCTGCTACATGAACAGCAAGCTGAGACTGAAAAGCTCAGCAAGCTAAAGGGTCAGATGCAGAGCAAAGTAGCAGAGTACCTCAGTAAGAAGACAGGTGATAAAGATCCCAGACTGGAAGAGATATATCAGACCAGGAGCAGTACCAAAAGTGCATGGTTCTCTAGAGGAGCATTAATGCAGCACCACAGTTTCTCTGAGCTCCAACAACAGCGGACCGAGGAGCTCCGCCAGCAGAGCTCAGAGAAACTGAACCAGGTACAGCATGAACTGAGATCCTCAGCGGCACTGAAACATGAAGCTGCCATGACAGCACTGACCGTTAATGTGTGCACACAGGCAGCACTGGTGCAGCAGCTGCAGGAAGACCAGCTGAAGCAGGAAGACCAGCTGGCATCTGTGCATCTCTACAACATCAAGTTCAAGAACAGGTAGATTTATCGCCTGAAAACATCACCAAAACATCTGAGAAATGAAAGTGTTTTTTTTTTTTTTAAATTAATGAATTAATTATTTTGTATGTATTTATTTGTTTGTTTGTCTATTTATCTATTATTTATTTATATATATAAATGTAATTTATGTCCACCTCATTTCAGGAGTGAAATTCGTTTTTGTGATCATCAGGAGCATGTAAATGTTACAAATTAATTATATATTAATATATTGAATTAATTGTATATAATTACAACACGGTGATATATAAATTTATATAAAAGCAAGGTAATATTATTATGTATTGCATGTAAATATATTAGTAATAAAACAGCTGAATGCATGACTGGGACACAAGTCTTTTGATTCAAATGTTGTTTCACATAGAAGCTATTCAGATAATATAGCTTATATAAGGACCTTACATAATAAGTTCACAATTATCCATAAAAAGCATTATTTGTAGCAGCCTATATTGTTTAATTTCATTTTTACACATTTTTTTTTTGTCCCACAGCCTCAGGGCATTTCTCACGTGAAAGAGAAGCTTCATTTCGTGCAGATGGAGAGTAAGGTCAAGCACACTCAACTGGTGAAGGCAGACACACTGGTGGCTCTTAAATGTGAAGTGCTGACATGTACTCGACAGGCTCGTGACGGCCTGCGTGCAGACAACCTTAAGCTGCAACAGCGCTGTGGCCTGCTGGGAAACACCACACTGCTGCAGGACTTTGAGGAGAAGGTCGACACCTCTGAATGCCTGCAGCAGAGACTAGAGCTGAGCTCATGCTGAAGATCCAGCAAAGCAAACCAGAGGGCCAGTGACAACACAGGTGCACATGCTTCCCTTCAGTAACTCTTAAATTTCATGTATAGAGCGTAACTTAACAAAGCTTATCTTATGCAAAGCATTAAAATGTATAGAAAAGTGGAATATTTGGTGAGATATAATACTTCGAATTTATCATCTTAAATAGTATTCAGATAGTATTTATCTTAGTTATTTTCTTTTGTTGATTTTTTTGATTGTCACAGTACCAAACAAGTGCTTATAGTGGTTAGCACCCAATAAACGAAGAACACGTAACTTCCATAATTTTGCTAGACTAACTACTTTAAAGGATGCTGTTGCTGAATTCTTGTGCAAAGCAAAAGAAATTCATGTGTATGGCTTTTCAAATCTACCCTGTCATTTGACACTGACACTGTTTTTTTATTTTATTTAAATTTAAATGTTTTAAAGAGGTGCATTAACAGCACCTAAACCATTGTTACTGTAGACAGAAGAAAACTGTTTATTTTGATTGGTCATTTGATTAAACTCGTCTTGATTAGCTCTGCTATGCTGCTGCCGTACAACAAGTTAACAAAAAATATTCATAAGGATATTCATTTGTCAGTTTTGTGTTATGTTGTACTTTATTGGAAATAAGTGTGTAATATAAGACAATTATTACAGAGTAGAACAAAAATAATTTAAGAGTTTATTTAATCAATTATGAAATTATGATTAAAATGATTCATATAATGTGGTAAAATAAATATGGTGCTAATACTGCTCAAAGTTGCTGTGTAGGAATCATGACAAGTTAAAACACTCTATCATTCAAAATGCATCACTAAAGATCAAAATGTCATTTTAATTTTTAATGGGTTTTAATGTAATTTTAGTTTGTACTTTTTATTTATTTTTAATTTTAATGTTCTGACGCAATTTAGATTGAAACATGAAGGGTGGGACATAACGAAGAGCCAAAAACAAAAAAGCAGCCAATAGCATTTTTATGATCTCGTTTCAATGATTCAAGTGACACTGACTTGAATCTTCCTTTGTCCCAATGGGAAACATATTTATACTGTCGGAATTCCCAGTGGGCAGTTGATGTTGAAAAGACATCAAAATTGACATGAGGAAAAAAAAAAAAAAAAACGGTCAAATATACATATCAAACTGGCATCAAAAACTTGAAATGATGTTGATTTGGTGTACACTGAATGTTAAACATATTGGCCCATTTATACATTAAACCAATGTGGGATTAACTTGCTATTTTCACCCAATCACATCTGGAAGAAATTGGCATCCAGACTGAATTTAAAATGATGTTACAACATCTTGATCAAGTGTTGACTAATAATTGATGTCAAACTGATATCAAGGTGCCCGCTGGGTTGTTAAATATCCTATATAGTGCACTATATAGAGTATAACCTGACAAAGCATACCATATGTGGAGCATTAAACTTTATACAAAAGGTTATTGGTTTTCAAATTAAAGAAATAAAGAAATACTGAGAAATAATACACAGAATTTGTAATCTCAAATAGTATCTAAAGCTGTATATCCCTGTTCTTCTCTTATTATGATCAACACAGAGCCAGCAGATGGCGGTATTTGTTACGTCAAGTCAATTTCTGTATATTCTAACTTGTTTTATTATTCAAATGCGTTGTAATATATATATATAACATATTTGACATTGTGAGTCTATTTGAATTACAGAGGGAAGTGCTCAACAAACAAATAATGTTTGGTTTAAGCACGTAACTTTTTCAGTGTCAGAGTGAAAAAACATGTCAAGCTGTTGCTGCAAGGTGGAACATTTAAAGAATTTTTACAAGACTAACTACTGACTGCTTCCACTACTAGAAACGTGTTTTCCATTTAACATTACAGGTGATGTTGGTTTTGCTAATTAGACTCAAATCTATTTTAAAAACACCGAGCAGCATATGGCCTCCCACAGGAAATGCAGCCGAAGGGTACAGGGTCATTGGCATAAGCAGCCGACCACAAATTCTAGTGTTCCACTGACAGCTCTGAGGTGTTATCATCTAGTGACACTTTGTATGCAAGTGAGAAACTAGTGCTATTAAAAGACACCACCACCAACACATTCTGCAATTCTATGCTGATACAATTCTATGCTGATGCAGTTCTGTGCTATGCAATTCTATGGTGATCTTTTAAAAAATGTCCAATATGAAGTTAAGAATGCTCATATCCGTAGGCTTGTCTCTGGGTCACCCTTATTTCATTTAAATAGTTTGTCTTATTTGAGGCCCTTTCATGTTTTAATTATCAAGTATAACTGGTCATGATTTCTACTTTTTTTCGGAATTTAAAAACCCATCAACAGATAAGGTTCTCTTAGTACCATGAATATCATTTACAATTTAACCTGTGGATTAGCATAAATAAAACTTATTAGCAGTAGTACTTTGAATAATCTTGCTTTCGCAAATCATTTATTAATACTTTATGCTGAGAGCCTATGCAGCAACTACACATATGGGGCAATTTAAGGACAGCTAGCTCTAAAAAAAAAAAAAAAAAAAAAAAAAACCTATAGGAGATCCATGCAAACTGGTGATCTTTCATAAAAAAATGACACCTCGTGATCTTGAAAGGTTATGGAAGGAACATATTTTAGTTCTGTTTTTTCAGCTGTATCTGTTTTAACTTGTGCATCTTACTAGTATTGCAAGTTAAGACCAAACTGGCTTATGGAAATCTATCTGCAACTGAGTAACTAGACTTTTTGATGAAAAGATTTCAGGCCACAAAATGAGCAACAATACAGTCATTTTGAAATCCTAAATACTGAAACTCCAGTCCAAAGACTTTCTCCTTGTTCATCAGCACTGCTGTATTTTTACAGTATTTTATTGATTTATTTTCTATTCTTTAGTTAACACTTATTGTCTGTGCTGTGTTGCGTCTGCTGTACTGAATACTATCCTCACTAATTTAATGGACCATGTTGAATTATTTGTTCTTGAGTGCAAAATAGGAAATTAAAATTCTATAAAAACAGAAAAGGTCAATAATTAGTGACACTTGAATTGATAACATGAACGTACATGCTTATAATACAATAAATGACAAGTTTTTTCCCCCTTTTTTTACATATATAATATAAAAATTCAGTTAATATATAGAACCTGATGTTAATTTGTTTCTATCGCAATTTATTGCCTTTTTCTGTTGTTTTTAACCAGAAACAGTTTTGATTTATTTGATCTTGTTTTGAATAAGCGCTGCTATGCCGTTATTTGCTGATGTACAATATAACAAAGAAATGATTTTACAACAAAATTCTTCATTGTTTTGTGTTCTGTTTTATTAGAGTTTAGAACATCATATAAAACTGCTGTTATACAGAATAAAACAAAAGCAAATTTCTTTCTTCAGCCTACATCAAAAAAAAATAAATAAAAATACTATCCTAAATCGTCCCTCTAATCCTGGTAAAAACATGGTTATTGTTGTCTGTTTATATGTTATTTTGCAGTAAAATTAACACTAGTTAAAGGTAAAAATTATTTCAGCACTTAATGCATCAAAACATGCAGTTACTTGAGATGATGCTTCACATGATAATAATGAAAAGAATATCAGAGCATTACAGAAAGAGCTTTACTGAGCTAATACTTAAGAAACAAACAAAAGCGTTCCTTTGAGCATGTTAATCATCGCCACAGCAGCATCACTAAAGATCACGATCATCGATTGCTTTCATGGCACTCTTCACCCAGCCCAGCTGAGGATCCGTGCACATACGATAACCCTTCTTTGTGACAAAACTGGTAGAAGGAAAAGATCACAGTTACTCCACACAGAAATCTTATTAACACAGTATAAAAGATTTTTACTGTTATAATTATTATGAATATGATGACAAATTAAAACTCACATGACTCCAGGTTTGGGGCAATCCACTCTTATCTCTATGTAGGAATCAATTTTAGCAATGGGGATTTTTCTCCCATAATTATTAAAACAGCATTCGGATGGTAAATTGGCACCTGTGTTGAAAAATATCATTTATGTAATAAATCCGTTTATTAATATTTTAACATCAAACATCTAAATGTTAACAGATAACTTGCTCATTGTAAGAAAAATCATTAAGATTACCAACCCACCCTTGGAAATAAGTTTTACGACACTGATAAAGTTTTGTTTTGTTTTGGATACATTTCTATTTACACCACTGAACAAATAAATATGTTTTCGGGTGACTTACTGTTGCCCATTGCACCAGACTGGAGGAATGCAACCGCCAGAAGACCAATAAAAAGACAAAGACAATACTGACGCATCGCTGCAGATTCTTCTTCTTCTTCTTCTTCTTGAGATAAAGCGGTTATCAAATGGATAATGTCCTACAAACTTTACCCTGGCTTTTAAAGGTAGAAGGGGAGGGGGCGAGTGTGGTTGGGGTAAGGGGCAGGTTATAGGTAAGAAAAAGTTCCACTGTGATCACAACTGAAAAAAGTGCTCATAAGTCTTACAGGAAACAGTTTTGTGGTTATTTCATGTAGCAAAACTGCACCTCACATATGACTCACCATTTTAGTCTACAGTGGCATTATTCTGAGTGTGAACACTAATGAAGTGAAGAGACAATGGACCACGAATATATACAACTTTATTTCTATATCATCTGTATTGACAACAAAAGCAAAAGGCAGCATTTTTGGACAAAAGGACAAACACATAAGAACACAGACGTGTTGTGTGAGCTGCATCAGTGCTTGCTCAAATAACTTCTGAAAGCTTCAATAAGTGTGGGATTGCATGCATACAGTCTGCACACGTTTGAATGCTCATACAGTGTTGATATAGATGAACAAAAGGCTAACATTAAACCGTTTGGACTGGCCAGTTATTCATATGTGGGCACAGATACACTGAACATCCTGCTGCCTTCATCTTACCACCTGATTCTGTCAGTTCCCACATAAAACACTAACATAATAAATACATTGCACAATAACATTACTGTACTTCATTATTAACATTTCCTGTGTTCCTGGATGGCCTCTGCTCTTTTGCACAGAATTAATCGTTTATGGTGATGCACACACTCAAGTACTCACAATATAACATGACGTTGTTTGTACACACACACACACACACACACACACACACACACACACACACACACACACACACACACACACACACACACACGTCATCTCGGCCATTACAACTGAGATTGTCTTCACTCCTTTTATTGTACATGAACTCAAACAGCTGAATGCACTGGACATATATAAAGTGTTTTAAGCTCTTTTTGTTATGTGTTATGTGCATAAGTTCTTTAAAAACTTTGGACTCATTTTGGAAAAAAAGAAAGCCATTTCCTTAAAGCTCCTGGTGCATGCCCCCCAGACATATAAACATTTTTAAAACTGAGGCAATGAATAATTAAATTATAATAATAAAATAAAAAAAAACAGCCAACATTAACACAAAACGAGTTCCTGGTGTTCCTATATGGTAATGAACAAGAAACAAAACATGGAATGGCAGAGCATTGTAAAGATGACAGTGAAAATATATGAAAAAAAAAACTATTTGCAAAGCAGCTTATTGCAGTAGTGTGGTTTAGACCACAAAAAGGTGGGAGGTTTTTCTTTGATCACAGTGATCACATAGCCGTGAAATCTCACCACATTATCTTGATAATATCTGAACATAAAATTAAGATATCACGTGCTTTTCAATATTCTTGTGCCTTCATAGCTTGTTTACATATTACTGTGTGTACATACAGTATACACACTTACACTCTCAGAGGATATGAAATGTAGGTCTTTTTTTCCCCTCACAAAAATAATAATCCATGAACTTTACCATGTGTTCTAATCAATATAATAAATAAGCATCCGGATGTTTAACATGACACTGTCAATACCTTGCAGTCAAATATTTACCAAAATGTCTTTCACTTCTCTAAACTTAAAAATAAAGAGGCTTTTATTGCTGTTACACTATGGTCCCATTAATTAGGCCAGTTAAGTGCATGTTTACATGAAACAAGTAAAGACTATGAAGTATTATAGAATAGTATTTCATTGATTTTGAATAATTCGATTTTGTCTGATTTTAATCTCAATTTGATGAAGTGTTGAATGTCAAGAATAATTTACTGCAAAATCTAACGAAGCCAATATGATGCCAAGCATAATGCTGAGATGAGCCGTATGACAGAAAACCACCACCATCTATAAACACACACTCAATCTTTCATCTACCTTCTTTTCAACACTTCAACCACCATGAGATCCAAGCTGCACCACAATGTCAAAGCCACATTCATTATGCTAAAATCCTGTTCTGTGGGCATGAACTGAAACACTAGTATTCCAGCATGTTTGGTTTAAGACTGGAACAACACTTCCTATAAAAAATAATGAGGAAAAAAAAAAGGGAGAGAGAATGCAGTAACAATTCCACAAACCGTATTCACTCAAATCTCTGAATAAAGACATTTGTAATACAGAGAACAGAGAGTAAGAGGTAGAATAAATAATAGTTCTTGAAAATAAACTTAAATTAAAAAACGTGTACAAAAAGTCTAAGAATCAAAGGTGGGATTCACTAACATTGCATCCTAGCAAACAAAATAAACTCGTCATGATTTGTGCACTTCTAATTTTTTTTAAACTAACACTACCTATGAGAATCCACGATTCTGAAGGATACTCAAAGGTCACCAAGAAAAAAGTACAGTGTGACTGTCAAGAATCTCATTTCAAGTCAATATGATTTCATATTAGAAACAAACCACAGCAAAACATCTATTTTTTTTTTGTTGCTTGAATGGAAATGCCTTGTTTAAGCTGAGGGGGGCAGGAGGATAAAGCAGAAGAGAAAGGGTGAAGGTGAAAGCAATGAAAAGACAGAGACATTAAATAATTTAGATCTTTACAAACACATTGCCACACCTTATTAAGAGATGGGAGTGTACATTCATGTGATGTGTTGCCTCCGTTCCAGCCCTGTGAGGTCAGTTTGTATTCCCATGCATCAGTCTGTATGGAACTGGACACGTATGATGACCACTGGAACTGATATTTTCTGATGTGGTACCAGAGGTATGCAGGAGTATCCATGCACAGTCGACATGAGTTTCTCTCTTCGTCTCTTTGAGGTGGAAGAGAAGACATGAGGATGCATCCTTAGTGTTTCAGTAGTGGACTGCCCCGGTCTTGTCCTTTCTGCAAAGCCTGAAGAACCTAGAGGTACAAAAGAAAGAAAGAAAGTAAAAGTAAAAAAAAAAAAAAAAAAAAAAATACTAGCGGAGTGAAAACACAATTTAAATATGACCAGCACTGTATCACTCTTCTATATACAGTATAACATTCCCTCTCGTTTTTTTTTTTTTTTTTTTTTTTTCACACTTTGTTGCAACCTTATGCTAAAATGCTTTTAAATTAATTTTAAAAAGCAGTTATTACAAATCTAGTGTTTGCTTTGTCATTATAGTTTATGAAGTGCACAGAAATATTTTAAAGCATTTTAGGATGCAACATAAAATGTGGGGAAAAAAGAAGTCTGAATAAGTTTTAAATCCACTGTATATTCTTTTCAAAATTCTGGGGTTATTGAGATTTATCTCGAAACAAATAGATCATTTTATTTATCAAGGACACATTGAATTGTCAAAAACGGACAGTAAAGAGAGTTAAGAATAATGTTAAAAAGATTTCCATTTTAAATCAAATCTGTTATTTTAAACTAACAGCCTAGTGTTACTAGTAAACTTTAGCCTACTTTAGCCTGCACTTTGGATGAGTTAAATGCAGAGCACGAATTCTGAGTATGGGTCACCATACTTGGCTAAATGTCACGTCACTTAAAAAAAAAAAAAAAAAAAGAATGAGTAACTGTTTTCACAAAAATCTTAAATATTTTGAACATTGATGATAATAATATTGCATGTTTTTTGACCACAAAATAAGGCTGAAGACTGGAGTAATGGCTGCTGAATGTAATAATATTTCACAACATTATGTTTTTTTTATGTATATTTGATTGGATAAATGCAGCCTTGGGGAGCATTAGAAATGGGTTTGAACATTAGTACTGTGTGTGTGTGTAATATATATATATATATATATATATATATATATATATATATATATATATATAAAAAATAGTGCTAGTGGTAATAAGTATTCACTTAAATGCATGTTATGTGTTTGTGTGATTGTTTAGAGAAAGATGCTCACTTGTGCCCATTTCTTGTTCTTGCTGTTCATGTTGATGGTGGTTATGCTGGAGAAGATCTCTTCAGCAGAGATGTAGTCCGGCAGGCGCGTCAGGAACTGAGCGATGTGGATGAAGTCCATGTGTGTGAGGATGTCCTCGTAAAGTCGCAGAATCCCCAGTGCTGTGCGGAAGAGAAATTCCTCGCCATCACGACAGAACACGTCCCACACACGGCACGCAATGTCCAGTGGGAGAGATTTACTGTACAAGGTGAAGATCCTAAACAGACAAAAGCAGATCTATGATAAATAAATCTGTACCTCAGGGGCAAATTTCTGACAGGACTTAAAGTATCTCACTTACCAGTCAATTAAATAAATATCAGAGGACAGGCTGTTATTTTTAAAATGTGCAAAGAGCTTTGGTAGATTTTCTTCAAAGAACACTTCAAATGCTGCAAAGTATGTCAACATCTAAGGAAGAAAAATGACAGGACCATATGAAAAGTCTTGAATAAAATGTTTTTCTTGATCACACAACTTAGACTTCAAGACTGCTCATAACTCACAAGGCTGTGGTCCACTCTGTAGAAAGCCATTTGACAAGGCTTGTTCAACAAATTGGCAAATGCAATGAAGGCATCAGCAGTGTCCATGTTGAGGATCAACACTGCTGCTATAAAGGACATTCCCTGCACCTACAAAACAAACATAGCAGAGATAAATAAATGAGGATTTATATTTAACGCAGAGCTTGAACTGATAAATGTGTGATGTTTACAAAAACAGCATCTATTCTTACCCCTAAATGCCTTTCTGTATTCACAATTCAAACTGACAACAAGCACGCATGCAGCATAAGCACACTGTGCCTTGATAACTGTCATGTTCAAAAGTTTGGCATAATTAAGATTTTGTCATGTTTTTTACTGTATTTTTGATCATATAAATGCAGCCTTGGTGAGCAAAACAGACTTCTTTCCAAAATATTTTATCAGATCTTATTCTTTGACCAGTTGTGTAAATGTAAGTCACTGGGTGAAAAAAAAAAAAAAAAAAAAAAAAAAAAGACAAATTAAGTTTTTCTTTCCCAAAGGATTTTACAAAAATTGGCAGCTAAAATACATTGGAGCTATTTTAATTTAAATTGTTTTGTCATACCAGTGATTGATTAAGTAACATTAAGAGAAACGTACAATATGTTCTCAAATTTTTCCAGTTTATAATACGACCTTTACACCTAGCATCTTTGTGGGAGGTGTAAGTGCAAAAGCTTTCTGGCCAACAATTCACATTGTGGTCTGTGAGCAGGATGTAAGAGGGTTGTGCAGCCCACATTGCTCTTGTATTCTCACATGTTCAGCAGAATAAGGTCTAAGGCAAATGTGCATAATAGCTGGAACAGATCAACTCTTCAAACTGCAGCAAACCAGCTGTAGGACACAGCATCTCTGTCGGTTTCTGTTTTACTGTAAACATCTCTTTATATGAGTCAATGCTCAAGCAAACTGAGGATAAGATGCAGTGGTGCAGAGTACATTTAAAAAATATCAGACATCACTTAAACAATTAGATATAGTAAACCAGACTTACATATCCTACATCCGGACGATAGCAAGTGTAAGCTCCCAGAATGCTGTGTAATACATCATGGTATGGACCTCCCTGAAAATAAACCCCAAGAGATAATGACACAGTTGTCAGCAGATGATATAAAACACCAGAAACAGCAATGCACCCTACCTGTTGAAAAATACAGAGACTGGGAAAGGTTCTGGAAATGTCTAATTTGATGAGTTCTAGACTGGCCTCTCGATCAGCATGAGACAATCCTGCATCTGAAAAATAAGCAATAATTAGTTACAAAAGAGCATTAAAAGATGCTGATGGAGGAGAAATAGCAGAAGATAATTAAAGAATTTAAAGAACATAAATAATGTTTGATATGAGATTAAAGAAGTTATTCCAGCAAAAGTGAGAGAAAAGAAACAAAAGTACCATGTGCTTGGAAAAATGTGTAACAATCACCTTCACTCTCTGTTTCTGTAGCAGCCGTTGGGGCTACAAAGGCATTCCACTTTTCTTTGGCTCTTGCCAAACAGATATTATACAGCTCTGTTTGAAACACATACATAAATAATAATAATAATAATGTGTTATTTACATGATAATAGGTTTTTTTTTTTTAGAAGTTATGTTTACATGTGTAAATCTAAAATCACCATTTGCTTTGTAATGAGACATTAAATTCACATTTTATCCAAAGCGACTAATAGTCCATTCAACCTATAATTTTTTTTTTTGTTTTACCAATATGTGTGTTCCCTTTGAATCGAACCCACGACCTCTTGCACTGCTAGCAATGCTCAACCACTGAGACCCCCTAGTGATACAGTTAGGCTATTGCATGTAACCGTTGTTATGAATCAAATTTGCTTTTGGAGATCTGCTGTTTCTGAATTCCAGGGATTTCACTCGTTTGCTTAAATATAAAGTATAACTGCATTGTGTTTAAATACAGGGAATATTTCAACAAAAATGTAAAACTAAATTCTCATAATACAATTATCCACCTTGTAAAACTGTCTCGTCAAGAATCATTTGCTATTTACTTTATTTTTCTACTCATGATTACAACAGATCACTATTGCAAAAAAAAAACAAAAAAAAAAACATTTCAACCACAACAGATTACGGTGCAGAGTTCTCACAGTGAATGACCACAAAAGCATGGTTATTATCATTAGCATATGACATCAATGCATCATTTATGCTTTGCTTTAGATATGCTGTTCTCACAAAAGAAGGTTCAATCTTGTTTACGACTGCAAATTTATGGTATAAATTTGTGGGGTTTTGTTATGCCAGAGAAAAGATTAAAATTAAATACCAATCAAACCACATCAAACCACAGGACACTGCTTGTGAAACAATATAGAAAACAAAACCATTTAGATACAAAGTGATTTATATAATTACACACAAAATACACATTTAAAAGAAAAGATAGACTTTGTTTAGCAGTCTTTTTCATCCATACAATTCGAATTAAAAATAAATTATGTCCAAAGTAGTCTTTAATCCAGTATGTGTGAGGTGTATGTGATAAAGAACACATAAAACACATTCATACCATCTGTGATGTTCAGTTCATTGCCTATGGCTAAACTCCAGACTTTGCCCCTCACACTGGGTGGCAGACCCTGCCACCATAAATCCCTCACCCGCTTGGATGAACACCTAGAATGGGGAAGAGAAGGACAGAGTGAAACAAGTCAATTAACAAGTCTAATGTGTGCAATTATTTTCAGGGAAACACACGGCTAAAGTAGTTTCAGGCAGGTCTTGACGGCATTAAGATGTCAACTACACATATGCCGGTATTTGGTAATGCATATATCACGGTAATGAATATGCAGATATTGTTATCGTGTGCACTTCTACATACCGTGAATAATTATACAGTACAAATTATTTAGAATTTGGAATGCATTTTAAGAATACTATTCCCATCAACTGGTCAAAATGCACAACACCGCTGTATGCTGCTTGAAAGACACGTGTGTGCTGCTCTGATGTAAACCAGCACGCATGAGAAGCACATGGAGGAACACGTGAGAGATGCGCTGAATGAAAGCACATTCACTCTCTGACAGCAGATGGCGCTAAACTGCAGAAAATGCAGCCCTTACCCTGGAAACCCCATAAATACAGGTGCTGGTCATATAATTAGAATATCATCAAAAAGCTGATTTATTTCACTAATTTTATTCAAAAAGTGAAACTTGTATACTATATTCATTCATTACACACAGACTGATATATTTCAAATGTTTATTTCTTTTAATTTTGATGATTATTACTGAAAACTAAGGAAAATCCCAAATTCAGTATCTCAGAAAATTAGAATATAACTTAAGTCCAATACAAAGAAAGGATTTTTAGAAATCTTGGCCAACTAAAAAGTATGAAAATGAAAAGTATGAGCATGTACAGCACTCAATACTTAGTTGGGAATCCTTTTGCCTGTATTACTGCAGCAATGCGGCGTGGCATGGAGTCGATCAGTCTGTGGCACTGCTGAGTTGTTATGAGAGCCCAGGTTGCTCTGATAGTGGCCTTCAGCTCTTCTGCATTGTTGATTCTGACATATCGCATCTTCCTCTTCACAATACCCCATAGATTTTCTATGGGGTTAAGGTCAGGCGAGTTTGCTGGCCAATTAAGAACAGGGATACCATGGTCCTTAAACCAGGTACTGGAAGCTTTGGCACTGTGTGCAGTCCAGGTGCCAAGTCCTGTTGGAAAATGAAATCTGCATCTCCATAAAGTTGGTCAGCAGCAGGAAGCATGAAGTGCTCTAAAACTTCCTGGTATACGGCTGCGTTGACCTTGGACCTCAGAAAACACAGTGGACCAACACTAGCAGATGACATGGCACCACAAACCATCACTGACTGTGGAAACTTTACACTGGACCTCAAGGAACGTGGATTGTGTGCCTCTCTTCTCTTCCTCCAGACTCTGGGACCCTGATATCCAAAGGAAATGCAAAATTTACTTTCATCAGAGCACATAACTTTGGACCACTCAGCAGTAGTCCAGTCCTTTTTGTCTTTAGCCCATTCTGACACTGTCTGTTGTTCAAGAGTGGCTTGACACAAGGAATGGCGACAGCTGAAACCCATGTCTTGCATACGTCTTTGTGTAGTGGTTCTTGAAGCACTGACTCCAGCTGCAGTCCACTCTTTGTGAATCTCCTCCACATTTTTGAATGGGTTTTGTTTCACAATCCTCTCCAGGGTACGGTTATCCCTACTGCTTGTACACTTTTTTCTACAACATCTTTTCCTTCCCTTCGCCTCTCTGTTAATGTGCTTGGGCACAGAGCTCTGTGAACAGCCAGCCTCTTTTGCAATGACCTTTTGTGTCTTGCCCTCCTTGTGCAAGGTGTCAATGGTCGTCTTTTGGACAACTGTCAAGTCAGCAGTCTTCCCCATGATTCTGTAGCCTACAGAACTAGACTGAGAGACCATTTAAAGGCCTTGCAGGTGTTTTGAGTTAATTAGCTGATTAGAGTGTGGCACCAGGTGTCTTCAATATTCAACCTTTTCACAATATTCTAATTTTCTGAGATACTGAATTTGGGATTTTCCTTAGTTGTCAGTTATAAAGATCAAAATTAATGAATGAATATAGTATACAAGTTTCACTTTTTGAATGGAATTAGTAAAATAAATAAACTTTTTGATGATATTCTAATTATATGACCAGCACCTGTATAGCAGCTGTGCTACTTTCTAAAATGTATTTAAATAGATTTAAATAGGCATTCAGATTTGTGGATTTGCTGTGTTGTTCATCACAGCGCCAAATACTTAAATATTTAGACTTAATAGGCTATTCATTTATAAACTTTTTTAACATTTTAATCTGGACTACAACATGCCCTAGATATTAAAAAATTATATAAAGTGTTTTGATTCTTTATTGTTCATTAACACTTTACATCAGGGCTTCATTAGTTAACATTAGTTAATTCATTAGTTAACAAACTGCCAATGAAAAATTCTTCTGAACATTCATTAATCTTAGGTATTCCAATATTTAATAACACGTTGTTAAAATCAAAAGTTGTAACTGTTATTTAATGAGCTAACATTAACTAAGATTTGTATTTTATAACAAAGATTAATAACTTCTGTAGCAAATGTAGCTATTGCTCATTGTGAATGTTAATGCATTAACTAAGGTTAACTACTGAGGTCTTATTGTAAAGTGATAGCTATTGGTCTTTATAGTTCTTTTGCACTTTAATCTGTGTAAAACTTAACTTTATATATTTTTCTCTATTACTTTATTGTATTTAAATGTTCAGTTATTTTTGTTATAAGAAAAAAGTTATTAAACCTGTTATACCGTATTATGACCACTTATTTAAACTAAATTTCAATGTCGTGATAATACCGTATACCGTGACAAAAGCATTAGAAATTAATCGCAACATGAACTTTTGATACCAGCATATCCCTAATGTCCACATCACTTCGCTAAACGATTTCAGTTTTTTCAAAAGGTCCTTGCAGCCTACAACAGCAAAAGAACCAAAATTCACAATGACACTGACCAAGCAAATAAATGTAGCAAAGTGGATAAAAACAACAAAGTATTTCCATGTTTTTTGCCACAAAGTTAAGTTTTAACATGTACAGAAAACACATACTCTCTTTCTCCTGCTCTCTTTCCCTTAAAAACGCACACATATAGTATGGACACACACTGAAACATACAAATTTTATCAGTAAAATAGCTCAGCACTTTAAAAGCTACGTCAATGATTTTTGTGTGCAGACTCACATGCTTTGCCAGTTGGGTAATATCTCCTGACTCCAGGTGAGAGCAGCATTGCCAATGCTTTCCTCATGTTTACACCTGTCCTCTAGTTGTTTCCTCCGTTTCTGGGCCTCTTTCAGCTCTGCACAGAAACACATACATGCTCAGTGAGAGAGAGGAGGAATGGCAGTGAAATGGAAATCTATTTCAACAGGATTTTTTTTTAGCTTTTGCAACAGCGCCCTCTAGAGCACACATATACACAAACAAATGCATGAAAGGAAAGTCACCTCTCTTCTTGGCCTGAGCCACCATCTCCTCATATTCTTGTCTGTGTTTCTGGGCTTCTTCCTCAGGCTTTGCAGGAAGATTCCTACACACAGATACACAATTACTGTCAATAGACGTACACATTTCTGTCTGTGAGAGAAAACATTTTGAAAACACTTTACATCTATAAATCCTTTTTATTCCGTATTCCCTATGTTTAAATTATACTAGCACACAATATCAACTGTGCTGCATGGCATAACATTCCATGCAAGATGGAAGTGTTTTTTTTTTTTACCTCTGTTTATTTTCTCTACACATCATACAGGAATGAGAGGTTTCATGACAGGAGGAGATGTACAAAAACACTTACGCTGGACGGTTCTCCAGTATAAGGGCTGTGGTTGAAAGTGGCTCAAAGTCCAGGTTCCTTTTTACATTCTTCTTGGGAGATATGGAACTGCTTGATTGTCCACTCCTTCTTTCATATTCCTTTATAAATAAATAGATAAATAACATAAAATAAAATGTGTAAAAGTATATAATTCTCATATTGTATTTTCAGAAAGTTTTGGAATATTTGTCCTCTCCCCAAATTTGTCACTACCGAAACACAGTAATAATAATTTAATTAGAAGGGTTACATTGACCTATTAAGATTTTACTTATATCAACATTGTGTGTGTATCTATTTTATTAAAACATTTTCAGAGGTAAATCAATAATAAAATTTTTAACAATATTTCAAGTGAGATTTATGAAATTTGTTGCATTTTGAATACAATTTTTCTTTGTAAAAGGTAAAACGTTTATCATACTGATTTCAAAGTTAATAATTCATTAGTTTGAATAAATATTGAACCAAAAACTATCATAACATCTTACTTGATAATTCACTATACTTTATTTTTGACAAAACATCCTGTGTTTCGGTAGTGACAGTAATGCTTTGGTAACGACCACATTTACAGCATTTTAATTTGTATCCTAAAACACTACTAAAACATACTAAAATACAAAAAAAAATTGCGTTACTGTACTACCCCCCCACCCTCACCCTGTAGCTATGAGAGAGAGACAAAAACATTTCCTGATCATAAATGTAAGGGTGTAGTTAATTTCAGTCTCAGCCAATAGACTAAAACACACACTGTTTCGATAGTGACAAATGCGGAAAACATTTTTTTTTTTACACACTATTCATAATTTACAAAAAAAAAAAATATATAAAAAAAAATTCTCACTTTTTAAGAGAATCAAAACGATATTTTTAAAAACAATGGGGGAAAAAACCCTAAAATTTCAATATTTTCATAAGCTGAAATTTAGGGCTTAGGGTTCAGGACAGCCTCCTCCCAACTGAAAGTACCCAATAAATAAGGATTTTATATATATTAAGCTTACTAATACTTTAAATATTATTGTGGGTTTCATTAGAGAACCAAATGATCTTAGTAAACATCTAAGATTTGAATACTTAAATGCTTTTTAAATGTGTTTTTATGTTATGGGACAGCAGTTTGGACTAATTCTGTAGAATTGACCATATAGTCCAAAGAATTGAAACAAATAATACACTAATATAAATACACTAATATACAGAAAGCACACGCTATCGCTCATGAGTGAATATAAATATTAAATTTGCCCCCACGCTGCACTTTCTCAGAGATAAAACTAGACAAAATGACCTACATTCCAACTTGAGTCAAATGTGTACAAGAGAAGGACATTAAATAAAATTAGACGAAGAACTCCTAATTAGTTTTAAGAGTGAAAGTGGGACAGCAAACCAAAGAAACAGGATGACAATATAATAACAAATGTGCTCAGGCATGAACATCAGGTACACCTTCTACGCTTCACTCTCTCCACATCATTTCCTCCCTACAAATGCTCTTTTTTCTATTCTTCTCATTCTCCTCATTTTTTCTTTTTTATCAGACATAAAACAATGAGGGGGAAAAAGAAAAAAAAAAAATACGACATGAACTCACCATGAACGCTGCAGTGCTGTTGAGACATTCAGAATCCAGTGTTTCAGACACAACACTACACCATTGCTGTACTTCCACAACTGCAAGCTTAAGTGCCTTGCAGACCGAAAGGCAAAGCACAGCAGCAGAGGAAGACCACAGGGTATATGAGACACACCCTGAGAAACAGTAGCATGATACTACTGTGCTCCTGCTCCTCTGCTGTTATTGCTGTCTCACTCCTGCTAAGTTACTTGACACTGTTTTTCCTTGCCCTTTTCTCTCTATTAGTCCGTCCTAACAAACATGCACCCAACTGGGAGGCACTACATCAGAGGGATGCAGAGGATCAGACTTGGTCCCGTGCTCCTGCTGTGTCCATAGGTGTGTGTGTGCATGCTAATACTACTCGTCATCACAGTGCTGAGAGAGGATCCATGATTTACAGGCAGCCATACTAATTGATTCCAGCACAAGGCTCTCTGCACTGCAGTCTCATGTGATCAGTGCACTCTGTGCTCTGCTGTACATGTCTGAGTCATAAGATGATAAATAATCTGCTTTACGTAGCCTGCGTGTCATCAGTTCTCATGAGCTTTCACTGATTCAAATAAAATATAACAAGAAACATCCTAACAACACTGCCAAACCATACCACCCATTTTAGTCACTTAAGACTTTACGTTTAAAACATGTACATGGCAGCAGGGAAAATATTGCAATGTTTAAAGTCAAAAACACTGAGGCAGGACAGAAGTACATAATATTAAGTTAATCTTAACTCATGTCTTCCTTTAAGCCACTGGTACAGAGCCTAAATAAACCCGCAACTCTAAACCTGTCACCCAATACCTCGATCTTCCATTACAGCTGCAGAGAACAAAAGCAAGAGATAAAGGCAGGAATTGGATGTGGGTGAAATCTAGACGGACATGGGGAGGCAGAATCATGGGGTTCAAATTACTTAAAGAAAACTGCAGGCCTGTACACTGGAAACAAAGCCCCATTTAAAACAATATCAGAATATCTCTGCATTTGATTGAATCATGCATAATGAATCAAAGTGAAAAATCTAAAACTAGTATACACAAATCTTTAAACATGTAAATGCTTCACTGTTAAAATATTTTCTTCCAGCTGAGCTGTAGCAAAAAACATTCATGGGTTGATTTCCCCAAAACGAGAAATGGAGATTTGAAGCAGTCATGGGAGGAAAGTGTTTCCATGCACATTTTTGACATTAAATTAATGGGAAGATTGCGAGGAGACGCATGACAATTAAAAACAACATGCATTTTTAAATTGGCTCAAAATATCAAACATGTTTGATATTCTCAGATTGGAGAAGCTTAAAAAAAAAATCTGTGTCTGTGCCCAACATACAATACACCTTGCAAAATCTGGCAACTCTTGACTGTCCAAAACCTGCAGACTGGTTCTGACTTTCTATAGGGCCATACTCAGTGAAGGGTACATTATACAATACACTGTATACAGAAACTATTTTTTTTATTTTTTTCACAATTTCACCACAACCTTACTAAATGAAAAGCACTCAAAAATCAGGTAAATTGCATTTTGACATCTTGTAAGACCTTATATGAGTGCAGGTGTGTGAATGTACCTTTTGCATTTTCCTGGAGCCTTTGGTGGAAAGTTCTTTATGTGGAACTTTACCAAACAGCTTCCAGCCAGGCTCTCTCTGTTCTTCCAGTGCACCCGTCTCCTTCACGGTCTTAGCAAAAAGACTCTTACAAATATAGAAAAGAAATAAAAGGAAAATTACCTTCGATGTTTTATTTTTTTGCCTTTGCATTATTTTTAAGCAATGTGAATTCCACAAAGAGACACTTCATTATTATAGTACTTTTCATTAAATACACAGAACAGAAGGAGAAACTGAAAAGAATACTGCACTACAGTGGAGAGTGAGGCAGAAGGAACAAACATTTGAGCTGTTTTAAGATCAAGAAAAGCTTCAAGAAAATCTGTGCTGCAGAGATGAAAAGAAATCATGTTTTCATGGAATTACTGTTCCATCTCATCAAAGGAAAGGTAATTGTGAGGCATGTGCCACAAGTTGAGAATGATCACCCACAGCACAAAGGACAGTGACTTGAGTGGATGTTACAGAACAAGCCGAGGTCCAGGTAGGGATGAGCTCTATTAAATATGAAGGACCTAAGCCACTTAAGACCTTTGGAGCACTTAACTCCACGCTATTCAGTGGCGTCTGAACATTTTTGTTCTGCAACCCATTTTTAAGGTTCTAAAATGTTTGTGAAACAAATAGACGAGCGTTTTAGCAGCACTGAAACTGATATGGCTGATGATGGGGATTACAGAAAATGATGGGTGTAAAAAACTGAAGTATATCATAGTCACATCATAGTTATATCAAATATTGCATATCATAGCCGGATTGGGGCCTGCAAGTAAAAAAATATGAAAATTAAATCACTGGTGATGAGAAACACCAATGTACCCTATAATCAGAAGTTGAAATAGAAAGTGAACTTAAGTCGAGATAAAAAATAAAATAAAAAATAAAAATCACAGACAAAACAAGAACTTGCGATGTTGCAAATGTTTTGTTGCAAGGTTTTGTTATACTACCCAAAAACAAAAAACAGAAATCTTTTTAGGTTGCTACACTCTTATAAATGACGGAACTCAAGGATAAAAAAAAAGAGCTTAGATGATAAAGTGAAAAGTGAAAAGGTGTTGCCAAGAGTATTGCAGAATTCCAGCGGAAACACACATGAAAAATTACATTCATTTTTAATGTAATTTAATGCTAAAAATTTTTTGAATAATATTAATGCAACATTATTTGAAAGGCTAAATTTCATTAAGTTTACACATTAAGCAAACCATGATACTACTGAACAAATCAGTAGTTTCTTGGTGTGAATTTAACAACATTACAAATGCAAATGCTACAATACTTGTGGAAGAAGCTGGCGAGTGGACCCAGTCTCTTGGGTCTAGCCTCATGTGGTGTAGAGACCCCCACTGGTTGCCGTTGTGGGCTGCTCAGCTTGCCGTGTAGGTCAGTAGGAGATGAGAGTGAATTGTCACAACGGTGCAAGACATCTTCATTCTCAAATGTAACAACCGCGCTGGACTCGGATGTAACCATAAAGTCTTGGAAGTCCTCATTACTGACTGACAATGTGGCAGAAAACTCAGTACTTAAACTGGAAACACTGCACACTGAAATTTCATCACTGCGGTTCAAAGTACCCCTGCCTGCCGCACTCGAGAGCCCACTTGCACCATAAAGGCGTACCAAATCAAAGTCACAACGTGGGAAGGTAGAAGACTTGATTATGGAGTTATCTGAAACATCCAAGTTTAGTGTTGCCGGATTATCATCATGTGGAGGTGGAACCAGCAGCTCAGCAGCGGGGACTCGAGCATGAATGTGCTCAGGGGGGTTAATCTCAAGGGTGGGGATTCCAGAGTCCTGAGAGGCCAGGCTGCTGCGATCCTCATCACATGTGCTACTGAAGGGAGTGAACGATTTGTAGCTGAGGGAGACATGTGGCAGCTGAGAGTCTGAGGGCATGAGATGGTTGACATGGTTTTGGGTGAGAGGCAAACACTGGTTGTGTGAAGAGTTGCTGAACGATGAGACCTGGGAATCTAGAAAGACAAATAACAAAAGTAAATCAGTCTTTATGAGGAAAAAAGTTAATCTGTAAGTCATATACGGGTGTTTTGGCTCCTTATAGAAAATAAACTTTATTTCTAAACCAACAAATGTCATTTCTACTGCATCAGATTACATACAGTATATCATTCCTGCAACCCTCTATGGACACCTTGGCAATAGAATCGCCATTGGCTATTAAAAATTCTCACTATAACTCACCAGACTTGATCTAGAAGGCATGGGAATATAATAATAATAAAATTGTATAAAAAAAGTTTTTAGGACAGTTTTTATATTAAATACCATTTCTGCTTATGACCTCATCTTACAAATATCTCAGGGTCACATGGACAGAAATCAATTGTATCCTAGAAACTCAGGAAAAAAAAAAAAAAAAAAAATCCATATTTCCCTCGACCTTGAAACATAAAACAAAGCAATGCATTATTCAAAATAAGTAAAGTGAAAATTACTTCATATTATTAGTAAATTGGGCCCATGTTAATTTTTCATTAGGTGACAGGTCTGTGCTCTCAGCCCACACTATATTCCCCATATGTCAACCTCTCCGAGTCTAGCCTCAGTAAAACAACGACACAACAACCTCTCATCACACTACTTCAGAAAGCAACCTGAAACCAGACTAAAAAAACGTGACCCAAAGACCTAATGAAACGTCACGTCAACACTCCCTCCAACCCAACTATGAGACAGCTGTCCTCAAACATCCTTGATAATCTAGTGGACAATATCTTTCATAAAAATTGGACAAAAATAGCTCTTTGACTGAATGAGGATAGAGGGAGAATGATTGGGGTGCATATGGCCAGAGGACATCACAGTAGCACATCAACAGGACATCAAAAACAAAGTGGAAAATAGAACATCAGCTCAAAACAAAAAAAGATGACGAACAAGATGTTATATTGTGCCTGATACGTTTGCAAAATATATAATGGGAGAGGCAATGGATAATACAAGCTCTACTGGTTCTTCCTCCCCAATTGAATATGGTTCAGTGTGTGTCACAGGTGTGTGCGCCTGCATCATCTAATGCAAAAGAAACAAAAAATGTGCATAGAATCTACAAACCATTATTTCGATTGTGGACAGAACATGCCTTAAGAAAGCCATGAAATCTACAATTGAAAGTGCAATCAGTAACTGCAGCTTTTGACAGGACAACAATACTTTAAAAGCCCCAAAAATACACACCATAAACAATAACAGTGCTTTCGTCATTTCAAAAGTGACCCAGCCCATACATTTCTCAAATGCATTTTTTGGTCTTTGAGTTTTAAGGTTACTGTGTTCCTGTAGTCAAAGAGAACTGATATAAATTATTTATTTAGTGTATTTATTTTCTAAATTAATAATAAGCTCTTTCAACCAAATCTTACAGAACTACTTCATGGCTCTATGAGATGATGTGCTGCTAATGCTTGTAAAATACTATGAAATTGTTGTTCTCTGATGCAATCCTTCATAAGGCAATAAGCATCCTCCACCTATGTTGGAGGAATTGTGGGACGGAGGAGGCACGTCATGAGCATACATTCTGGCAGTGCTCAATGAGGAGTCATTTTTGGGAAGCTGTATGGTCTACCATTACCAGCATTTTTGCGGTCAGTATTCCCAAGTCATTTGTATATAGTTCTATAATTAATTCCTAAGAAAAGCATGATTCAAAAGCATGAAACATTAAGCAAGATTCTGCCAAAAAATTTACACTAATCAGTGATTTGCAATTTCAGGGTCCACCCACTACCCTGAAGCACTTCTTAAATACTTAAATATTTGTATGCATAATCTGCATGTTGTGCAAAGAAACAAAACACACACACACACACACACACACACACACTCAAACATACAGTTTCATACAGTCTTGTACATTTAGTCTCTTTGTCTATTTTTCAAATACTTTTTTTTTTTTGCTTCAACTCAAAATGTGTATGGTTGATTCACCAGCTGGTTGGTTTGGTTCACACCTTTTTTTGGTACATATTCGGTAAATCAGGAAAATCCCTATGACAAAACTTCTTCTGAAACCATGCTGAAAAAGTGGGTGAGCACTGTTGCACTATACTCTTCACAACTGTATAAACACAAAACACCCACTGCATTTAATACACGTGTAATCACTTATGTACAACATTTTAAACAATAATTATATATTACAAGATTTATAATAAAAAAAATTTTAAAAAAAGCATCATGTAGTCTAATTTCATTCATTCATTGAAGTGCATGCTAGATTTTTGTCTGTCAATACATTTCTGAAGCTTTATCTGATTACACTCAAGCATATATAGTTTCCCCATGTCTCAAGATCCAGTGATGCTAATGTGCAATAATTCTGACATCCAGGACCCTAAACAAACAGCTTGGAGGATGTAGCTGTTATGGCTTCAAAGTTACTTTGAACTTACCATCAATGCTTCGACCGTTTGTGTTGCTTTCCCCGGACGTGTGCTCTGCTTCTGCCATGTTCCTGCTGCAGGTGGAAGGATGTGTGTGCGTCCATCACCTCCTCACCTTTACTCCAGACCCTCCAGTAAACAACATATCAAACACTTCTTTTATCACTGTTATAACACTCTCCGCTTTTACGAGCACTTTCATTTACGTCATCACCTAAACTCTAAACTTCACTCAAAACTTTTCGCCCTTCTTGTGCGCTTCGCTATTCCTGGTGCAGCAGACATTAAACTTCTACATCACGACAAGCGTCTGACTGCAAACGGCTCGAACTCTATTTGCGCACGAGTAACGCTAACAGCAAGATAAAAGCGAATGAGAAGTCTCTTACCTGTTGTGACGCTGCAACCGCCATTTTAAAACATCCTCAGTATAAATGTGTCAGTAAAACATGCGAATCGACAAATCCACCTGCGCTACGACGGACTGAAGCGCTGGTCTGCATCAGATAAAGTCGAAAACTATCGCTACTTTCACCTTTGTGGGTAACGCCGCTGTTCAGGCACGCAAACCGATGTCATTTAAATAGAGGCAGAGCGTTTTGAAATAGTTAGGACGTCTTGCCGACAGTCAGTAAATCAGGAAGTGACCTCCGGCGCCCTGTAGACACTGTAACGTTACACACTGAGCGACGCGATTAAACTTCAACGCTCCCCGTCGACGCAGCTGCCTTCAGGATCATAATGTATTCTTCGGTGATTTATTAGTTTTGTCGTGTCGTGTGAACACGGGGTGTGAAGTTTGTTTTATGCGTAGATACGGTTTATTGCTAGTTTTAATAAATTAAAGTGATTAAACCGTAGGCGGTATTTTATCAGTAAGCAGAAAACAAACGGTTGCTATAGTAACTACAACAAACGCCTGAACCTGCATCAGGCTGATTAACGTTAACCTCCCTCACTCCTCTACAGCTTTAGAACGAACACACACGACCATACTGCGGGAAAATGCAGTATTTCATCAGTTTCATACTTTAATATCTAAAATACAAATAGTTACTTACCAGGAGTTCAACCAGTTGTGTGCATTTGATGCTATTGACAGAACTTATTTATTTTTTAAACCTTTAATTTCACTACTACCATATGTGCTGATTTAATGCACTTGAAATATTCAACTATCTGTAACTGGATTTTACTGTGGCTGGTACAGGGTGGGCTATAACATTTTATTAGGCCTACTACTCTTTAATAAATAAATATATAAATACATAAATGTATAAATACATATAGAAATGCATAAATAAATACAGAAATAGTCATTTATATTACCAAAATGTATTTATTTTCACTATTATTTCTGCCTTTATTTATTTATTTCTACTTTTATTTATTTATTTTTCCTTCTGTCATTTTTTGTCCTTCATATTAGCACTGAGAATATCCTTTAAAAAGCACATTACAGTATTTGTAAAGACATTTTCTGTGACAGGTTGTGCTGGACAGTCTTCCTGGTCAGGGTTCCCCTTCCCTTGCTCTGGTTCTGTTGTAGCAGGTTGGCTCAGTGTCAAAGCTTAATGTGTACCTAGAAGTGACCTATTCAAAACTTAGCTATCTGGGAAGTGATTGTGTAAATCAGAATATTTCAGAAAGTCTCTCTCCAGCGGTTTTCAAAAATAAACAAGACCTATTTTTTTTTAAGTTTATTTTGAATGTTTATTAAAGGTTTAGAAACTTCACAATGAAACAAAACGATGTACTCAGATGTACATGGCATTAGAACAATGCAACCTTGCAACTTTGTGTTGGGGTTTGGTGACTTTCATCAGGTATTCAGAGGAAAAATACAGGGCTGGGCTCCAATTAAAAAGCCGCTGCAATAAGAAGAGAGTTTTGCTTTAAAAGTTATACAACATTGCAAAACTTAAACCTCTAAGAACTTGAAAGTCATCCTCTCCAAAAGTAATTACCAAACCAAAACCTTAGAAAAAAAAAATGCAAATAATGCAATTTTCAGTCTCCCATAGACATGAGTACTCGGGTCTTTCTCCGGCAACCATATCACCTCACACAGAGTTAAAAGATGAACCAAAACATCAAATCACTCTTTTCCATTTTAAAATGAGTCTGTTCAAACTACGAGAGGAACCATTTCAAAGTTCTTTAACTGTAAGTAACCGGTCTATGATGTTCTTTAATATTTGACTGTCACACAAATGTATTACAAGTATGCATTTTCTTAAAATGCTTAAATCTAAATTGCTTTTGTCCTCTGTCACCCACCCACCATAAACAAGTTTCTTAATGAACATAAACCCAACTAATACAAGTAACAATTCTGGATGATGGCAATTAGTTGGGTTGTAGAGAAAGTAATGCCAAACAATATGTAATTGCATTTTGGAATCTGTCAGTATTTTAAAATGGAAAAATTAAACTGAATTGCAACATGTTATTCGTCAACTAAATACAAATCCAATAAAGGTGTCTATATGCACTGCTGTACCCAGTTATAGCATACAGTAAAATAATTTTGTGCCTTCACACTCTGTTTCTATCACTATACATTTCAATGAACTGGATATGTATGATCTTTGTAAAACAATAATCAAACTCCCACAACCACAATTAGGAAATAATGTGGTGAAACACAAACAAACGGTTTCAAACTGGGTCATACAAAATCATCTCTCCAAGGTTATGGTCTACAGCCTTTTCCATACAGTCTTAGATTACACACTTTAACAAACAAAGGTCTTGAGCTAGTCTCAAGAACAAGGCCCAACCTGCTTCTGTTAAAATAAGCACAAATCTTTGAGAAAGACTAAGTTTGTGGCCCTTTTTCTTACACACATTTGAAGATTACATCTTTGCTGTAGTGTATGAACATTAGCACCAATACATAAAATACTCTATAGATCTTACCGTCAAGATCAATATTTACCCCTAAAATGTATCTCAGAACAAGTCAACTAAAACCTGTTCACTTGTAAAGGGGAATAAGAACATTTTAAATTGTTTTCCTTTTTTTTTTTTTTTTTCTTCTCTAATTTGATGCCAGAGAAAGTTTAAAAACTTAAATCCTTGTGGCCAATTAAGGAAAAGTTTTTCAAAGGTATCTGTTGGTCATTGTTGAGTGGGGTGATATCATTTTCTATTTCATTACCACATTCAAATTCCCCCTTAAAATATACAACAATAATGCTTTTAACCAAATTTCCCACAAAAGTGGTACAGAAAAAGAATGCACACATTTTTCAACTAAGATAAACAAAGTATTGAGGGTGCTCCAAAAAAAAAAAAAAAAAAATCCCAAATTCACACTTCTTCACAATTTACACTCTGCTGATGTAGCATACATATAGTAATTTCTCATGCTAACATCTGTAACAAAACAATGAAATGAGGGAAAATCCCCATCCAGGCTAGATTAAAGCTAGCAGATGGCAGGCTAGACATCCATTAGAAGACCAAAATGAGCTGATAAGATGGTATTAGAGCAAATATTATTTATGTTGGGCTGGATTTTGCATTATGAACACCATACCCCTACCACCTCTCATTCCACAGCCACAAAAAGTTATATAGGCAAGCGACTTGCCAGACTTTATAGGAAAAGTAATTTGGGCCTTATTCATGGGGGGTCATTTCGTTTGTCACAAATAACCCCTATGTATTTTTTAACACAAAAAGGTTGTAGAGTTATGGTGTGCTAAAATACTACATTGCTTTTGTATATCCCTCTTCATTTGAGGTCTTACTAGGCACTGCCCATGCCATATGACATCAGCACACAATGACACAGCCACATATTTCTGAAACAAGTAAAAGGAAAAGTACATGAAATGAATAAACCTTCAAGCAAGCAATCGACTGCCATTACTGGAAACACTCAATTCTTTTCATGTAAAACAAAAAACTAAAACAATCAAGCCATATTATGGATAATCAGTAGTCACAATTTTGTTGGGTAAAGAAGGGGAAGAAATTTCACTAAAATGCACAAAACTTAAACTAAACTTAAAGAAACAATACATAAAATGATGTTGCAACCGATCATATATATGATCAGCTGTAAGGAGTAATAGTTTTTAAAGACTTAGAAACAACTTAAATGAAATTGTATAGTTGGGTCAAAATATTCAGTGACCTATCCCCCTCCCCCCTTTTAATTTTTAATTCCCTTGTAGCCTTTATCTGCAGCATTTGTATTTTACATGTTTTTTTTTCCTCAGATATCTTACTATACTTGTATTCAGGAAATGTAAACTGTCATTTGACACCACAACTCTCTCCAAAAATAACTTTTATGAAAGGTAACTTAATAAATCAAACCATCTGAAAAATGTATTAAATTTTAATTATAATCTTTTAACCTAGCAAATTGTAAACATTTATCACAATGTCTGAATTAAATGGGAAACTTAAGCAAAGAAAGCAACTTCCAGTTTCAAGGACAAGGATAAATTTCTTCATTTAGCCTTTTTTTTTTTTTTTTTTTTTTTTTTAAGTTTGCTTATTGTATTATGACACCTTCAACATATTACCCTGCTTTATTTCTTTAAGATGTTTTCAAAGCAGCATTGAACTAAAGTGGAACATCAACAAATTATTGATGTAACAGAACAAAAGTGGGGGGGTGGGGTGGCAAAAGCACTTTTTCTTTCAACACACCAAACCTCACACAACTCTATCCTCTACAATTCATAAAAAATGAAAAAAATAAGACAAAATGCTAAATTATCTGATTAGGGAAGGGGGTGTCGCATTCGTAGTGCTTTCAACCTGACTTCTGAGTATTCATAGTTCGGTCACAGAAACTTAGACTATTAGAAGGACTGAGACTAGGTTCACAAGCACATGCACAATCAGTAGGACCACAGTTATAGTGTATCCTAGATCAAACATAAAAGTGAAGCTAAAATCTATAAGGGGTAAATTAAAGAACAATCTTAATACTTAACTATGCCTTTTTTATTCTTTTCAAAAGTGATCAACCTTGGAATTACCAGACTGAAAACAAGTCTATAATAAATGCTGTTGACCAGAATCATCTAACTGTACGTTCAACCTACTGCCATGTTTTCCTCTCGATGATACGCCGTTTTAGATGAAATGGCTGAGGAATAACAGGGCTTAGGACAGCATGGTAAGGAAAGAGCCCACTGTGGGCCCTGGGCTCACTGTTCTTGTAAGGGTCCCCCTATCCTTCCTCTGCATTTTAGTTGAAAGTGATAGGAGGAAATCAGCATTGGTATACCTCCACGCTCAGCAGAAGAATCATACATGACTGCTTCCTATAAGCAAAAGAGGGTACAACATTTAGTATTGAACAAACTTACACACAGACCACCTTTTTCTATTCAATGCAGCGTCTATAATTTGACAGCAAGATTCATAATGACTAGTCTCTATTGATAGATCAATAGGTTTCTCATAGCAGTGTACAACTGGCTTCCCCAGTATCTAAGCCCGCGTTTCCACCGCTGGAACTTTACCCTGGAACTAGGGACTTTGGGCTGGTACTTGGTGTGTTTCCACTGCAAGAACCAGGATCTAAATAAAGTTCCGGGTAGAAAATGCCCCTCAGAAAGTCCCTGCTGGCGAGGTAGTACTTTTTCAAAGTTCTGGAACTTACGGGGGCAGGACTTGGGCGCTAAACATGCTGATTGGTTGAGTTCACGCAGCATTGTGATTTCAACCACCATTTATTTGCATCATTTTCTAAATATTTCTGTTAATGTGTCATGAAATGTAGTTTTAAAAGTATTTCAGGCGAGAATGTAGTTGTTTAAAACTCAAATCTGTGGTTTATTTATAAAGACAGCGCCTATTTAAAAATATGTTTCGCCGATTTCGGAAACGGTCAGCTCCACACGATCAGCGGGAGCTCGGTGCTCATGTATCCGACATAGAGCAGTCTCAACTCGGCTAGTCCTTCTGACATTTGCCGCTGGCTCTGATGTCTCTTTAGTGGTTAAACATGAAATATAATTCGTTTTGGGTAAATCTAACAGGTAATCTTTGGTCTTTGTTCAATTTATCTATATGTTAAAATGAAAATAAAAAGAGGCAATTTATATAATATTTTGTTTCATTGTAATAGCTGTATATATGCACACATTTTCCTGAACTAAGTACATTTCTGTGGCTATTATTATGTTTAAATGAAAACGAAAGGAGGCAGTGATATTTCATATCATATTTCGTCTTGTTGTAAATATACAGTGAGGAAAATTGCAGTAGCCAAGGCGAGCTGACTGATGTTATCAAGTATGCTGCTGTTTGCAGAATTACCGGACTTGTGTCATCCCGTCCGCGGGAGATCACACTCCCGAGTCGAACTCGCAAAGTCCGAACTACCAAGGACGCAAGTCCAAAATTTGCATACTTTGTATTGAGAAACGCGCACAGATCTACGTCACCAGACTATTTGCCTAATCTTCACGGTACTTTAGACCGCGGTGGAAACGCAGAAAACAACAGGTCTGGGGAGAAAATAGTTCCTGGGGAAAAAAGGTCCTGGTACAATTGTTCCGGGTAATTTCGGTGGAAACGCGGCATAATACTGTTAAATAGTGTACTCTTCTTACCGCCACACTGAGAACCTGGAAATAAAGGAGAACATAGAGTACTTTGCCACCAGCACTCTTCTTGCTGCATATTAGTTAAGCACTGTTCTCCAAAATTCAACAGAGGTAACTGTTTAAGAGACAAAGAATGTCAATCAGTGGGAGCAAATTAATGTATCAGGGAATGCACCGACTGCTATACTTTTTTTTTTTTTTTTTTTTTTTTTAACCATTGAAAGGTAAAAGGTATACCATTAAAGAACAAGTACTGTCAAGGCATATATGAATTCAGTACATTCTATATGCATGTCTCTGAAGGTTAGATAAAAGACTGGCTCTACAGTCACTTACCTCCTGCATATCTTGAGCAACATCAAGCAACTTCCCACTTTTGGAACTTTTTGGAATCTGATCAGTAGCAGCGCATTTGCGTGACTCTGCCTCTCTGCTAGATTCCTCTTGTTGAAGAACAGAGGACTGAACATGAGAACATGGCACCGAAACCGCTGCCGTCTCACAATGTACGCAAATCTCTTGTTCAGTAATTGGCAGAAGGGTGCTCCCACCCTCCTGTGAATCGAGTGATGTCTGGGCACTCTTCTCCATGCCAGACTTCTTTAATCTGGGTAGGAACTTCCCAGACTCCAACTCAGATTTCCCATAGTAAGGGCCCTCGCACTCTGCGTCCTCCTCGAGAGGCTTGAGGTCAGCCTGTGGGTCATCAAAGAGGTCTGCCTGACCAACTGGAAGACTCGCTTCCTCTTTCTCAGACTCTACATCTGACTCACTGCACCCGCCTGGAGAAAGTTCAGAGGCAGATATTGGCCGGAAATGAGTCCTTGGGGAAATTCGAATGGCCCGATATTGAGTCCGGTTGATGCCATATAACCAAGGGCAAAAGGGCTCATTGTCAGAGCATAAAATGGATTTTGGCTTGAATCCCGGGCTGAACGAGGCCATATCCTCTGGCTCAAAAGAGCACTCCACATGCAGGACCTGGGAAAAAGGGTTGTTCAGATCAAAGGATGAAAACGCGTAATCCAGTGCTGACTCTTCTCCACGGAAGCCTCCACACGATCCCAGTAAATCTTCATGGAAGACAACAGAAAATCCCTTATTCAAACCATCCCCGGGTCCCTTGGTAGCCTGCTCATTTTGACCAAGGGACACCAGAGGTCTCCACAATGGCTTGTGGCCAGGAGCAAAGCAACTGCTCGTGTTCATAAACACATCCGCTCCTGCAATGGTTACCATGTCAGAAGATGTGGCTGCTGCACACTGCAACAAACTGCCACAAGCATCACCGGGTGGAATCATAGCCCATTCTCTGTCGCCACTTAGAGTCTTCAGTTCTCCATAAACCCCACCGAGGATAAAGGAGGTGCTGTCCTGTGAATTACAATTCCAGGGCTTGGCCGGTGTCGTGTAATCCCCATCATTCATTTTAGAGAGCTTGGTTTTAGGAAGTCCCTCGTTCTCTTTCTGCCCATCCCAAAGATGATACTCCGAACACTGCACAGCTTTCTTTTGAATAATTTCACCTTTTACATCCTTGTCAAGACAGCTGCAATGGTAGCTGGTAGAATCTGAAAACAAGTGCTCCCCTGTATTCTTTACCCCGAGTGTTAAGACACAGTCTCTGTCTCCAATTGCCATCCAAATGTCTTTAATTATCCCTGAGGTGTATTCATCACTTTGTTGATTGGGGACATCTGAAAACACAACAGCATTATAGAGTTTACTCTCATCCTGCTCTAATGCTATGCCACAAACAGACTCCAATTTCGATTTCTTATTGAAGGGCTGGTTGGGCTCTGTGCCTACACTTGTTTCTTCCTGCTGGTGACTGGAGTTCTCTTGAAAGAAATCTAAAAGCTCTTCTTCTAGGCATAAAGGTGGAATAAGGGAGATACAGCTGACCTCTTCACTGCCAAACTGAGCAGACTCATCTGCTAGAGCACTGATCTGTTCACTATCTGACCGGGTCTCCTCTGAGTGGGACCAGGGACTACAGGTCCTCGTTGATAAGTTAGAGCAGTGTTCCGTTTCTTCAAAGGCACTGTTTTTGGTCCAAATTAGCAAACGGGATTGTTTGTTTCCTTGTGGATCTAAACAGCTACTTGAATCTACATTGTCCTGACCCTCCGCAAGAGAGTCGCAGGGAAAAGAAAAGGTAGGGCTATCGTACTGCAACTCAAAAAGCGGAAAACAGGAGTTTAGGGCAGAGATGCTACTGCTGGCCTCTTGGAGATCATGCCCTACAAAAGCTCCAGACAGACAGGAGAGCCTGACCGGAGAGTCACCTGGACAGCTTTCTCCTTCCAAATCTTCCAAGCTAGATGATGAACAGCACTCCCAGACTTGGGCAATATTTTCCATATCTTGTGTGATAGAAACATCTGCTTCTGAGGCTCCCAGAGAATCAACCCTTATTGCACTTTCCCCTTGCAGCTCAAGGCCATCTAAAACTACACATCCTGCTTCAAAGTGTTTTCGCTCAATGCTCTTCTGCCGAATCATGTTCAAGATTCGGCTTTCTTGTACCGCATCTGAGGCACTAGGATCCAATATGGATTGGTAAAAATCAACTTCATAGAAGTGAGTGAATTCAGACAGATGCTCGTCATCTAAATTTTGACCATCTTCAGGAGGAGGGCAGCTTGGAATCCCATTCAGTTCAGGAGCCTCTTCGTCACCTTCACCAGGCACTTCAATGAAGTGACCATCCACAAAAGTGCCTGCTGGAAGGTATGCCCTTTGAAAACAAGAATTAGCAATGCAGATCCCTTGAATTCTCTCCGACAGACAGTCAACATCAATGGACATAGCTAAGTCACTGGAAGAGTCTTCTTTACTCCGATACTTTGTCTCCAATTTACTTCTACTTAGAGGGACAAAGTACTCTGAGATGGGCTCTGTATACCAAAGTGGCTCTTCCACATATTCCTTTTTATTGGCCTCTCCTCCTAACTCCTGTGCCTCAGCCAGATTAGCATCTTTGCGGATCTCCCTCAGAGGTCTTTTGCCTTTTTTCATGTAGTGCTGCTGTTGCTTAGGTGGGCCTCCAGTGGTACTTATGCTGCCACGTGCATTTTTCCGCTCTTCTTTGTCGATGACTTTTAGGGCCAGTTTGACCTGTCCGCCACCACTGCGGCCTCTTTTCTTTCTGCTGCTGACCTCTCTAGACTTGTGTCTTATGCGCACTGCTTTGCAACTAGGGGTCTGGTCACCCTGGTTACCACTGGAGCTTGAGCCAGCCTCACTAGAGCCAGAGGACCATGATCTGGGACGAAACCTCCCCTCAGACCGGTGTCTCGCCTGTCTCTTACTATGAGGAGCAACCTGATCATCACACACTCCTGTTGCGCTTCCATGGAATCGGTTTTCCTTCTCCCTCTTTGTGCGTCGCTGCTGGGCCCTCTCGCTGATTGTGGTGTTGGTACTGGGTGCATCAACTTTTCGGTCTTTAAAAGCTTCACCTTCGCTGGTGCAGTCTTTTGGAGAGGATGTGTCTGTGCTTGTTTGAGGGACAGCAGATGATGATGAGCTGGAATATGTGCAGGTTTTAGCTTTGTTCCACACAGTCATAATTTCTTGGAGACAAACTGATTTTTCTGAGAGAGGTGGAAAAGCTTCATAGTACCTAAGGGAGAAATTATAATAATATTTTAGTGTAAATAATAATATGAAAAAGAAAATTAATAGAACAATAAGAGAATTTAGAGCATAAAGTCATCTTCAAGTTGCTATTTAGGATTATGTAAGTTGCTATTATATTTTTGCTCCACCCAAATAACAAGCTAGACATCACCGGTATTCTTTACTGCAATATCACAATATGAACATGCACGGTATTGTTATCGTGGGCACTTCAAAATACCATAAATAATTATCACATTTTTTTTATTTTTTGAACACTTTTCCCATGAACTGGTCACAGTGGACAATACCGCTTCACACTCATGTAAACAAGCACGGAGAAGCACATGATGCGCTAAATGAACGCGCACATTCACTCTCTGACAGCATATGGCGCTGAATAGTAGAAATGCAACCATTACCCCGGAAACCCCGTAAACAAATCAGCTGTGCAGCGCTATTTTCTGAAAGGCATTTAGACGATTTAAACAGCTATATGATTTGCTATGGTGTTCAACACAGCTCCAAATACTTAAATATTTAGACTTAATAGGCGATTTATTTTCAAACTTATTTATTTTCACTTTTTTACATTTTAATCGGGACTACAACATGCCCTAGATATTGTTTGAAAATGTTTTGATTCTTTATTGTTCATTCACACTTTACATTAAGGCACCATTAGTTAAAGGGTTACTCCACCCCAAAATGAAAATTTCGTCATTAATCACTTACAATCACAAATCAGATACCCCAATGTCATTCCAAATCCAGTAAAAAGCTTTGTTCGTCTTTGGAACACATTTTAAGATATTTTGGATGAAAACCGGGAGGCTTGTGACTGTCCCATTAACTGCCAAGTAAATTACACTGTCAAGGTCCAGAAAAGTACGAAAGACATCGTCAGAATAGTCCATCTGCCATCAGTGATTCAACCCTAACGTTTAAAGCAACGCAAATACGTTTTGTACATGAAGAAAATAAAAATAACTTTATTCAACAATTTGTCTCCTCTGTGTCTCTTCACATCACCGTAGTGCCATTTTGGAGAACTTGAGCTGAACGCAAATTGCATACGCTATTCTGTGTTAGCCGTGACACAAGGATACATTTTCTGTGTGTATTTATGCTTTGATCTGAACAAAAACAGCATCCGTGCAATGCGGCTGACACAGAACTTCCAGCAGATATTTTCCAAAATGGCGCTAAGGTGATGCAGAGAGACACACAGGAAAGTAACCGTTGAATAAAGTAGTTTTTTTTTTTTCTTTGTGTACAAAAAATATTCTCGTCGCTTCAAACAGTACGGTTGAACCACTGATGGCAGATGGAGTATTCTGACGAGGTCGTTCATACTTTTCTGGACCTTGACAGTGTAATTTACTTGGCAGTCAGTGGGACAGTCACAAGTAGGGTTTGGGCCGATAGACGATGCCATCATCCATCGCCGATGGCTGATAGACATGACGATGTTGCGCCGGCATCATGACCGTTGAAAAGCGACCGTTGAAAATTATTTGAAATTTGTGTCAGCACGTCATAAATAGAATGCAGCAGCAGTTTACTGTCAGGGAATTGTGGTGTCATGCTGTGCCGCTTCCAGTGTAGACAGCATCACTGATTATACTGAGTTCTATTGACTGATCTACATATAATAAATCTCTTACAGATCAGTGGTTCTACAGCATTTTGTTGCGTCGCACCGCGCCGCTCGCATCCGGTGTAGACATGGTGTTAGGAATCGTTAGTTGTTTTCCCTTATAAGGATTCGGACTGATGTTACCGTCCATTGAGATGTTTTACTGCAGACATCATCCGATGCAAAATTTGTAGACATTGCCCAACCCTAGTCACAAGCCTCCCGGTTTTCATCCAAAATATCTGAAATTGTGTTCCGAAGACGCACATAGGTTTTACATGGGGGGGTAAGTGATTAATGACAAAATTTTCATTTTGGGGTGGAGTATCCCTTTAACATTAGTTTATTTATTAGTAAAATATAAAATGCCAATGAAAAATTATTAATAATTTTAATAATAATTAAACATTCATTAATCTCAGTTAATTTCAATATTTAATAACAAGCAAATGTAGCTATTGCTCATTGTTAATGTTAGTGCATTAACTAAGGTTAACTAATGACATCTTATTAGGGCTGCACGATTAATCGCATGCATTTGTCATGCGTGTCTCATCAGTAAAGCCGGTTCCATGATTAGCGGTAAATGTCTGTCACCTGTTTTCAAACGGGAGCGGCAGTTAATACACAGAGCCGTAGTTCACTGACAAGCTACGCAATATTCTGTTCATAATTGAGATTAATCGCATTCGATTATGAACACGATATTGCGTAGCTTGTCAGTGAACTACGGCTCTGTGTATGAACTCCCGGTGCATTTGAAAACAGGTGACGGATATTTACCGCTAATCACGGAACCAGCTTTACTGATGAGACACGCATGACAAATGCATGCGATTAATCGTGCAGCCCTACATCTTATTGTAAAGGGTTACCTATTGGTCTTTATAATTCTTTTGCACTTTATAAATTTTTCATGTGTTGCTTTATTGTATTTAAATGTTCAGTTTCTTTTTGTTATAAGAAAAAGTTATTAAACCTGTTATACTTTATTATGACAACACTTTTTTGCAACTAAATTTTAATATCGTGATAATACCATATACCATGATAAAAGCATTAGCAATTTATAAAAATTTGATACCGTCACATGCCTATAATAAGCAACAACAATTGTTGCATTTTTTCTCATCTCTGTTTATGTTAGGCAAGAACTCGGGTTGGATGACAATATCATAACGAGATCACAATAAAAATGATGATAAGCTCAGTCAGGACATTTTTACTCAATATCTAACAGCCTATCACACAGCAGAAATAATCAGGATAACAGCCAGTCAGTGGATGCAGCTAATAAGTTTGCATGTTCTGCGTCTCTGTGTATGAATGGCGTGATTTTTTTACAACACAAACTCAAACACAAGTGACATTCACAGTGTTTTCAGCATCTGTGTCTCAATATATAAGAGCTGCTCTGAGATATGTTGGCACATCTTATGTTGTGTAGCATTTTATTTGACCAAAAATAAAAGTGCTATGTTTTGTTGTAAATTGTTATTTTAATTTTAAATTACATTTTAAAATATTGATTAAATTATGATTATTATTTCATGTCATTAGACATTTTTTGTATAAAATTTGTATTAAATTAAACAGAACCTAGCAAATAAATAAAATAAAATGAAAAACACAGAATTTAGGGGGGGGAAAAGGATTTCATGGGAGCATAAATTGAAAAGTTGGTAGCTCACTCTATGGAGTTTAATTGTGAACAAACAAGATATGTTTACGTTCATTCTCAAGGTTAACAAACATGTGGAAAGCATTTCCTTCCCAATTAATGGTAAACGAATATTGTGATAAATATAAATATTGTATGATATGGAAAAATATATTATAATAATAATATATTTGGCCATATCGCCCAACCCTAGCATAAACACTCACTAGACTCTCAAAACAAAAAAAAACTACCCATTCACTTTGAGGCATGCTTTTTATTTAGACTACTTTTTTAATCATAGGCTTTTCTGGTTTAATAAAGGCACATAACAACATCAGTCCTATTGCTCTAATTAATTACATGGAGATCATAACCCTAGCTGTACAGCAATCCACATTACATTACAGACTTCAAAGTTTAATTACTTACATCTCAACCTGGTCCTTAGAAGAAAATGATTCATCTGGTTCAGGAGACGGAGACGCATCAGATTTTTTATTTCCTTGCTTTTCTTTTTCTGTAATTTAATAAGAGCAAAGCAATATCATTGAAGTACTGGCATTAAATTGTTACAGCTGCAAGACAACGCCATTTTCGCATTAACCTGCTTGAGTCAGAAAACACGCAAACCAACCTTTCTGTTTGTTTTGAATATCCTTGAGTTTAGAACACAGCTCCTCGACCAAGCTTTCAATTCCAGAATTCTGAAGGAGAACAAGAGTAATTTAACTTGCAATTTCGGGTGAAAATTGTATCATAGTTCTGTCACTGCAACAAAAATCAATTGTTTTCTTCAAAAACAAGGTATTAAATAAACGTATTACTCCCGTTGATTAGAAAGCTCCAAATGTACACAAAATTAAAACAGTAACCATATAAAATGTCAACTGTGTAATATAATTTGTTGAATACATCTGAAGTAGTTCTGGTGATTTTTTACAGAAATAAGCATCATCACTCTAAAAGGCTTTGAGACAAAGCATATCAATGATTTTCCCAAAAGAAAGTGGATCTGAGATACTGCCACATTACTCAAACTCTGATTGGCATATTACAGAGTCTTAATGAGGAGAGCTATTCTTGACTGCTTAACCAATGTTTGCTCTACTAATTCCACAACACAAACTCACAAAAGTACACTAATTCCAATTTAGCAGTGAAAATGGTTGTGGGAATACAAAATGACACACTGATCTTACTTCATCAGATGCTGAACGCAAACATTGCACAGCAGCTTGTTTCTTCATCTCTTCAAGAGTAAGGTCAGTCCCTCCCTTCCTCTTGCTCTTCCCCCATTTCTTCCCTGTTCCCTTCTCCCAGCCCAGGAAGATGTCATTTTCCTGCACACAAGGAAGACCAGGAGTTGATTGCTTAGTATTAATGTAGAGAAATTGTGCACAAATGTCTGCCAAGATGCAATTACTGCCAAATACACTGCTCTCAAGAAAATAAGAAGAACACCACTTTTAGTATTTCTTTTAAAATCTAAATAATTGCAGAAAGAATCTATTGCTTGAGTATCAAAATAAATGCTAGTTATTACTGAGCAAAACAAAATGAATACTGAGGGACCTGGATTACTTCTAAACACAGAAAATATGTTAAATGCTCCTGTTTTAATTGATTGAGCCCTAACATGCAAGACGCTTTTTTCTTTATGAATCACTGAAGCTGGTTTACAAAAAAAATCTATCGTATGACTTCATAGAACACTTTTAAAGTTTTGGTTGAACTACTCCTTTAAGACGACGTTTTGTTAGATTTGTACAGAAACAAGTCACAAAACACAAAAGGTTTTCCAGATGTGCTGACACTTTTTAACTATACCTGGTCCTGCAGATCATAGTCGTAGTTGTCGTGCAAAAGCAGGCTAAGGACATAACGTGTGTAGATCATTGCATCTATGCCAAATTTCTCCAGCTCCTGACCCAGCCAGCTCTGCACTGGCCCTAGTGACTGCAGTGAGGACATCTCTGAGGAGGACGCAGGGTCTGACAAAGGGAAGGCCCGCAAGACTCTTTCAGGAGCAGGGCCGTCTGACTCTCCACTCATTGGATGCAGGAGACTAGGTTGGAGCCATTCTCAAATGAAGACACATGTTGCCAGGTGGACACGAAAGTGCAAGAGGGAGCGGTATGAATGGGTGAGAGCTGATATTATAGTAGGAGAGGAAGGACTCAACCCAGCAGGACAAACACAGGAAGGTCTACATGAAGAATCATGTAGAATCCTCTGTATATTCGTATTGCTGTAAGCAAAAGGTGGCTCTAATCTTCAGGCATGGCTTTTATTGAATAGGCTACTTTCACTCATAAGGGTTCATCTTGGAGGACAGCTGGTTCCAGGCTCAACCTGTGTGAGAGAGAGAGAGAGAGAGAGAGAGAGAGAGAGAGAGAGAGAGAGAGAGAGAGAGAGAGAGAGAGAGAGAGAGAGAGAGAGAGAGAGAGAGAGAGAGAGAGAGAGAGAGAGAGAGAGAGAGAGAGAGAGAGAGAGAGAGAGAGAGAGAGAGCAAAAGCACTTAGTTTCTAGGGCCCAATGAAATCAGTTTTATTTTTTTCAAATTCCTTTTTTTTTCTCCATTTTAATTATTAAATTACTTTATTAATAAAAAAAGCATATCTTGAAATCATTAAACTTACAATTTAACAGCAAATTATTAAATGTTTAACAAAATATTACATATTTAGGACCCTAAGAAATACATATTATTTTACTTTGTTTCTGGTAATCAAATTAAGGCATAAAACATAAATGTAATTTTTCTTTAAAATAGTTGTCATTAAAATTATTTCCATTAATCCAATGAAAATAAAACCCTTTCCATTTTTGGGGGCAAACAAAGTCCTGCACAACAGGTGTACTGTTAAAACAAGGAGCAAAATTGTGTGATTATTCCTTAAAAAATAAAGCTTGAATAATAATTGTATTATTAGCAGTAGCAGTATTTAACCAGACCTTTATTTTGACAGGTTGCAGGCCGTGAAGAGTTTTATTTGTGTATACATGATGTAACATATGTTTTCAGGTATATGATGACAGTTTTTCTAAAATTAAACTTTCAGATGTTCATGAAGTGATTCTCAGAGCAGTTCTGGAGATGTTGTTCGTGTATTTATGTCCTCATTTAGTGAAAGGGCATATGATGTAAAGGGCTTCATGAGTGGTAAACAAAACCATGTGTCTGCGCCATTCATTCACACAGAGATGCTCAGAATATCAGATTTAAAAGTCTTTTTGCAGCTTAACATTCAGACACTAGCCCATATTATGATCTGATTTAAGTTAACTGACCTACTTTTGATTAATTCATGAATGAATTACTGTAAAATTGTAATAAATTTCATGCTTGTATTTCTAGTGCGTGCTGGAGCTGAACATGTTGAACACTTCCACCTTACAGTGATGAAGAAAAAGAGATACACTAAACAACAACAACAAAAAAAACAATCATATATCATAGTTTGCCTTATTCTGTAATCACAATTAACTTTTATAATTGTGTGACTCTGATTTTAATTGTAATTAACACCCTGTGTTAATAATCATAATACTAATAATTTTAGTGCATAAACAGTGATAAAGACATAGCTTCGATACCTGAAACCATGTTACAACTTACAATACTCTACGTGTAAGCATTCAATAATAACATTTCATCCTATAGTAACTCTCACTAAAAGTCTCCTGAATGCCATTGAAGGCTACATCAACAACATAAAAATCGGGGGTTTGCCAATAAAAAGTCTGTAAACTATATAACACTACTATGACATCAAACATGATGACATTTACCTTGCAACAGCTGTGTCCTTACTGAAGTTTGAACTCACTTGCCAATTCATCTAGATCTGACAAGAAATGTAATCCATATCCACAAGATTTGGTTTTGAAAAGGAAAACAAAAGTACATTTTGTATCCGCTCCTGGCACCTTGCATAACCATAACAAGTGCTCCAGTTACAATGTTTCGAGATTAGTCAGCAATGTTTTTAAGGTGAGGCGTAATATGCTTTGGTATGAATACCATGTAGTATTCAATGCAGCTGGAATCAAATCCAATTAAACAAAAAGGTATAAGAGGCTGTGTTATATATTCATATATAGTCACACCTAAAGGGTACAAATCACAAGAACTGGACCACAAAAAATACATGATTCTACAAATGAACACTGGGGAAATTTCTGTGTGTTAATAATTTTGTGTGAATCTCGTTTTATACATCTTTGCCTGAATATTTTTTGTCTTCTGATTAATATCTTTAAAAAGCATTTCCTATTGAAAATACTTCCTCTAAGAAAAAAGCCCATTGAACCTGAGCTCACAATTAACTCCAACATTACAAACAGTTCTTTTATGTGCTGACTGTGAAGATTTGCCAATGATTTTTAATGAGACCAGAAAGAGGAAACTGTAAGACGGAAGTAACAAGCTCTCTCGACAACCCCTCTGTATTTTATATCTATTTTGTGTTTAACTTAAGAACTGACAACATGAGCATAAGATGATGACAGTTTCTAGACGAACCCTTTTGACATTGCCCAAGGTATGAGCATGCCTGGAATGCTACTATAATTATGACTTATATAATCAAGACAATACATGAGTTTCAAACAATTTCAAAGAAACAGGTCCTACATGTCATGACATGACATGTGCCTAAACCAATACTTCCCCCCCCAAAAAAGGGCCACAATAAACTATGCATAACATTAAAGAACATTAAAAATAAATCCATATCATTCACACGCTCCTTGGATGCTCTCATTTCCCAAGTTGTGCTTCCCTTACTCTAAGGCTAATAAATGTATTTCACGATCTGGGTCATTATTTAATACAAAACCACACATAATGTTTCTTATGTATCTGTCAATCACTCTGATATTTAGTTAAAATTAGTTCTTCTGTCACCTTTTTTTAATCAGTTCTGTGAATGACTGTATGGTTATTCTTTATAAAGTAGCAACAATGTAGTTTGTAAAGTACACTACTGTGCAAAAGTCTTCGGCACGTTAGTATTTTCACCCCAAAAAAAGGGTTTTAAGCCAGTTATTTATATATTTTGCTGTAGTGTGTCAGTAGGAAATATCAGTTTACATTTCCAAACATTAATTTTGCCATTAATTTTTAATAATAATCTAGTGAGATTTTTGAATGCACAAGCAGTCTGACAACAGCCGGTGCTCCACACGGAGATCTGATCTCACCATCATCGAATCTGTCTGTGATTACATGAAGAAACAGATGAAACTGAGACAAACTAAATGTCTCTGCAGCAAACAGACACACTACAGCAAAAGATATAAATAACCGGCCGAACACCATTCTTTGGCGTGAAAATACTAACGTGCCTAAGACTTTTGCACAGATGTGTATGTATAAGTAAGTGCAAATAAATTAAGTATATTTAAATAAGTATAATTAAAATATGCGTTCATATGTGTTAAGGGCTAGAGTTTCGCTGGAGGAAACAGCTGTGGTGTGATGAGCGGTGAACAGAGCGAAAACTTCAGAGTAGATGGGAAACCGGTTACATAGGTACCGGTGCCATATTGGTATATCTTCAGTACCCAACCCTAGTCATGATGCTGTGTGGTGAGCATTTTATGACAATGATCAATATGCTTCAAAAAAAATTAAAATTAACCAATGTTTATAACTTATAAAGAGTTAGTAGGTGCACAGACATGCATATTCTCTAAAGCCGAGCACACACTTCATGATTGTCAAAGACTAGAATCTGTGCCAGTGGATGGAAACAGTCGTTAAGTGTGTTGAGGTCAGTCTTAGAATGCTTCAGCTAGTTGTGTAGTGTGTCCCCAGCTTAAGGGGAGCGTTCAATGAATAAGCAACATTCTAAATACCCAAGAAAATTCCAAGCACTGTACTTATCTATGCACTTTTACCCAAAACATGACCCCAGTTGAGCATTCATGCTTTCCAAATGCAGAAGAATCGAGCTCGGATATACTACTACTGAATGTGGACATTATAATAAGAAACAACAGGAAATCTTAAAAACCCTTCCTCCCTGTCTGACATACGCAGTTTGTTGTGTTCAAGTGGACGAGACATTTGTTTCCACTCAAAGGTGAAACTGAAAACGGTTCAGCAGACTGCAGTGCGGAGTGGATTGAACAGCACCTTCATTTATGCTTTAGTTTATCTTTCTGTTTTCATCAAGGCCTTGATATTTACATTCATATTATGACTTTAATAAGCTAAAATGGACCCAGGAGTTATAAAAATACTTCTGTAAAAGTCCGACAAGATTGCACAACAACATATTCTGCGGAATAATTAAGATCAAGCACTTTTCTTTAAAATTGGATTCCTAACGGATTAGAGAGGAAACTTGAGCGGTAACTACCAGTACAGCTCTTGAATTTTGCCCTTTCACATGGCTTAGGTTAATCACGTTAGAATAAAAGCCTTTTACAGTTAGTTGTAGTCCTGTGCTAATCGACCACCTGAAGGCGACACCGCCCCCGATGTGTCTGTAACACGCCTGTATAAAAATGATACCAACACCGAAACAACGCGCATTGTTTGACAATGACAGCAGACCAGCTACGAGCTGACTATCACCTGACACAAACCAGTGACCAGAAACCCGATCACCGAAGTCACCAACTTTATACCTTGTGATCATTTCAGTGCGTTGAACGACAAAACAACGAATAATAAAGACCGTTTGTTTCAATAAAGATTCCTCTCCACAGGCCACCGACTGTCTATGAGCCCAGCTGACTAACCCCAAAACACTTTCCCCTTACTCAGCATGATTCAACTACACTGAGAAAAGTGCACAATATTATCATGCTGCCGCTCTGCTCACAAACCAGCCGAAGTTACAAAATGATTCGCGACAAGCGCTTTCCTTGCATTGCGCAATAAGTCTTCATTTCATGTTATGAAGCGCATGATTTAGGTTTATTCAGTTAGCACAATAAAACATTATTGTCGTTTAGAGTGCCGTTCTGACGCAGTTGAAATGTAAACAGATGACCGCTCATACAGTGTGTCGCTGGCTGGCGAACTCGGACACCATTTTACGCCGCAGAGTGAAACGCTAGTCCCGGTTTATCACTTCCTCGAAAACTACAGGCAACGAAAATGTTCTTACCTCACAACATACAACGGTCCATACGTGTGCTTCGTACAGTAAATTCAAAAGTAAACACGTCTAAATGGGAAAACGTGCGTTATTTATCCAAACAGTACGAGGTAGCGTTAAGCTATGCTAGTGCACCGTTGTAGCTAAACCGGGGAGGAGGCGCGGCTGATTCGCCTGGCTAACGTTACAGGCGTTTGAAATAATACTTGACAAGACGGCCTAAAACGTTAGCTTTCGATTCAGATCGGACCTGGGGAGCATTACTAATATATATAACTCGCAACAAATTGAAATGTAGCTTAATACGATGAAATAATCTTACCTGCTGTAACCCTACGCAGTGTGCTAAATAGCAGCAGGAGAAGCGATGACTTCTCTCGCCGCTGCCGTTACGAGCTCGAGCTCTGAAGCGCCGCCGCAATAGCGTCACAGATACCAGGCGCTGGGTAGAGTACGTTACGTCCTTATCTCGGGTTAGGACGCAGCTGACGACATTTTGGATCAAGGTGGCCCTGCGTCATACGTCTCTTAACATCTTATGACAGTTCGGGTTGAGCCAACATGGCTGACAGAGAAAGACTTTAAAGGCGATTTCCGACTCCATTTTACTTATCTCCAGGCAACAAGACAGATTACTAATGTGTCGCCATGGCAGATATCCCTCCGCGAGCGCTTGCGTCAGAACGAGCTCGTTCTCGAGTTAAATACTCTCAGTCGAGATCTCCCGCGCTGCAGTCTGTAAACCAACACTTCTCTTTGGCCAGAATTCGAAAGGAACATAATTAGATTGTTTATGACATACAGCACATATTGCTAGATTGTAAGACATTTTTTTTTCAGTTGTTAACATAAAATAATTTTGAAAATACCATTATGAAGTTGGATTATTGAGTATATTTACTTGCGTAAAAGTGAACAACATTTAAAGTCAAACTTTACGTCTGTTTTACATAACAGTGTGTCCGCAATTATCACCTTTGAAATATTGCTGATTGTAACTTTACGTACAATTAAAAGAAAAAATATATAAATTACATAATATTGTCATCCCTTATGGAATGAGATTGCCAACATCCTTACTCCAAAATATCAAAATCATACGTCTCTGGGAACTGAAAATGGCAATGCATGTGCAGTCTGGAAACACAGCATTCCTAGACCATTCAACAAAACATTTATGACAATAATTTAATTATATAGATATAAAATATAATTTTCCTCCTCTCTCATATTTTTCTCCATTAGCATACTCCGTGATGTTAAAGGAGTAATTCACTTCCAGAAGGAAATTTCTGTCATCATTTACTCACCCTCCACTTGTTTCAAACCTGTAAGTTTCTTTCTTCTGTTGAACACAAAAGAAGATGTGTTGTATCCGAGCAGCTGATGGCACCACTGACTTCCTTTTATTTTTCTACTATGAAGTTTGTTTCTTTCTCCCTCAAACAGGTTTTGTTGGAGTAGCCTATAAATATATACATAAATATCAATATATATATATATATATATATATATATATATATATATATATATATATATATATATATATATTAACATAAATATATATATAAATATTCCAAAATGTGACTTTTGGGTAGGCTATGACAATTTTGAGAAACAGACATGATATGGCATATTTATGTTAAAGTAGATTAGATAAATCATATTTTCTCAGAAAACATTCAACACATTCTCTATCACTGGTTGTATCACAGCTCACTGACTGGTATATTTCAAACCGGTGTTAGTTAATCAAACATTTAGATTTTTGATATATTTTATATTGCATGCATAAAATACAAAATATGAAAAAAATAAAATAAAAAAAGCCTGAGAAGATTGTGTCTATTTTTCATACACTTTTTGTGTCGGTTTCATGCAACAATGAACACATGTGCAGCGTAATCATATATAGCCTTATAAACAACATTTACCAATGTAATGAGGGTGTACCATATACAGTACTCCATAATAACAGCCTAATTCATAAATGTCATTCCAATTTATGATCATTTACACACAAGATGTAGAGGCAGAACTGATGGTTTTCCTCACTTGGCATGTGTCTGTACTGTGGCTCTGGCACCCTCTGCTGGTTGAGAGATGGTAATACATCAATACTGGCAGCTCCACAGAATAAATAAGGGTCACATTTATTAACACATCATATTTACTTCCTTTAACCACTCCCATCAATGCATGATTCGAACTAATTAACTAACTGACCAATAACTAGCAGTGGCAAATAAAACACATTATTTACAGGTGACCAGAGGCATTTTAATCATGGGGGTTTAACTATTTGAAAAATACTACAGTCAGTAGTGAAAATACTACCCCCTCAGATTCCCCAAGATTATTATTTTGTTTTAGGTAGTTATACAGCTTGCCCTGCCCAAAATGTATTTATGCTCTCATTCACAGCACTACATAACTACTCCAGTATCAGAAGGCTTAGAATTGTGATTACACTGATGCGCTGTGATTTGGCATGCATGCTTTTATTTATAACCTGATGTCTAACAAAATATCTTGTTTTAATTTGAGTAGAAAGAGATTTAATTATTCTTCAGACAGCTTGGGTGTCTGACAGGGGAACCATGACATTGGAAGCTATGAAAAAGCAAAATACAAGGCAGCTGCATGCAAAAGACTTCACATTTATATACATTTTTTGCAGCATTAAATGGTATGCTGCACTTCTAATTTCGATGTAGTCACATTTTACAGCAGGCTTATATTTACAGAAGCTATTTGAAGCATAGTCAGCCCAATCACATCTCGCTTTACATTCTTTCAGGTCAATGTACAGCTCAGTATTAAATATTATATTTGTTTGAAATGATCACTGGGCAAAACCAGGTTAAACTAGACGTTAATAGGTGGCACCTTGTCTCCATGTCAATCAAAGTCCAATCACCCCATGGTCCTGATTAACAGAAAGGCATTTTTATTTAAAAATTAAAGCTTATACCAATAATACAAGCCATGATATTGTAAACGTAGTCATGTTACATTCTATTTGGATTCAACAGCAGAGGAACAATACGAAAGCAATGAGGCAAACTGAATTTTCAAACCACATCTATTTCACTATAGATCAGGATTAAAATGAAAAGAAAACATTTCTTCTTTTTTGAGACTGAGGGGCCAGTGCCAAACATTTCAACCAAAATCACAGGACAATAAATAAGCATAAAATATCAAAACACAGATCAACGCGTGGTTTCTTGAAAATAAACTCTCGAAAATATTCTGAGTGAAATGAAGAAGCAAAAGGTCAAATACTCAGGTGGCATTGAAATATATGAGCAATTAAGACAGCCGAGGTACAAGCCTCTGCATTCACATTCATAAAATCAGTATTTCATCTTTGTGCTTGTTTTAGCTTTGTACAGTAGTGCATAAAGACATACTATGCTGGTAGTGAGTCGTTCATGATGATTACATTAGTATCCATTTAAACATAAAACAGCACACTCTCTTTTAAATATATTAAAATCACTGTTAGTTTGGCTCCAGATCGAATTTGTGTGTATAATATAATGATATACTTGTTTGCTGGTGCCTGTGTGTCTGTTACTCTTCTCTGGCAACACAGACGGGCCTGACAGATGGAGTGTTCTGTAGGAAGTGGGGTCCGACTGAGAGTGAGTGGGCAGTGAGCAGGGGGAGGGGTATGACTTCTCTAAACTGCTATATTGGCCCTTCTCTCAGTCTGAGAACTATAATATTGATTCAAATGATTCTTACATGAAATCGTTTTATTTGACCCTGATCGCGTTTGGTGCATGCATCAAAATATTAAATTTGTACACCCAATGAAAACAGGATTTATTTGTGTGATCACTGGTGATTAAGGCTACAAACAGCCTGCTTTACTCAGGTATTTTTTTTTTTGTAATAGAATTTCTTCTCTGTGGTTACATTCACTGACCTCAAACAGTATAGTTCTGAAAATGACAAGTTTGATGACTTTGGAAATGTTCAGCAAAGTTGTCCTGGCAGAAAACGTATAAAAACCAGTCAACGGCCATCAGGGTGACAAACAGCATGTAACAGACACACAGAGATTTGGTTCGACATTTCAAAAGTGATTTGGTTTTGAATACATTGAGGCGCTGTCCACAGCATTTGTGCCATTATAGTCATTACCTCAGAAAATACTTTTCTAGGCAGATAAACTTCTGGTTATGCCTCCACGCTTACACATAACATGTGAAAGTGAATGCTTTTACAGGCTGTACCTGTCCCACTGAAAGATTGTCAGTAAGCGATTCTGTCAAAACAAAGATTTTTGTGTTTTTAAAAGAAAAACACAGTGATAAGTCTAAAATGTTTTCTGTGGTAATTGACATAAATGCTGTAAACAGAGCTTGTGTTTACATTCCTTTAAAGGTAAAACCTGTTTTCTCACTCACTTGTGCCTCACAAGATCAGTTTTACACCAGTTTCTCATTAAGGGATAAAACTGTGCCCAAATATGATGTCTAAAACTGTTAGAATAAAACCAAGATGAAAGGTGGAGGAAAAAGTTTAGCTGTTTGGCTGGAAGCAAATCATAGATGTTCAACAGAGAAGCTACTTCCAGAGATGGATGATAATTTACTATACCATTGAAAAGTTTGGGGTTTGTAAAAGTTGTTTTTACAAAGAAATTAATACTTTTATTCAGCAAGGATGCATTAAATAAATCAAAAGTGACAGTACAGATTTTTACAGTGTTACAAAAGATTTCTATTTTGAATAAATGTTGTTCTTTTGAACTTTCTATTCACCAAAGATTCCGGGAAAAAATGTATCACAATTTTCACAACAATATCAAGCAGCGCAACACGTTTCAACATTTCTAATAATAATAATAAATGTTACTTTAGCACCAAATCAGCATATTAGAGTGATTTCTGAAGGATTGTCATCAATGGAATAAATTACATTTTCCTTTTTTCTGTATTTTTGATCAAATAAATGCAGCCTTGTTAAACATAAGAGACTTCTTTCAAAAACAAAAAACCCTTGTTAGACTTGACGACCCCAAACCTTTGATCGTTAGTGTGTATACTGTATAATAATAATAACTATAAAACTAAATTGAAATCTAGATTTTGATTTTAAATCTACAATTTTTTTTTTGGCAAATTATAAAGAACTTACAATTTACTGTAATTAATTATTTTACAATTATGTAATGAAGATTCAGTGTCAGCAAACAATGGCACAAAACACTAGACTAACATGCAATGTAAGAAAAGATAAACTGTTCAAAGCTAGGCTGGGTAAGTGAGATAACCGGTTTTACTGTGGGAATTCAGATTTTTCACTTTAAAAATATATAAATGCTGGTTTCTTACATGTACACAATTCCACATGTTGGTGTTAAAACTTGAGTTTTCAAAGTGTGTAAATATAGAATTAGGATTGTTCAGGTTTTGTGGTATGGACCAATCACTACAGTCTTTGGCAGTGTAACAACAGCACAAAAACAGACAAAACTCTTTCAATAAATAGGACGAATATGTCAGTTCAATAAAACAAATAATAATATTCACTTAGTACCAACTAAAACACGGAAGCAGTTCTGCAAGACTATAACAGCAGCGATTAAAGCATGTGGATGGAAGTCATTCTCATTTCTGGCAAACTATCATGAGGCCTTGAACTAACAACACTTACAAAAAAAGTACAATCTCTTGTGTAACAAAAGGTGTTTTCAAGCTTCTGTAAACTTCCTAATTTCAGCTCAGAGCTGCCTGGAAGGAAACATCATTTTGAGGACATACAGTATGACTAGCTCGAGAACAACTGGAGACAATTAGGGTGGTAGCAGTACTGCCTAAAACATTTCTAAGAAGAACTTGCATTGGTACTTCAAGCTGGATCACATGGGACCGTCGATTCGATTGAAGATGCTTATTCCAACAGCATCAGAAGCTTTTGCACATAATCACACACAGATGTCTGCTTGCAATTGAAACATTTCCTTGCTCATAATTAAAAAGAAGTTCAAAAAGTACTTGCTCATGCAAACTGCAAGTCTCAGCAAAGCTGTACGAGCTGCCGACTCGGGCAAATACTGATTATACATCTTAACTAATCAGATACGCAGACCCACATATAAACAATGTTAAATGTAACCAGAGTAAAACAAGCTCATAAAAAACAAAACAACAACAAAAAAAACATCACAACTATATATGTCCCATTGTCATTATTTTAGCTATTGATACAAGCTATGATTTACAAATTTAACATTAGTTGGATACAGTGTTTCGGCATTTTGATACATAAAACCTTGAGGTGCAGCATCAATGCTTTTTAGAGTCCAACTAAAATGCTTCACATGATATAGCGTCCGACAACACGCAAACCGAGAAGGCAAAGGTATGCTGAGGAAAAAATGTACATCATTCTGTACGGAGACCAGTCTCTGTCCCTCTCTCAGTCTTACCAAATGAGACGATGACAGGCTGTAACACCACACTGCCTTTAGCTCCGCCCGACAACATTTACACACAACCATAAAGACCCCAGTACGAACAGAAAGACACATATTAAGGCCATTTTGTATTAAATGTGGCAGGCTAACCTCTTCTAGAGACCGACCGACCACACATCCGGAGTTAAAGTCTGATAATCATCGAACACATAGTAAACATTACCTCTCTTTCTCCTTCTGTTTCTGTGATACTATCTCACACACACACACATGTACACGCACACTTTACAACAAATCTTATCTTAACACTGAGTTACAAATCCTGTAAAAATGTCTTAGCAGTAAAAGCGAAATTGCTGTATTTGTAGGCTCAGAAATTGAAGAGGTCCCTAAACCTAATGTTAAATTTACATCATCGATGGAGGCCTTGGTGTCTGCTTGTTATTGTGTTCATCATACCACTGCATATGAAGTATGCACGCATTCAAACATTGTCATATTTGAGCACGGATGGTCTGCTGAGCGTTATTACCGTATGTGGGCAGTACTTGTGTATGATACAACTTACCGCTACTGTATATGTCTGTTGTGTTACTGTTATGGCAATGAATAAAGAAAAAGTATATTTAATAACTGATTGGTCAATCGATGTGGGGTTTAGGTATTGGAGATTAGACTGAATCTAATATTGGGTCTGCTCCTAAAATGACATTCAGCCTAAACTTCTGTTGTGTTTGAAGACATGAGACTTTAGGTACTGAGGGTCAGTCCCAGCCCCATGTGTTCGGATGAAGGTCAACTGCTCTGTGAGGAGTGATGTGAAGGTTGTGCGCTCATGGAGGCTTTACTCTTCTGAGGTCTTCCGAAGCAGTCTTTCATACAGGCTGAGTACATGATGAACAAACTGATACTGCTCCGCTGTCTGGATCATGCCGCCTCTAAAAGCACAACAACAACAACAACAACAACAACATGAGGCCAACTGTTAATGTACTTAATAGCATCTAGCAGTCCAACTTCGCACTTAACAATAGCCTAATGGTCTTGCAAGGATTTTTCTCCATGACTTCAGGTTGGCCCGGACACCACTGAGGCCAAACAGCTAACATTTATTCTGCTGCTGTCTCAGTACTCAAACTGACTCTTGTGTTTAAAAGAATGTACAGTGTATATATACATATATATTTTACCTGTCCAAGCGTAGCTGGCTAGTGGTTTTCAGGATGTCAACCACCCCTTCGTTGTTCAGCTGCTGGCACAAGATGGAGGTAGCAATGAAACAGCCAGTGCGTCCAATCCCTGCACTGAGAGTAGAGAAATCACTGTTTGAATATATTAGCTTTATCTTTGTACTATGTCACTTTAACAGCTTTTTTGAAAAATGTGTGTTACCTGCAGTGGACAATGACAGGGCCACTGTTGAGCGGAGCCTGTTTCCTCGCTTCTTCCACTTCCTTAACCAACTCCAAAAGAGGCGGGGCCTTGTCTGGAGTTTTCTGATCTGGCCAGGATGTGTACCAGTACTGTCTGAGAGTGCGCTCCTCACCCTCACTCTACACACACAAACATCCACCAACATGTAAATGCACATTTGCAGTTCATTAAAGCTGTGTTCACACTCCAAAAATTTGACCACAATTTGGCCATATGAGACAAATTTGGCAAATCCCACAAGATTCCTCTGATCCTAGGCCAAAATCTGTAACTTTTGATAACTAGTTTGGCATTTTTGCTGACAGCGGATTGATGACTACTGCAATCTGATAAAATTCTGCATTGTGGCTTCTCCTATGACAACTGCTAAATCAAGAACCTTTAGGAAGACAGAAAAAACACAGCTTGCTCCACACACATCACCGTCATCAGATGTGTCATGGATTGATGATGTAAAAACTATGCCTATGCCTATTTTTAATGAGATTTAACAGCTTATACCTGGGATCGTGTTAGTACAGTCTGACAAGCAACAGTTGTAAAGCACTGTTGTATAGTGTGTACCCTGCTTAACACACATTTATACACAGGAGCGTTTCTAGCCTTTCATCAGTACTGGGGTACTGTTCAAATGAATTAAACTGAATCATGAACAATTTTGCATGAAAAATCATGAAAAAGATTTTGCAAACCCATTTGACTGATTAGATCAATAATGATTCATTCACAAACAGCTTGTTTTGATTCTAAACAACCCACAGAAAAGACACACGACATAAGGTAATCTCCACCATCAGTAATATTTTACTGGGGCTCGTGTCCCAGTGAAAAGGGTCTAGCCATGCTCTTGTGTATACACAGACCAAATGACGCCCATAGTAACATATATATACACATTGTTTGATATATCTCTTTAAGATATCTTACACAGATTTTGTGATTAACTACATTTTATGTGAAACACTGCATTGCTAAGAATATTTGTTGCCATGACATCCATGCCTCCAGAGGAAACAGTAGAAAACATACTTAGAAGCAAAAAAAATATTGCGCTCGACCTAGACTTCTCTCTTTCTGTCCCTCTCATCTTTCTTCTCTTTCACACAAACTTTTATGAGTTTAGACTCTTCCGTATATATTAGTCTTGTCTTTATTAGTTGTAATCTCTACATGAAAGAAACTTGAAAAGAGAAATTAGACTTGACAAGTAGAAATTACTTTTAAAAAGTGATGGCTTTTAAACACAGCATTCTCAGATTTCACCTTTTTTAGTCTCTAAATTCTACTTTAAAAGAGTATGCAAAATATGATACAGTCAGTCAGTGTTTTTCATGGGCTATAAACAAATTCAAAGTTGCTGCAATGTTGTAATGCCATATTAACCTGTAGGTGGCACTATCATCAAACTGCTAGGGTACCCTCAGGGCATGGTCACATGACACATGACATATCCCACATTTTGTGTAGACCAAGATAGAGCCTTCGATGCAACTTTTTTGATGTGTGTATATTCTACTCTTTTAGTTGGTCAAATTTAGCCAAATTTAATACTAATAATTAAAAAAAATACAATAAATGCCATGATGCTTGGCAACCAATTAAGTATATATTTAAAAAGTTAAATATAAGTTAAAAAGCATATAAAACAGAAAAAAATCAAATCAGTTATTTTTATTAAAACCTTTCGACATAAACAACCTAGATATAATCACATGATGCATCAAACTCAAGCCTGTTCCTCACAGTAAAAACGGCTCTTCTCTCTGTGTGTGAACACACACACACACACACACACACACACACACACTCAAACACAAAACAAACCTTCACAGTGAAAATCCTTAAACTGTAGTCATCTGCCTGGATGACCTGTTTGACAGTGATCTCGATACCTTCACAGATGACACTGTCCTCTGGCCAGTATTCTGTGCATTTCTGTGGGACACACACACAAATATGTTTTATTCGATTCATATTTTTTTATTCAGTCCAGCAAAGCCCATTTTAAACCATTTCTGTCAGGTCCATTAAGTCAAGAACACACAGACAATAAAAATAATTTAAGAATTTTTATTGAATAGATTGCAAACAAGTTGATGTTCCTGAATTGAAATTTGGCGGTATGGCTCTGTTCAGGGAGTCCTCTGACCTTTCATGAGCACCATGAAATAGCAGAGAGTCAGAGGACAGCAGCAGCAGCATTAGGGAACGCTCACACAGTTTAGGACTGTGGGAGCTAAAATATCCCCCCTGTGAACAGAGCAGGCAACATGACAAAGCAAATGCCACGTTATGCATAAGGAGGAGCTGGGGAGGTGGCGGGAAGCAGAAGCAAGCAGCAGCCTGTATGAGCAAACTGAATGTGTTTAAAATAGGGTGCCTTGTTTGAGCTTTGGCCATTGAGCAGCGAGGGGACAGTGTTGTTAGCAAATAGCATTAGCAGCATCTTGACTACCTGGCCTGCCAGAACTGACGCTGACGCTCAATTAAGACAAATCCTATTCATGATTCCTGAAAACTCACTAGAATTCACCTAAGTATTGCAAGGCAGGTAAAGAGTCAAAATCACCTCAATCACATCTTTACAAATTAGTAATATAAGTAATATAATATACTTATTTAAAAAATAAGTAATATAATACATACAAATTGGGAATATAATAAGTGATCTTATGTTCAGCCTGAGTTAGTGCTCAGTATCGAATAGTGACAGCACTACTGTAGGTCCTGGACAAGAACTATTTAGTGTTAATTCAAGTTTGCATAACCCTGATAATTAAAGAGAGAATACATAATAATAATTAAAATATCTCAAAGATGTTTAATTGCTTAGCATGAAACACTGATTCATCCCAATCATGTGATATGTGTGGATATATCCAGACCTCATTTTTTTCTTCAATGTTGGTGATCATGACAATAATGGGACAGCGCTCCTGCCAAACCATCTTCCAGAAATCCCCCACTGTGTTTACAGTTGGACCCTGTGTAGCGATGTATGCCTTTTCTTTCCCTCCATAGCCCTAAAGGAAAAAAGCAAATTTGAACAAAAAAAGAACCTTATATGGCTGATTAGAGAGCCTTAACTTTTCAGCCTTTTGCACTTCTACTTGATTAGAAATAGTGCATTCACCTGCTCACATAATATGGTTATTTTTCAAACATGATCTAGTCTCCCAAAATTAATAACTTGTGATCTCAGAATAAATCAGAAAAGCTACTGACATAAAAAAAAGCTTTACTCAGCTAAAAATGTAAAATAAATAAATAAATGTTAGGGTTTATACATTTATTACCTTAACTTAAAGGACAAATGACAGACTGTTACAGAAATATTGCAAGAATGAAACAATATTTAGACCATGCTAAATGATTAACAACTAAAGATTTGGTTGTTTCATCACAAACTAATTTGTTCAGTTTATTAAAAGTGAACACATCACAGCTTACATAGTTTATCAACAGTCAAAATAAGATTTTCATTTGATGCTAACACACACCCACCTTCAAATAATTAGCGTTGATGTAGGTGCTGAGAAAATCGCCTTCCTCTTTTGCTTGTAAGCAAACTCTGCTGTGTGTGTCTGCAATTTAGAGGTAAGATCTTACAAATACAAAGATATGGCAGCATCATCAGTAACAAACCTCATTAGCCATTTCCACATTTTACTATATACAGAGTATTATACACACTTGGTAGTATGGTTTTGTAGCGATTCTTCCTCACCACGCCAGGAAAATTATATTCTTTTGGGTCCACGAAGTTCATGGGTGTTTCCTGTTTCCACCAGATGCACAAGATAAGAAGTGGAATCATGTTACAATCACTGTTTTATAGAGTACACTGATGTTACTGAGAGTGATACTCACATAGAACTCGGCCTGCAGTGCAGCGTCGTCCAGTGCGCGCTTGTGCAGCTGCTCGGGGGTGAGCAGGTTGGATGCGTTCTGCAGGTATTCCTGTGTGCTCTGCTCTCTAGGGGACAGCAGCGCTCCATAGGGCTCTGTAGTACCAGGGGTGCACATGTCCAACGTCAGCGACACGTTAGAACCTCTCCTGAAAATGTCCCCAATGCAAAACAATGTGATTTCAGATGCATTTTCAAGTTCTTTATTAAAGCTTGTAAAATTAGTAAGAACAGGTCACATGTACTTTGACTACGTTTCTGTTTTACACACTTTAGAATATGACATCCTGAATAAATGAAAAGGGAATTCATCTGTATTTAAAATATTTAACAATCGCTTTTTAATGTTTAATTATGACTCAAGTGGTTAGCCTTTCCATCATCACCACTATATTTATAATCATAAAATCATCAAAATATTTCATCAAACTGTAACATAAAACAATGAAACAAACCCTCACCGCCACAAAAAAACATCCCAAAATCAAACAACAACAAATTATTTATAAGATGTAAATAAGAGCATTTTTTCACCTTTCCTGCAAGCCCACAGATTTGACAGTGAGAGTGGCAGGGTCAGCTTCGGTCTTCATGTCCATGAAGCAGTCAAACACGGGTGTCTCCGGAACAGCATCCAGCTCGTAGAAATCCTGTTTAGCATCTGTCCATTCTGAATATGTAAAGGAGGGCTGCCTGCTCATGGACTGACGACGGTCGTCAGGGAAGCAAGATGGGTTGCCAGGCACCAGGCTTTTAATGCAGAACAGCGTCTGTTGTGACAGCAAGTGGGGGGGGGGGGAGTTCAAGCTTTACACAAAGGAATGAGTGCATGCTCGTTTCAAATAAGCTGCGGCAACCCTTTGTACTGAGCACATGCTGTAATGAATTTTTACGGAAATCAAGTTATTGTATAAACAGGCTTATCTAAAGCTCTGAGTAACAAAAGGCGAAAACATTAAAAAACATACTCACTCCAGTACCAAGGATGACTACACCTAAGAAGAGTGTGGCTATGAGGGGAAACAAGCTTTCCACCCTCCATATCTCCATCTGCAGACGATCAACGACATATGATAGTGAATCCCTTTTAAATTCTCTTTCACATCAGAGTTTTTCATTCTGTTCTGACAGAGAAGCTATTTCAGCTCTAGCGCCATCACCTGTTGATCATAGGCATCACTGGTGGAGACAAGGTACTGAAGGAGATCCAAAACTTTATGTGCTGCTGGAAAAGCCCTGTATCCATTCAGCATGTAAAGGACCCACAAACCCTGAACACATTAACAATACACATTTATTATATCACACACAAACCCTTCAAAAGACAACAGTTGCTTACATATCAACAACTAGGAATGGCAACGAACTAGGAATGTCTCACAGATATGAGACATTGGATATGAATCACTAAATGTGTTTTGGTATTTTGCCACAAGTTTAATTTCAAATTAATAAATGATTATTGTTTTGCAATTACACTAACGTTCAAAAGTTTGGGATGGGCAAGTTTTTTTATTTTTATTGTTTTTGAGTTTTGTTAAGTGTCTCAAGCTTACCGAGGTTGCATTTATTTGATTAAAAAATGCAGAAAATATTGTGAAATATTATTCGAATTTAAAATAACTGTTTTATATTTTCATATATTTTAAAATGTTATCTATTCCAATGATGGCGAAGATTAATTTTCATCAGCCACTACTCCAGTCTACAGTGTCACATGATCTTTCAGAAATCATTCTTATATGCTGATTTGCTGTTAAGAAACAGTTTCCACAAATATTTTCGTGGAAATCATGATACATTTTTTTCAGGATTCTTTAATGATTAACAAGTTCAAATGAACAGCATTTATTTGAAACAGAAACCTTTTGTTACATTAAATAACTTTATTGTCACTTGATCAAGTTTATGCATCCTTGCTGAATAAAAGTATTAATTTCTTTCAAAAAAGATAAAGCGTTGACCCCGAACTTCTGAATGGTAGTTTATGTGTATATATAAGTCTTGCACAGCTGTTAGCTGGTTTGTCAGACAGGAAGGCAAGCGGTGCAGTTATTGACTATAGGTTCAATCACAGCAGACCCTGGAACAGACTGTTTTTTTCTATACTTACATGCACAAACTAGGGCTGTCAAATGATTAATCACGATTAATCACATCCAAAATAAAAGTTTTGTTTACATAATATATGTGTGTATACTGTGTATATTTATTATGTATATATAAATACACACACATGCATGTATATATTTAAGAAGAATATGTTATGTTTATATATTAAATATATTTATATATAATATAAAATATAAGAATATAAATATATAAATGTATATACATGTAAATATTTTCTAAATATATAATTTATGTGTGTGTATTTATATATACATAATAAATATACCCTGTACACATACATATATTATGTAAACAAAACTTTTATTTTGGATGTGATTAATCGTGATTAATCATTTGACAGCCCTAGCACAAACACATTCAGGCACAAAGACATATAAGCACACAGATTTTCAAACAAACCATAACAAGTGTTTTATTGTCCATTTACTTTACAAAAACCTTCATTATACATGTAAAACCTGCATGATTTAAAAAAAAAAAAACTAAAATAATTTAGCTACACAACAAAATTATCAACTGCATAAGTCTGCTTAAAACCGCTTAATAAGCTAAAAGCCAAAATTGCCACTTTTAGACAAAACCAGAACATAAGTGAAACACTCTCACACATACAGCCATGAAAATCAATTAATAGTTAATGGTGTGCACATCTGCATAAAGTGATATGTATGTGTTAAGGAGTTATTTGCTAATTATTTGAGAAATGTGCATAAACTCACTGTGAGTTGAGACAGTGTGTACAGCAGGAGGAAAGCACCAGCTGTAACACTTGCTTTCAATATTCTTTCCCATAGAGCAATCCCAACCCCTGGCAGGGGATCGTGGGTAAGTGGGGTGGCATCCTCCTGCTCTTTAGGTGCGTCCTCTCCAACAGGGGCTTCTGCCATACTGTATTAAAACGTCCTGTCTTTAAACAGCTGAAACAGACACAGAGAAAACCATGTTTTCTACTAGAGGCAGAAGATAATAAAATGGGTGTAAAAATATACAGCAAAAATAAAATGAACAGCTAATTTAGAGCAAACAGCAGCAATGCAGCTGAATGTAATCACAGAGTAGTACACTACAGCTTCTGCAGTACAGTCTCATAATTCATGGCATTGCTGTGGGAGGAATGACACATTTAGAGGTGGACTATGCAAATGAGACAGTGCTGCGGACATAACGCTAACACGGGGTGTTATGCCATTTACAGTGTGAACTGTGCTATAGCAGTCTTATCACAAGATCCATAATGATTAGCATTAAGAAAAGATTTGAGGTTTGAGCAGCAGTGAGTAATGTTATTCTAATTGCATTACATTCACCATCTAATTTTGCATGATTACTGTTTAGTCTACTGTTTTAACACATGTGAGTTGAAGTCGATGCCGAAATATTCCCACATCATTTGAGTTACTGCTGATCAAATTTTTATCACTTTCTTTCTTTTTTCACAGCAGAAATGCTTATGACACAATGTGTTTAATATTTAACCACTTCACTGTGCACTGACAGTGACTATCACTTTTCAAAAATTAAAGGTGTACAACATCACTGCTTTGTCAAAGTTAAAGATGAATTTCAACAGAATTCCAACTGAGATTCAACCATGAATAAACCAGTCAATATAATTTTGATAAATCCAAAGATTCATAAATCCATGACAACCATGTTCTGATTTTGATTCACATAAATATTTGTCCTAAAGTGACTATTTTAATTTAGAAAAGATTTAAAGGGTACAATTTAAAGAAACATTTTGAAACGTACCAATATTTTGATATAGGTAGCATGGTAACAATTCATATATATATATATATATATATATATATATATATATGTTTGTGTGTGTGGTGTGTGTGTGTGTGTGTGTGTGTGTGTGTGTGTGTGTGTGGAGTCAGACGAAAAAAGAAGGCTGTGTGTCACCTTTAGTGCAGAGTCAACATTCAATGCTGGAGTGGATCACTCTGATCAATACACCAGCTCCACACACACACACACACACACACACACACACACACACACACACACACACACACACACACGCACACGCACGCACACACATTTACAAGAAAAACAGTCACTTCAGCAACAAACACACCCATCCCCCTTTCTTTCACTCCTTTCTCTCTCTCTGACCCTCAACTCATCACTTCTCTTCTGTGCATTTCTCCTTTCCTCTCTTCTTTTCCCTATTCCTTTCTGCTTTCATCTTTCTTTATGTTGTTTACCCCTCTCTCTACATACCTCTGACCCTCATCTGCGAACGGTCTTCTTCCATCCATTTCACCTCTATCCATCTTAACCTCCCCCTTCTTTTACCTCTCTTCTGTGATGAATATTTTTAATTTATTTATTCCTGTGCTCTATTCATGCTGCAGCCGGATGCTCTTGAATTGTCAGAATGAGCTATAAAGAGAAGAGATCGCTCTGTTGAAGGATACACGCACACACACACACATACAAGTACACACCCTTCACAGATTGTCTTTCATCAAACCTAAGCATAATCATCTCATGCCACTTGCTCAATCAGCATTCAGTTCCCAGCCACAAACTGTATAACAGGGAAAGATGAAGAAAGAACAGCCTTTGCAGAAACCAAGAATGAAATGGGCCACAACAAAAAATATTTAAAAAGGGAAACTATGTTTTTAATTCTTAAATGATTTGACAACATTGGTGTCCTCTCTCTCCACAGAGAATTCAATAATCTCAGTAAAAGTGTTTTTAATAACAACGATAAGCCTGAATGTTTTCATTTATCCTCACATAATGATGTCTTCATTTTTTATAGACTAAAAACATCAGAATTTTAAATTACAACCTGTATTCATTTGTCAGTTATAACTACATTACCATTCAAAGTTTGGGGTCCGTTTGATTTTTTTTTTTTTTACTGACCGTAAACTTTTGAATGGCAGTGTGTGTATATATATATATATATATATATATATATATATATATAAAATTGAACTTAATATTTAATTAACTGAATTAAACTATGCTTAATTTGTTCGTAAAGAAACTTTTCATTTTCAGAAATGTAAAACATCAGATTTTAAAATTATAACTTCACTTCCTTTCTTACTGAACTATATGAACAATAATTAACTTAATATTGAAATTAATATATCTTTATTACTATTATTTATAATTGATTTATTATATTTAAATATATTATAAACTTATCTTAATTATTAAAACTTAATTTTTAAGATAAACTTAAAGCACTCTTGTGCTAATGTTGTGTGTATACAATAAAAACTCACAAATGCATGGATTTCATAAACCACACCACAATCCAAAGTATTCTCTTTGTGAGAAAGAAAGAACAGACATACTTCATAAAGAAACAATAAAGGACTTACTGTATAAAAAAAGCAAAGTTAGGCTCACATGACAGTGACAAACTCCTCTGTCAGGACCTAAAACAAACTAGGAGTAGTGAGAAGAAAAATTAGAAAAATAGAAACTATTTGCATTGCATTAAAATGTCAATATATAGAGCAGTAGATGATCATTCTTACTCATGCAGCTCTGTACGGAGCGCTACAGATGGTGATACAAGCAGAGGACACTGCGTGCCAAGTCAACCAACAGGAGTCACTGAGCAGTATCGAATAAATAGCCCTTCATGAGTGTCTATCACAGAAAAATGACAGGTGGTCAAAATATAGCAGGAGATATGATGAATCCAAGCAAGACATCCAGGAATTAAATGCAGTATAAGCAACAGGCGAGACAAAAGACCAACAAACAAGGAAGAACTTAAGGTCTGTGTGGAACGTATCTAAAACACGATCACACATTCAGTCCTCTCCTCTACAATCAGTAAACAATAGCTGCAGAGGTCTGGTCTGGCGATGACGTGATCTCCATTGGCATGGGGGTAACCATGGAAACAAATACACTCAGCAGCAAACGGTTTATATAGAACCACAATCAACACCCCCTCCACACACACACACACACACAGACACACACACACACAGTTATACACACTCTAACACCCACACACACAGACACGCAAAGGGATAATGCAGCAGACACAATCTATAGTGGAATAAAAAGGAGAAATACAGTTCCCATCTGGCTCCGGCAACATTTAAAGACATTTCCTGCCTTTTGTGTTTGAAACAAATATGAAATCTGTTTCTTTTTTCAGTTTCCACTGAGATGCAAATTCATTGTACTGAGCTCTTTTAATCTATAGCTAGCCAACCCAAAACTATACACACAAACACACATTAACAGCATAAACTAAACAGACATATTCCACGGCCTCCGCATTTTAAAATTAAGCAGACTCTACGTCCTACACACTATTGCTGAACTATAGTCTGAGATTAAAACAAAGTTAATATGTCAGCAACGCTTTTAACAACAACAATGGATGGCATTAACTGTTGGCAGTTCAACATGGCCTTATTTTTATTTTGGACACATTAGAAGTCTTTATCCATAAAGGAAGCATTTTTTCCACAGCAATGAATTAGCTAATGGGAATACAGATTTTTCCATGTAAATTGTTTTGATTAAAGAGAACAGCATGAGAGAGTGCAAGAGAGAGAGAGAGAGAGAGAGAGAGAGAGAGAGAGAGATTGCCTGCTTAATAGCAGCCCTACACTATAAGGCCGGTGTTTCAATGTGCTTGCTCGTATGAGAGGATTACGCTTTATGCTGGATGAGTTAAATCAGTGTGCTTTTGTTCTGCAGACTGGGCCCAGTATTGCGCTCCACCTTTGATTTCCAAGAATGAAGGCATGGTTTTCAAAAGAACCCACCTCTCTGTCTCGTTCTCCACCTCTGAAACACATAGCTGATATGATTATTTGGTTGTATACATTTCAGAGAAAGAAATGACAAACACAGGGCCACAGACGGGAGAGAAAGAATGAGAGAGAACGAGAGAGACTGAAATCATGGCCAGAGGATTATTTGGACCAGTCTCCCTCCCCATCTAATAGCCAGACAGATAGAGTCTCATTGGCTTAATACATTGACTAAAAGCAAACAACCCTTTCTAAAAAAACAATTCCTGCACTAACAGTCATTACATTGACCCAAAGTCTGAATTATTCAATCGAAAGCTCAAAAAAAATAAGAAAAGCTGAAAATATAATAGTCTGACTGCATAGAGCCCCCACATATCACAGAGTCAAGCAATCAGATAGACACACACACACACACACACACACACACACACAGGATGGCAGCCTATCTGGAGAATATCAGGCACATAGCAGAATGAGATACTCTACACTTGTTGAATGCCATTTAAGGATCACAAATGCGTCCCTCTATCTCCCAAAAACCCATCCAATTGGTTATGTAAAATTATCCTCCTATATAACATACTGATAAAGTACATCAGTTATTCGTCATCATAAACAAAAAGACCATTTACTTCGATGGATCCAAAGACCGCCAAATGTTTTCTCATGATAGCTAGAATGACACATCCCAAAGGTGAGGTAGTTTTTAAGAACGAAACAGCCAGTATAAATATGCGTACAGGCTCCATACTGAAAGACCTCGCTCATTGACTCGCTTCGCCTCTTCATTGAGAACAACACTCCAGCATCCTAAAAACATGACGCGCGCTTCCACAGCATGAGATGGACACTGAATAATAATGCGAACCGCACCGTATACGGCGAAATACGGATGCGCTCTTACCTCTCAGATGGGTGAAAGCTGTGGAAATGAGCGCGGAGATTCGCGCAGCATCATTAATATTCACATCACAGCGCTCTCGGAGACGCGCGCGGAGGAAGAGCAGGCAGCGGGAGACGCTGCAGTCGCTGCAGAGCCGAACAGCGGCCCTCCATAAGAGCCCGCCTCTCTGTACTGACAATCACAATAATGAGGAGGGTCTGAGTGCGTGCGTGCGTGAGCGCGCTCGTGTCTCAATATGCTCTGACTCTCTCTACCGAGAAGCCTATATTTTTGTTTCGTGAGATCCCCTTTGTGCGGTTTTCAATAGGTGTTGACGTGTGAGGTATTGTCTTCCGCGAGGCGGATGGTGCGATTCTTCGCTTCAGGTGGCAGCTAGAGGTGTAACCTAGGCAACGTATCTCAGAGTAGAATGGGGTGGAGGGATGCACTTTAGTGCCCTCTTCTCTATTCAGTCCCCTCGGCGCTCGCAGCAACTGCGTCATTTTCTAAAGCAAATGAAAGCACATGAAAACGTACTGGATGTTTTGCGCAAGAGGGTCTGTCACATTTTAGTGAATCTGACGTGAGAATTTGTTTTCATTCACATTCCAATTCCAATTTTTCTTTCTTTCTTTCTTTCATTCTTTCTTTCTTTCTTACATTTTTCAGTTTTAAAACCCCACAGACTATTTATTCTACAAGTAACTGCTTCCATCTAGTGGTGCTTTTCTGTAGTCTGCATTGATGACCACGTCAGCAGCGCCACCTGTGGTCATCATACGCAAACGCAGCATGAGTTTTGGAGGCCTTGGGTTACAATTTTGGAAACTCTTTGATTGTGAGACTCTAAAGTCCTATTAGCATCTATATGTATCTATATCTATATGTGCATGTATGGAAACTATTTGTGTTGCTTAGTCGGTATTTCTCTAAAGAGGTTGGTGTGGTTGCTGCTGCCGTTGTAGTGATGGAAGCTGGTATGGCTGCTGCTGTGAGCTGCTGGTTGTGGCTAGTATGGCTTCTGTTTCTGTGGGAGGGGTGGCATAGATACTGTCCTGACGGAACCTAACTTTAGACCAGCCTTAAATTTATACACATATATTCTACTTCAAACACCTTAGGAAAGCAAGCATCCTCTGTTTCCAAGAACTGCTTCACTGTTTCCCCTAAATGGCATCTAAAACTTTTCCAAATAATACCTAAATATATCTCCAAACACACACTGTTATGTACTTTTTGCTGATGCTTGAACATGTCTCTAACCCTCCCTTACCTCGTCCCCCACTATGAGTCCTCAAATTTTGCATTGTGCTATTACTTATATAGATTTATTTCTAAAAACTACATGTACATTGAATGAAGGACTTGAATGGAGACTAGTTTAAGCACTACAAATTGGCACCCATATTTTGCAAAGGAAGTTACAGTTTAGAAAAGTGTTTAGTGCTGCGATTGGTGCGGTAAAAGAAAAAAAAAGCTTCTATTGTGAGCGGGGAGATAAGAGTTTCACTGTTTCATCCAACAGAGATCTGTATATGACCACTTCCTGTTTAATCATTGCATTTGCCCTACTCTTTCTTGCTTTCTGTTACACAGGAGACTGCATAGTTCACTGAAGAGGACTGAGACCCCCCTAAAAAAGAAAAACTGTTGCAACACAGAGAACAGTGAAACACAAAGCAGAGAAACCGTGCCCACAAGCATTCACAAAGAAACACTGTTATGGGGCTGATGCACCAAATCATCAAGACTGCTGCTGAACTCTTCAGCTGAAACAAAAAGAAACTTACAGTTGTGGAAAAAAGCTGAACGCTTGATTATCTGGATTTCTGCATAAATAGCTCCTAATGTGATCTGACACTTAGAAGGGTCTTTGGATCAATATGTTACAAAGCTTTCTTTTTGAATTGCTCTACAAATCATGGTTGATGACACTGACACTAATAACCCTGCGTGGGCTATTCAAAGACCCAGTGACTGTTAATACTACTATAGTATGTCCTTGAAACAGCTGTATTGTAAGACTGAATGACACCTCAAAATGACTGGAGTTGCATGGAAATGTAATCTTTCAATCTAGTGCTTAGAAGCCGGAAACGCAACAGTCCTAATTGACAAACAGGAAGGCAGAACTGCTGGGCTAAGTATTATGACACTAGTTCAATTAACTTTGCAACAAAACTACTGTTAAAATTTACAACACTGCTAATCAGTAGACAAACCTTAAAAAACACATAATGAGGTAATACAGTTTTTTTTTTATGACGAAGATTTAAAGAACTAGTTAATAGTGAGAAGGTTAGCGAGACTTGAGTTTTTTTTAGCAAGCCTTGTGTGACACACTGTGTAGGTGTACCTCTGTTGTGGGAGGGTGCTGCTGCTACTCCTCTTGATTTTTTTAACAGAACAGTTGCACACAAAATTGCCACTAACAAAAAATAATTAGTATTATGATATTGTATGCCTAATGTTGTGGAATTTCTCTCATCAGCATCTAGTGTCTGGCTCAGGCTTCACTATCACTTAAATATATCACAGAGTTCACATAGGCCTACTTTTTGACCAATGATATTGATCCTTTAAACCTACTGTTGTGGTAGGATTTTATTTATTTCTTTATTTTTGACAAAGTTAATATGTAATTGAATGATGGAAACAACAAAGGTTTTATTACTTGATAATTCTCAGTGACACAAGTAATTGCTCTCTGATATCATTCTAATATTTCTGATAATTGTTATCACCTGTTAACATATTAAACATTTATCCATGAATAGGGAGCCCCATTCTATCTACTTCCATAACTATTTGCAGCTATTTCCATTCTATAAGTCTTCACTATAGCAACTTGTCACTCACTTGTTTTAAGATCATTCATTCATATTTCATCGACATGTTGGCTACGTTTTAAAGTTTCTCTTTACTTGTTGTCTTAACAACAGTTAATATTGCGCTCTAACAGCTAGAATAACATTCATATTTACGTATAACTGAAGCTCAAATAGTAATACTGTATCGTGTTTCGATTTTTAGGGCATGAACTGATAAAACGTATAACTGCAATTGCTTTGGATAAAGCATCTTCCAAATGCATAAATGGAAATTAAAACTTGACTGCGCTAAAGGGTTATAAATAAAAGGTTTAAATGCATTTGAATTCTGCACATCCGTAGTGAATTGATTAAAGCAAAGGCTAACTACTCTATCTTCGTTGTTACGTCCCTTCTGAATGCATTTTTGAGAAAGTTTAACCTCCCTTGCCCGTTCTGACGCCTGCAACAAGATTTTATAAAGGGTGAACGTCCGCTGGTGCTGTTTTAAAAGCTGATGTCTGAACAGACGCCGCGGGCGGGGCTACTCGTTCCGTCCCGCCCACATCACTCAGTGAAGAGAGAGAGTCAAGAGGAGAAAAGTTCAGGACAGCAGCACCTGAAGCAGGAATGAGCAGCATTGCACCTCAGCAGCTTTTTCATCTTGCACGATAGGAACAGTTCTTCTAGATAACAAAGACATTGACCAAATTGACCAAATTATGAAATGACATAAACCCTTTGTTTTGTGTTTTTTTGCCACTATGGGTCAACATTATTTACTTCAGGCCAGTGTCTTCCGCGCGACTGTCTTGTTTGCTGTGCTCATCTCGGTAAGTTTTTTTTTTCTCTCTCGTTTTGTTAAGCGTTAAGTGTTGATGTTTAGAAACGCATTAGTCTCGTCTCCATTTTCAAAACTGCTACTTTCGTGTCTCTGTTAAAATTAACCATGCTTATCTAAATGACATCCTGTGTGACTGAACCTCATCAGTTTCTGAAGTTCTCCTAAAACTTTTAACTAATGTTTTGCGTTAACGTTGTTTTAGAACTTCGATATACGTTTTGTTCCACTTTGAAATATAATAATCGAAATGAACGATCTGACGTATGCTGTTTTTGTGGGATAACATACATGCATACATATTTATTTATTTATTTAAGTAAGTAAGTTAACTACTATCTTAAGTTTATTTGAGGGAAATGTAATTTATAGAAAGTTGGCAATAACTTCTGTTATTGAACGCAAGCACAGCTGCACACTGGTGCGCAATAGTGATGTTACTAAGCTGATATTTCCATACATCGGTTTAATGAATATGTCTGGCATCAGCGGTTTTTAATGATCAATGGTGAATTTAAGTAGCCTATGTGCGAAGATTTTCCATTGTGTTCTGTTTAACCAGAAGTGCAACCGTTATCTATGCAAATTTCATCTCATCGCAGTCAGTTTGCGTTGGTGTGACAGATAGAGACTGGCAAGCTGACAGCAGGAATTTTTGGAATAGGTTTTGTCCTGACCAGGCTTTATTGATTAAAATGTTTTTCTTATTTTCAGTAACCTCACCCAGATACAGGATTCTGGCCTCATTTCTCCATGTGTATATGTGATAGTGTCATGTGATATTGCCTTTTATGAAGTTCACTTCTGTTGTTGCAAAGGAAATATGTATGCCTGTCGCCTCTGAAAAAGAAGCCGTGTCTTTGTTTAAGTTATACCAATAACCTTATTAGCTGCTGGTGTACTGGGTGGAGACGTCATAGACAGTTTTATCCAAACCTAGATAAGGCTTGTGATTTTTAAGGAATGGCCTGCACTGATTCATGAGAAACCAAATGATGATTCCACTGCCTGATATAGATGAAATCTCTGTTCTCTCTTCTTGCGCCAATGTGCGTGCCAAATGCCATTAATCCCTGATGTGTAGTAATTAACACCACCAGGAAAGTACAGTGTTTTGCATGAATGTCTCATGAAAATAGTGCCCGGCCCATTTAGGAAGAATATACTGCTGTGGGCAGTAGAGGAGAAAAGGGGAAACTGTGACGTAGAGCTGCGGAACAGGGAAAAGAAAATGGTCTAGATCCCCACCATTCCCTCTCTCATTTCTTATCACTGCAGCCATCTATAGTGATAACCATTATTGTGGGTGGTGTTGCTATTTGAAGAAGAATATTTGCAGCATGAGTCTTTTTTTTGTCATGCGCTAGGCCATTTTGGCTGTACGGATGGATAACTTGACGTGCATATATTGTACATATCCTTAGTTAATTACATGGGTTAAAAATTAATAAATAAAAGTATACTTGGGAGGAATATTCTATTATTGTTAATTATTGGGTGTTTTAGTGAAGTTTATAAAATTTCTGTTCAAGCATCAAACATTTATACCCTGAATATTGAGCTGAACATAACATTGCGCATGACGTGATTGTCATGTTTTTATATATATAAAACAAAACTTTTTAAGCAGAACAAATTCCTTGTAAACTTTAAATAATAGCCTTATAATAATTTTAGTCTTTCATACTAGAGCTTTTTTCATCAGGCCGAAACTTTAATTAAATTATTCTCACAGAATTTGGTGTGCATTAAAAAAAAAAAATCACAGCGTTACATTTACCCTGACAATATTTCCGCAGTCAAGTTGTGTGTCAAGTATTGTTCTGTCAGCTGTTTAGAATCACAAAAATGTTAAAATTGTGAATGAATCTGCTTCTTTTCAATGAACTGGTCAAACGGGTTGGCAATTCAGCCAGATGATGTGATGATGTGGTTTCTGAGGTAGCAACTCAGTACTTATTTATTTATGCACACACAGTTATCTGCAATATCATTTTCCTATTTACTTTTAAAGATGACTGTATATTTTTTTAATGTGTTAGATATAATTAGAAGTATTGCTTCTTATACTTAAATAGCTATATATAATATTATATATATATTATAGCTGTACATTTCTTGATTCATTTTCATTTCTTTCTACATTTTTGAGTAGCTTTGAGGCTCAGTGGTGCTCACTGTTCAAACAAGAAAGTAAATAAAACAGAAGCACTGGCCTCAATTGTGCAACTTATTTGAAAATGTGCTTCATTTCTTAAGTTTGGAAGTTTAGTACATTTCCCCAAGTTTAGAAATTCAGTCATCTGTGAGATAAAGCTTGTCTCTGTGCCTTCCCAAAAATGCTTGTGTCCAGTTGTATATAATGCCCTCTTGTAGAAGGATTCTGGCTTATTCTTGTGGTGGAATAGATTAGACACACACACACACACACACACACACACACACACACACACACACTCAGTTCTGTGTTCAATGTAAATTTTGGTACATTCATTCACATTCAATGGTTTATTGTATGGCTAGTTAAAATGCACACAAACTTGAAATGTCAGGCGTCATAAAATTGTGCAAGTCATAAATAAACAGATAATGTAACATTTATGCAAATTTGCTATTAAAGTTGAATAACTGGAATGTTGCTCTGTTGAATTATGCTACACTTTTGCAAAGAAAATGTAGGTATAATTTATAATGTATAAGAATGTATAATTAATTTACATCAAGTATTTTATTTTACAAGTATTGTGTACAACTGGTCATTAGACAAATATTGAATGTATTTCCTCTGTAAAGACTCTTAGGTGTCATTTCAGTTCAGTTTTAGACTGTCATTCATGCAGTTGTCTGTCTGTCTATGTCTCATTTCCTGTCGTGTCTACATAACACATCTCACCCTTCATATCTCAAACTCTGTCAAAAAAAAACTCAGTAGTCTTTAGGTAGCACATTGATACAAAGGTTTAAACATACATGCTTCTCTCTCTCAGGCGTACACACACCGAAATTTAAAACACCCACTCAGAGGTGTGTTATGTGAGGTAGCCTTTCATCATAGCTGGGTAAGATTGTAGGTTTATCTGTAAATTGCCCAGATGGAGAAGTAACAGCAACATGCAAATACAGTGTCTGTCACTATGTATTTGCATGCACTTTATAAAACTGTAAAAGGCCTTGTAGCTCAATAGGAAGTGCAGGGCTCTTATACAATCTGTTCAAAATGTGGAGTGGAACTTAAGTACAAACACATCATAAACAATTGGTTTGATTTGTTTAGTGTTTGATTTCTCAATGTTTATGTACATACTAGGGGTTCCACAGACTAGTCGAGTTCAGTGCTCTGCCGTGACGCTTTAAGCTTGACGTTGACTAGTCTCTGGTCCTATTTGACGTTGACTAGTTGCTGGTCCTATAAAGGGCACAACAGGATAATAAATCTTTGAAGGACTTCCACATTTACGCTCCGTTTCCAAACAGTTAAAATGACAAATAAATGTATACTCTGAAAGCTCCACAAGATGTGTGATTATATTACTGGGTGCTCGAAATTGAACGGGAGAAAGCACATTCTAAACAGCTTATTGTACAGGTAAGTTAATCACTGTTCTAATCTAATGCGCTGCTGCACTGTAACCAAATACATAGGCTACAGACAGTAGCTCGTACGTCATGCGCAGATCGAGCGCGCACAGAATCATTCAGCGCGGAAATGTACTGTCAACACTGTTCTGTGACTTCTCAATAAAATAGCTTAGAAACTGAAAAGTTCAAGCATATTTCTTAATAACTAAATCCCACAGCGTCACTACTACTAGAGAGACGCTTCCATTTAGAATTAATTCACACATGCAATCGCTCTCACTAATGCATTCATGTAAATCTTTACTGTGCTACTTTATCTATATTTGATTTAGAAAGAACAAAAATTCTATAAAAAAAAAAACAACCCAAAGGCAAAAGAACTGATAAAAATTAGCTGTTATAGGAGCAATAGCCATGTGGGCAGCACTGTGTCATATGCCATAGCTGTGCACAGGGGGTTTGTCACAGCTCCAGACTTATTTGTTTATTAATGACGTCATCAAGCCATTAACCCCTAGTACATACCACAATATATGTGACCGCTGTACTGTATAACAGTAATGCTACCCTCTTTTTAAAGAGTACTCTAATAACAGCCCTAGAGTGTTTATATTTGTTTCTACAGACAGATGTAATGATGATCTCTGTGCAGTGTGTATTTTGAGCTCTCCGACCCTCTTTAGATGGGAAAAGTCATCTAACACAGCAGGGTGTGTTCTGTGTTGTCGAAACAGCTCTTATCTAAATTTGAAATGAAGAAGTTTGAGGCTTTCGTTTTTTTAAAAAAGTAATGCCTGACACATATTGGACATTCTCAGAGAACAACATCAGTTTGACTCCAGGAAATTGGCTGAAACTTGCTGAACCTCAAAGACTGGATGTCACAGCCTGCTTTCGGTACAGACCCCCTCCCATGCAGCATTTACTTTGTACTCATTTTTGAAAATACATTTGCAGCTGTGTATTATCTAGCACATTTAGATCTCATTTGATCTAAATGTTTGTACATTAAAGTCTGTTCGCATGCACTTTAAAAATTGGACCAAACTAAAATGTTTTAAAATGTCATGTAAATGCTTTTGTCTGACTGAAATCAAACCAATTTTACTTTTGTCAGTCAGTCAAACTAACAGGTCTAATGTGAATTCTACTTTTAGTGCTTTGGTAGTAGCAGTCATATATATCATACAAGGCCTGTATATGCCTTTGTTCTGTGTATATTGTGGAAATAGTGTTTTCTAGTATAATAGAAATTTTCTTCTAGTTTGATTTCCTAGTGTAATATCTGGACCTATGCATTATATGCCAGAGTCAGGGGAAGTGAAGTGGCATTCTGGGTAAGGCTTCTTTCCTGCAGGCTGATCTGTAGGGCTATAGATAAGAAAAGACTCCATAGGAAATGTTTAGTGAGTGAGTACGAATATTGCATATCAAATACAAAAAGGGGGGATGCAATTTCCAATTCCAGAGCTTAAGTCAGTTCATTAATAGAGTTGTAATTTGCAGGTATTAGGTAAACACATTGAGTATACTTATATATATATCTCTTTAAAATGATGTATTATTAAAGGTTTTAGTAATGATTTCCCAACACTCAGCTATAAAAGTTTATATATATATATATATATATATATATATATATATATATATATATATATATATATATATATATATATATATATATATATATATATACTAGTTTTCTGATATAACAAAAATAATTTTTGCATATATATATATATATATATATATATATATATATATATATATATATATATATATATATATATATATATATATATATATATATAGGAAAAAAGGGAAATGCAAAAATAATTTTTGTTTTAGTTTCCATTCGACATCCATAGGAGCTACCCAACTATGACGGCCCCCGGAAATGTGAAAAGGGTCCATTGGCTAGTGTGATGCATGTGTTTTACATGCATCACTAGACATGTAAAACAGTTTCAACAGCTATCATTAACACCTAAGTTCCTAATTCCAATTATAATTTTAAGTTTACACAATACCTTCCTTAGTAAACAACTGAATTAGTTTCCTTTCAGCCATGTCTGTTATTTGTAGATGGCTTTTTGATTAAATCAAGAACACTTTATGTCTCTTACCAGGAAATTAATAAAGTCTTGTTTGACAAAAGGCTTAGAAAGTAAGGTGCTTGTATACTTTGTTTAAGCAGTGTTTGAAGTCAGCCTTCGTAAAAAGCATAGTTCAGCAAAAATAGGGATATCATTTACAGTTACGCCTCTGTTTATGTCTGTCCCAGTTGGCACACTTAATGAGAACCTGTGTTCTTGTGGTCTGCATCATTTTAGTTGTCATTTCAATTGATCATGTTCAACAATATAATTATTGTTCAATTTTATATAACAAAACTGGGGTTTGTTTACTGGTAATAATGGCTTTTTAATGTTACATGATGACTATAATATACAAAAATAAGAAATTTGTATGTGCAGCATCGGCATCAAACAGGCACATTGCACTTGTTTGAAGACATGAATGAACTATCACATGTTCTCCATTATCCATTGCTGGTTTTGGGGGGGGGGGGGATCAACCAACAAATGAATGAATACATTAATTTGTGAAAAGAGGTTGAATTATTTACACACTGTTAACACCAGTGCCTCTCCTCCAGAACTGTTCTGATAAACAAATTTTTAGATATTTTTAGATATAGTCATTTCACAAAATGATTTACTTCCAGAATGGAGCGGATATACAGTAGATGAAGTGTTTTATGTTTTGTTTGTGTTCTTTATATTCATTCTTACTGTTTCACATTATTGTTCAGTTACTAGAGTCTAACTACAGAGAGTTAAAATGTGTTTTTGAAACTATTGTTGTTACTAATATGGAAGTTGTGGCTCAAGCAGAATAAAAGATCAGATGTCATTTTACAAATCTGACAATGAAGATGTCCCCGATAAGTAACCAATCATAGCCAGGCTGTAGGTGTCAGTTTCATAATAGGCCAATGAACATACTGCTCAGAAGAACTAAGAAAGGGAAATGGACAGAATAAAAAATGTAGAAGCAGATCATGCCAGGCACTTACATTTATTTACTTACCTACTCATCCTTATTACTATTCTCCACGTTTTAGAATAATTCTAAAGTCATCAACAATGTGAAATAAGAAAGTAATGTATAGGAATCATGTAGTGACCAAAAAGTGTTAATCAAAGGTATTGTATATTTTAGCTTTTTCCAAGTAGCACGATTTGTCCTTTTAGAAAAATAATATTTTAGCTTTATAAAATAATTAATTGGCCCAATTTATATTTTTTACAATTTTAATTTCATGCATATCAGTATATCATTTTGGTTCAAAAGGTTTTTAGGTCATTAGAAACATAAATACAGTCTGTTGTTTTAAAAGATTTGCATAGTAATGTGTAAATATAGCTTATGCATGTGTTTCTAAATTCTCCAATGGCCAAATACTCAACTTGGAAGGAAGAATGATGTTTTGATTTGTGGTTAGATTTAGTTGAACTTCAATACAAGTAAAGAGAACTGTCAGGCCTGTAGTTAACTTCAGGGTTTTGTTTTTTCTTCTTTTTTTTTTTTTTGGAAACATATTACACTGTGAATACTTCCTTTTTTTTATATAGAGCTCATCTGACGTCACTGTGGTGCACATAATAGATCAATATCTGAAACAGATATTGCACAATGGAGTTACTCAGAAAAGTGCTTTATTTGTAGTTTAAAAAAAGCCTGTTAAGCCTGTTACTGCTGTGGATTCATGTGCTGCTAATCAGCAATCAAAACGAAAACCTAATACATCTGATGACGTTACACTGTTGTTTTCTTCCCCAGATCCCTCGTGGGCACTCTGACTGTAAGTATAAACATCTCTAAAGTCACTTTTCCTGAAAAAGAGGTCTTCATTTGTACAGTCTGTATCAGTGATAGTTACCAATACTAAGCTTAACCCACTTGATGTGATTTGCATCATCAAATAATGTTTTTGCATTTACCTACTGAATGCTGGTTTTGTGTCTTTATTTAGGTGCAGTGTGCCAATACAAGATAAACCCCACAACATCAGACATCACTATATTTGTAGGAGACAGCTCCTCCTGCAGTGTCCAGAACACCAGCATTACAAGCACTCAGAATAGCATCACAGTGACTGGACTGCAGCCTGGAAACACATATTTCTTCAAGATCAACTGCTCAGATGTGTGCTGTGGAAACTTCTCCACCAGTAAGTCTTTATTACTTCTAATAATGATTGATCAGGCTTAAACGTTTTCAGTGCTTCGATGGACTTAAAACATTAAGGCCACTGTTGCTGAGAAAGGAAGAAAATATTTCTGCCCTTTTCACCCACAATCACATTCACCGTATCATTCTTTCATGCACTTTTCTCATCATTTGTCACTCACATTCTCAGTAATTCTCTGCTTGCACAACAGATTATTCCAGCAGTCTGACTATCACGCAGCTCAAATCCTCAGTGTGTCTCAACTGGACAGGCCAGTTATCACTGACCAATGAGTCTTTTACTCTCCGTAAGTCCTAGCCAACCACAATTTTTTACTTTATAATGTATCAGTAACTTAAAATGAAAAGATATTTGGAGATGGTGTGTTTTAGATAGCTGAAAGTAGAAGTTTTGAGTAAAACATGAATAATTAAAAAGCATTTATGAAATTTGATAATGCACAGTGTTTCTAAAAACAGAATTGTGTACATGTACGGGGCAGTTGCATTAAAGAAAACCTTCAGTTATAAATGAAAATTCTGTCATCATTTACTCACCTTCATTTTGTTTCAGACTTGCATGGCTTTCTTTCTTTAGTTGAACACAAACTAAAATATCTAACAGAATCTCTGGGGCATTTTTCCATACAGTGAAAATGAATGGAAAGTCTATCAAGTTCTAGAAAGGACACCATATGACTTAAGTCTTTTAAAATCATACAGTATGATAGCTTTGTGTGAGAAATCAACCAAAACTTTAGAAATGTTGACATTTTCCTCTCTGTTGAAACTCTCACATCTCACTTGTGCATATGCATATTCAGATGATGTGCATTAAGACGGTTCTAAATCTGACATAACTGATACTGAATTCATTGGTTCTTGCATGTGACCTGGCTGATTGCTACAAATCATATTGGAAGATGTGCATGTACAAATTAAATTTGAAAACTTTTCCCTTTTTTAGCTTGACAGCTTTTGGTAACCATCCACTTTTTTTGTATGGCAAAATGCAGCATAAATGTTTTGTTAAACATCTCGGTTTTATCATGGGAGAAAGTAAATAATGACAGAATTTTCATTTTTGGGTGTCCATGTCCTACTTTCTCACACTCACACTCTCCACTCTCTTGCACTGACAGGCCCTGAGCCTGTTAGTAACCTGTCTGTGCACTCCATCACTGTGAGCTCAGTGAACCTGAGCTGGATACTTCCAAATGGCATCAGCCCCTATTATAGAGTAGCTTGGGGTGCAGACTTGCTTCTCACAACTATCCAAACCTCCATTCAAATCTCACAACTTGAACCTGGCAATAAATACTCCTTCAGAGTCACCTCAGTGGCCTCTGATAACCTCACTGAGGGGAATGCTGCTGAAATATCCCAAAACACAAGTAAGTACTGTAGGCAGAAGAGAATAGGGGGTTTAAATGTGTCCTTATTGTATTGTGGAGTAAATTGAAATTTTGTGTGTGTTTACATTACTTTTACATTACTGTTCAAGAGTTTGGGGGTCAGTACGACTTTTTTAATGTTAGATTCAACAAGGCTGCATTTATTTGATCACAAATACAATAAAACAGTAATATTGTGAAATATAATTAACATTTAAAATAAGAGTTTTCTATTTTAATATACTTTAAAATGTATTTATTCCTGTGATTCAAAGCTGGATTTTCAGCAGCCATTCCTCCAGTCTTCAGTGTCACATGATACTTCAGAAATCATTCTAATATGCTGATTTGCTGCTCTAAAAACATTTCTTATTATCAGTGTTGAAAATAGTTTTTTTTTTTTTTTTGGTGGAAACTGTGATGCATAGAAAGTTAAAAAAAAGCATTTCTTTGATATAAAAAAAAATATTTTGTAACACTATAAATGTATTTACTGTTGATCAATTCATGCAAACTTTCTTTAAAAAAAAAATGTATTGACCCCAAACTTTTTCAGTCGTGTATGTATATTAATGAAGGTCTGATTCACTGTGTGTAGGTCCAGCACAAGTAGAGAATATCACTGTGCTGAATTCCAGTAACAGCAGTCTGACCGTGGGCTGGCCAGTCCCTCTTGGTCATGTGGACTCATATATTGTGAACATATCTGGTGCCGAGCTGAACACAACCCTCAGCAATACCACACTTACCAACTCTTCAGTCATCAGTAACCTCATGGCAGGACGTGTTTACAACCTCACTGTGACCACCATCAGTGGAGTCCTGAAGAACAGCTCTAACATAGTGCTGGTTGCCACTAGTAAGTCAGATATCACACTTTCCATCTTGTCACCATAACATCAAACACAACCTTAATCCATTTATTACATCTGCAGAACCATGTATTTCTGTGTGATATTTCCCTTTAGAGCCTAACCCGCCTGAAGCTGTCCGAGTGAGTGGTCAGACAAATGTATCTATTTCTTTGCTGTGGTTGAAACCCTTATCAATGGATGGAGTCACTGTGTCCTATGAAGTGTCATATAGATCTAACCAGTCAGGGGTCAACCTAACTTTGAATCTTACCAATTCTTTAAACGCGACGCTCACAAATTTATTACCCGGCAGTCAGTACGACATCACTGTGGTCAGCATAGGAGTAAAAGAACTCAGGAGCTCATATGTAAACCTCAGTGCATATACAGGTACTGTAAAGCACACAGCACAGCATGCATTTAACCTAAGCTGTTGATAGTATAAACTGCAAATTAAGTCTACAGTTAGAGTTACAGTTTATTTTTACAGGGTTGCATAAGCATGTTTGTGTTTCCACAGCTCCTAATGCAGTGCAAAATCTGGCTGTTTCTGCTGTCAGCACCAATTCAGTCAATCTGACCTGGCTACCCCCTAATGGGACCCTCAGCCTGTTCTCCTACAGTATCAACATCTCTTCACCTAATCAGACTCTCAGTACCACATCCAACAATTATCAGATTACTCCGTTGCAGCCTGGGACTCAGTATAATTGCAGCGTCAGAACACTCATAACAGCTGCCAACATATTTGGACCCTCACAGACCATACAGTGTAATACCAGTGAGTGTAAATACTACACATCTCTCTAAACTGTAGATGTACTGTCATACAGTAAATTGTTTTAATACTTTTTTGTAAGTTTTGTGTAATTAGGTTTTCAGGCAAGTAATGGGCATTTTGCATTATGCTTTAATGTTACTGTGCTTTGATCCTCTGTATGTGTGCAAGTGTTGTATAAGATAAACAATTTTGAATATAGACTATACAATAAGTGGTAACCCTTTTTTATTTAAAGCCTAATACTAGGAATGTACAGTATATTGGTATCATATTGGTTATTTGTCGATATTACAGATTTGTATTGCTATAGACATTTATAATTTATAATAGGCGACACAGGATAATTATTTTTACATGCTTATTTTGTGCGTGCTTATTTATTTTTTACATTTTGAACTTTTTCCCCTTGTCTAAGGCTCACTTTAAGTTAATCTTTAAAATCACTAATCATTTAATAAATGTAATGTAGTTTATAACAAATCTCAAAATAAATATCTATTATTTTATACTACACATTTGGTGTTCAGATGTCTAAATTCACTTCGTTTTTGTTGTTTTGTATTGCATTTTTCAAGTTCAGACAAAATAGTATACACTTTTAGTGTTTTTTAGCCAGAACATTACAATAATTACTGGCTTATTATCTATATTGCCCAGAATATTAATATTAAAATGATCTTTACCAAATAGACCTTTATCAAGGGAGCAGCATATTTAATGGATTGTACTGTTGTTCAACAACATGCCAATTGTTGTGAGTTGTGGAAATTGCATGTGATCTAGAACTCTGTGCCATTCAAACCATTGTAAAGGGTAGTAAGTCTATCCCTCATAGCCTTGTTTTCATTCACTTTAAATTCAAATATGCCTCTACCTTGACTAAAGTCTTTAGTCTTTGCTTACTCTAATTCACACACATTAATATATCAGTGCAGAATATAATTGTGTGCATTCTCTTTCAGAGCCACTGCCAGTGACTAATTTAACAGCCTCTCCTGTTGGCACCACTGAGATGCGCCTTTCATGGTCTCGTCAGAGTGACTACAAATCTTCATATCAGTATAATGTGAGTGTAAATGGTGAACAATGGATACAGATTAACAATGAGTCCACAAATGTTGTTAATCTGATCGCTGGCAACAACTACACCTTTACTGTGCAAACTGTAGCAAATGGCATGAGCTCTGAATCTGTAGCCATCTCTGCATTTACAGGTATTACAAATCTCATATTACTCAAACACTTGTTCCTTTTATACTGCACCCCACTTAATGGCTTTGTATCATAACTTTCCGTCTGTGTTGCTTACAGTTTTGTCTGTTAGTCTGTGATGTTTAATAGGATCCCTCTTTTTCCTCCTCTCTTATTTGGTGTTATCAGGGCTTGGTAAAGCATCTAATATTTCTGCAGTTGGCACTACTCAGAGTATGAGAGTGGAGTGGAGACCGCCTGATGGCATTGTGAGTCTCTACAACGTCAAAATCCTGTTGAACGGGACTGTTTTAAAGATGGAAAACCGAACGAATGAGACAATTGTGGTGTTCTCAGACCTGCTACCTGGAACTCAGTACAATGTCATTGTGACAAGTATCAGTGGACCCATAAAGCAGGACAGCGATAGTGTATCCAATGCCACCTGTGAGACCCCTCACACACCCTAAAACAAACACACACTTTGAATTATTTGTGTACAAGCAGTAGACAGAAGTAAAACACTCACTGCACACTGTTGTATCACCATACACAGTATTTATTTGCATGCACTTTAAGAGTGAGAAAAGGAAGTAAGACATTTGCTTTCAGAAACAAAGAGCTGACTAAACTGTTCTAAACAGGCATATTACACTGAAAGTTCTTAAGTGTGTCTTTTTAAAGAGAGGATATTACAGTTGGTGCAGTTTTCAGAAATTGTGCAAGTTTCTAATACCTTTGCACAACAGCTGCAAATGTTTATAAAGCGTTTATAACATTTATGAAAATAGATTTCAGAATTTTATAACATATGAGTGTATGAGAATGTCACATGATGGTCTGTAGGTGATGCTCTATGCCTGTGTGTGTGTGTCACAGCTGTGATTTATATTGTTGTCATTCCAGTGCCTACTCCTCCTGGCGAGTTTGTGACCATGCAAAGCACAAACTCACTGAACATTAGCTGGGCTCGACCACTTAACATGAGCTCCGTATCACACTATTTCCAGTTGTCATACAGGAACAGCACGCTGAACTGCAGTCAAAACTACAGCTCTCTGACAGGACTCGATGCAGGTGTCCAGTACAACATTATTGTGAGGACTGTAGGTGCAATGGGATATTTCAGCTCTCCTCAGTTTCTCACTGCATATACAAGTAAGCAATGCACATTTGTAGTTTTTTTATCCTAGTGGCTTGCTTTAGACAGGTATCGGATTTCATATGGTGGTTGCAAATCCAAACAGTTGTAATGTTGCATTGTTGGAATAGAAAGTAATGTCTGTATGCAGATGAATATGGCTTTTTTTAATTGAATTAAAATCAATGGTTCTTTAGAAAAGATGATAGTTCACCCGAAAATTTCAATTCAGACATTTTTTACTAAACTGCAGTTCCAAAGATTTTTGTTCATATTTGAAACTCAAATAAAGCTATTTTTAATGTTCTCTCATAATATTTGTCTAGATATATCTTATGAACAGATTTCACTTCATGTTGTGCTTGCTTCATGAATGAGAACCAATGAGGTTCTTGCACACCGAGCAAATATGGTTGAGATTCCATTTACCAAATTTGATGCACTCTGTGTACTTTCATTTTTGGGTGAACTGTCCCTTTAAGGAACTTGTACTGTATATTGGAACTTAATATTGTACGCTGCATTGGTGGTCTATGCAGTTGGTGAATAGGACCCTTGGTGCTGTATGGCCCATTTTTGAACAAAACGCTGATGTGTATGTTTTTTTTTTTTTTTTTTTTTTTTTTTTTTTTTTGTGAATGGTTTTCAGATCCTACTGCCGTAACTGATGTGAGATTGAACGAATACACTGAGACCAGTATATCTTTGAGCTGGCAGCAGCGTGATGTTCAGCAATCTGGTTACTCCTACCTGCTCACCTTCACACACCCTAATGGCATAGTTGACCAGAAGACTGTAAATTACACCAGAGCACAGCTACTGTCACTGCAGTCGGCTAGTCAGTACAATATCAGCATTATCACACAGACAGCTGGCGGCACCAAGTCTTATCCCCAGTTTATAACCGCCTGCACAAGTAAGTAACCACACTGCATATGACAACACAGTTCTTAATACATATTTGCTACATGTATCATGCTATCACATCTGCTCTACAGTCACTTGAATGTTTGTTTCCCAGAGCCGTTTCCAGTTTCTGCTGTAAAATACGATGTTCTGAATGTTTCTGCTGTGAAGCTAAGCTGGTCCCGTCCTCAGGAGTATCACAGTGGCTTTTCCTACCAAGTATTAGTGTCCAACTGCACAGAAAATAGTAGGAACTTGTCGATTGTGTCTGAAAACATCACAGTGCCAGACTTGCAGCCTGGAACCCTGTGTCAGTTCAGTCTATATAGTTTGGCCTGCGGCATTCTGGGAGAACCAGTGAACATCTCTGTCTTCACAAGTATGTACTCCCACACATGCCCACCCCTCTCTGATATACTTTTCGCACCACTGCCTTTGGGAAGACAATACTGGAGTATTATTAACGTGTCTGAGTATGTGCCTTGTATATTGTGTTTATTGTTCTCTTGTCTAATTAAACGGATTTATTGTAATTGTACTCAATATACAGTAATCAAAAACTGACCTGTCTATATATTTTTTTGTCCTGTTGTTATTGCCTTTATATAAATTATTGCCAAGATCTGTAAGAGAAACGTAATTTGAACTTGAACATACTCCAACAAGGAAATGCAAACACAAATCCCCTCTTTGATCCAAACTAATTATTGCTCTTTAAAGGACACTTCCTTTCTTTCTCTCTCTTTTCTCCAAAGAGCCCTCTACAGTGATTCCACAACTAGATAATCAAGGCTCTAACCACTCACTCTTGGTGACGTGGGATCATCCTGCTGGTGGGCTAGACATGTACATTCTGAACATCAGCAGTGAAGGATGGAGCAGCTCTAAAGTTCTCAATAGCACTGAATGCAATCACACCTTCAGTCAACTAAAAGCAGCCACTATCTTCACAGTCACACTCACGACTGTCAAAGCAGCCTTCCGGGAAACATCTCATTCAGTAAACATGGCAACTTGTGAGTACTCAACTCCAAACTATAGTTAGAAAATCATGTGGCAGACTTAGTAAGCATACATACATAGTGGACCATAGTGTTTCTAGATTCTAATGGTCTGTGTTGCAGATCCAAACAGACCGGGAGAGATTACGATTTTGTTGAAGAGCAGCCATTCAGTGTGGTTTCGGTGGGATGAAGCTGAGAACATGTCAGCTGGCAGCTTCAACTACAGCCTGACCTGTTGGTTGAGCTATAACACCAGTCAATATCTCACTGCTAATAACACTTTCCTTTTGGACGGCTTGCGATCTGGAACATCCTATAATGTTTCTGTGGCTACTGTAGGCCCGATGGGTTTCCAGAGTGAATCTGTCAGAGTTCATGTAACCACCAGTAAGTTCAGCACTTAGTGGAATGGAAAATTATAAAACTGATAAATTACATTGAAATAATATTCCAAGAAATACACATTACATTAAGATTTTTAATATACATTAATTCAACAATATTGAGCAAGGGCACATTAAAAAGAGAGATTAAAGATGTTTATAATGTCTTTTGAACTTTTTATTGATCAAAGAATTCTGAAAAATAAAATGTGTCAGAGTTCCACAAAAATATTAAGTAGCACAGCAACTGTTTTCAGCAGTTAAATGATATTAAATGTTTCTTGAGCATATTAGAATGATTTCTGCTGAAATCTGCCATCACACAAATAAATTCAATTTTAAAATATATTAAAATAGACAACAGTTATTTTAAATTAATTTTATAAATATATAAAAAAAATTATTAAACTAATATTTCACAATATTATTGTTGTGACTTTTTTTTTCAAAAACAACCTACTTTTACCAACCCCAAACTTCTGAACAGTATTGTAGGCCTATGTAATATTTTATTTACACATTGCATTGGCTTTGAATGCATTTTGCAAGTACACTGATCCTCAAAGGGCAAATAAAAAGGAATAGTTCATTCACAGATTAAAAAATCATATTTTTTTCAAAAAACAGTTATCATTTACTTTGCCACATGTTTTTTTCTTTCTTCAGTGGAACACTAAAGATGAATTAAAAAAAAAATAGTCATCCAATCTTCTAATATATAATGAGGGTGAATGAGGACTCGAACTGTCAAGCTCCAAAATGTGCTCAAAAAGTAATCCGTACCACTTGCATGTCAGTAAATAATGACTTCAATTTCCATTTGTTCCATTATCACATTGATGATGTTTTATGCCATTTTTTTTGTGTGTAATTTTAAAGTTCGAGAGCTTCCGTAGTCCCTAGTCACTTCAATTACATTGAGAAGGAGCCTTGATATTCTTTACAACATCATCTCCCGTGTTTCATGAACATACCTCTAAAGTCCTCATCCTTCTCCCCCCGCATCTGTTTTCAGAGCCTGATCCTGTCCAAAACCTACAACTTGGTTCCACAACAACGAATAACATTTTTGTAATTTGGGCAAAAGTGGAAGGGGTCCCGATATATGTAGTAAGAGTGTACAGTGAGAAGGTAGAGAACAAATCAACCAGTACAACTAACAGCATGACCATATACAATCTGATGCCTTCGACACTTTATAACATCAGTGTGCAGAGCAGCACTTCTGACAACACAGAAGGAGAAGCCGTGTGGCTGCAAGCATGCACAGGTTAGTACAAACTCTATTATACTGTTATATATGGTTTTACAGCAGAACTGTATGAAAAAAGCTGTTTGCAGCATTCAGTGCTGAGTTGTTAATTCTTGTGCTGAAAGTGTAGTTTTCCAGCTCACGCAGAGATGTCCACTTTAAAAATGTTGATACAATAATCAAGAAACACTTTAGTCTAATGAAGCACATAAAATCTGTGTGCAGATGCAGCTCCAGTGGAGAGTGTGACTTGTATAGGTCCTGATTTAACCTTTCCAATGCTAACCCTCTCATGGAGCCCTCCTCCTGGTAAAAACCAGGGCTTTGAAGTTAAGCTGAACTCCTCCAACTCAGAAACGACCTTAAGTCTAAACCACACCTTCACTGGACTCAAGTATAACACTCTGTACAAAGTCATGCTCTGGACAGTTGGTTGTGGGAATAAAAGCACGGTGAAATCAATCACCTGTATGACTGGAATCACAAGTAAGGAGAGTTACTTCTGTTTTGTATTTTGTGTTTGTATGTGGGTGCATATTACATGTTTCTTGTTTTTGTGTGTGTGTGTGTGTGTTTGTAGAGCCTGTTGTACCTAAAATAAGAGCAGTGAGTATATCTGAGCTACAATACAACAAGTTTACTTTGATTCTTCAGTCAGATGTCTTTAATGACTCAAACGGTCCTGTGCTGTATTATGGTGTGCTTGTCTACTCCGGCACGATTGGTATGTCAAATAAACTCTAAATTCATCCATTTGCATTTGTAATATTTTACTCAGCAAAATGCCTCTCCATTAGTCTTTTTTTAATAATTGGGTAGTATTCAATACCATTAAAGTGTTTGGGGTTGGTAGGATTTTCTTTTTAATGATTTTAAATGGAGTATCTTATGCTCTCCAAATCTACATTTACTTGGTCAAAAATACAGTAAAACATTAATATTGTGAAATATTACTATTATTTCAAAAAGACGATTTATTTTTGAATGTATTTTAAAATGTAATTTATTCCTGTGATAGCAAAGCAATTTTTTTAGTGGCTATCATTCTTTAGTAACACATGATCCATTAGAAATCATTCTGATATGCTAATTTGGTGCCCAAGAAACATTTTTTATTAATATCAATGATACATATATCATTATCATATGTATCATATATATATATATATATATATATTAGGGCTGTCAATTGATTAATCACGATTAATCACATCCAAAATAAAAGTTTTGTTTACATAATATATGTATGTATACTGTGTATATTTATTATGTATATATAAATACACACACATGCATGTATATATTTAAGAAGAATATGTTATGTTTATATATTAAATATATTTATATATAATATAAAATATAAGAATTTATATATATATATATAAATAATATTCTTTGTTACTTTTCTAACTATTACTATGCTTTTGTTTAATACAGCTTCTGCAAATAAATGTATATTATATATAAAAAAATTGGATTGTAATGAAATCTTTGGTTTTGTTTCCTGCAGATTGCTTGGACAAGAGTAACTCGATCGATCGATGCCTGTTGAACACCTACGAGGACTGGAAAGCAAAGCTTTGCAGCACATTCCTGGCTGTTGTCAAAGAAACAGGGTCTACAAGTGTACAGATTGGAGATGGAACTATGTGGAAAGGTTACAAAAATGGAGAACTAAATGCCAAAGTCAGTTACAAGTAAGTCAATATACTTCCCATACTTTGGATTAACTTCAGCTTTGGATATATTAAAACCCTTTATAGCAGCGTAATGGTTATTTCCAGAACTAAACTACTGCTGTGTGCTCCTAATGCTGCCTTGCACAGCTCCATCATCTGCACTACTGTGTTGGTTGTTATGTCTTCTGCATTATGCTTTTATGTGTTTGGCTTTCTTGCAGTTTTGCTGTCATTGCTTTCACTCGTCTGAAGATAAACAACGATTTAGTGGATGTGTCTAATTCATACTACTCCATATCTGAGTTTTACCAAAGTCCCATCACACTGCCAGAGAACCCAGGTAAAGACTGGGACACTTTCTCTCTATATTTAAGCTCTTAATTGCACCAGCATTTTCAAAGTAAAGACATGAGATTTATTGATGTGTGATTCAAATACCCAGAATACTTCAAAAGCATGCATTTACATGCATTTAGATGAGATTATAGCTTGGGTTATCAGACTTAACACCTTTTTTTCTATTTAGTTTAGTTTTTTATTGACTTGTAACAAGAACTGAAATCATTTGGATGCTCTTACTTACCCTAGACTCACTTCTAATGAGTGGGCTTGACTTATGACAAGCACCACCAGTGATATTTTGGATAGTCTTAAAACAAATCTTTCCATCTGCATTTCTAGAGTGTATGCATAAATCATATAAATAATTTCTGAGCTAACTTTATTCTTTCTCCATCTTTCAGTGGTAATTGGAGGAGCAGCTGCAGGAGTCGGTGTTGCTGCTCTTCTTGTTGTAATCATCATTGGGGTTGTGGTTTGTAGACGGTAAGACATTTTACAGATGTCATACATGATTCTTGATGTTTGGAGTGTTTTAATTGTTTGATTTAGAGCTAGTGATAGAGATGTTAGATTTAGAGGATTTAAGATTATTATTGCATGTGTCCCCACAATCTTATTCATCTTGATAAACGTTGGTGTGTATAGATGTGTATTTCTAGATTACAGAATGTTCCTTAATTCTGTTTTTAAGTATTAATAGACAGTGGCAAATAGATAATTACATTTATGCTATCAATATTCCAGGAAGCAAAGAAAAGATGATTCTACTAGTGTTCCTATCCACTCTATAAGGCAAGTACACTGGTCTTCTCAAAACAAATGATAGAAAAAAATATTGCCATAAAAAGTAACCTTTTAATATTTTTTTGTTTTGTTTTCTTACAGAAACAAAGTGTAAGTAATCATACATGTTTGTCCACACTAATTTTCATGCATATTTATGATTTGACTGAAAATTCTGACTACATAACATTTTTTATTTTCCTATTAGTCCACATTGCATTAACTCATATTAACAGATTGAACTTTTGATTAGTAAATCCTTAGATTAACATGAACTTTTTAAATGCTGTAGAAGTATTGTTAACTAGTGTAGAGTGCTTTACCCTTTTTCTGTAAAGTATGTTTATATATTATTTTATTTGCATTATGCGAAATATTAAATACACTGTTCTGTGGTGTCTTGTATAGTTTTTAACCATATGTTATTTAATGGTGTCATAGGAGTGATCCAATAAAGGTGGAGGATTATGAAGCTTATTATAGGAGGCAAAGAGCTGATTCCTTCTGTGGATTTGCTGAAGAATTTGAGGTGATTATATCTTTGGCTTCTGTGTATATTTCCAACTGATCAACTCTAAATAACAAATTGGTATTGCATTGCAAATAAATTCCATACTACTAATATGCCACTATTATTTTTGATCCAAAAACTGTAGTAGCAGTGTCTGATTTGTTTGCTTTGACCATGTTGTGTTCCTCTTCCTTCATAAATATGTGACATACACTTGCTTCCCTTCTTGAATTATAGACAGAGAAACAAATGCTTTATTACAGATGTTTACATATTTGTGATATAAATGTACTAGAATCAATAGACAAAACAAAAGAGAGACTGTTTACATAAATGTATGTGTGTGTCTGTAGGATCTAAGGCCAGTTGGGATAAATCAGTCGAAGACTGTTGCTCAGGCCCCTGAAAACAAAGCCAAGAATCGTTACAACAATGTGCTGCCATGTAAGAACCACAGGACTCACGAGTGTTTCCCTTCATGAAGTTACACAACACTGAGTTTCCTCCACTCTGATCTAGACACGTAGCCCATATTCACAATGGTTCATGTCTTCTCGACAGATGATTCATCTCGTGTCAAGCTCTCTGTGCTCAGCAGCCCATTTGATGATTACATCAATGCCAGCTACATGCCGGTAGGAAGGGGAAAAACTACAAAAATATGACATTTAGCTCTTTACACAGTTGTCACACTAACTGTGTGATATTTTCAGGGTTACACTTCAAAGAAGGAGTTCATCGCAGCCCAAGGCCCACTGCCCTGCACTGTCGATGACTTCTGGAGACTGATCTGGGAGAAAAACGTCCACACTATTGTCATGCTCACCAAATGCAATGAGCAAGGACGGGTACAGTATACACTCATGCTGCACTTTCTCTGTGATCTCACCTGTTAGAGCCGTCATTCCTCATGTTTTAGACAGTTTTATTGTTAGATTACTCTACATATCAGTACCAGCATCAGGCTTTAAAAGCCTAAATCACTTCACCACAACATATTCAGTGTTCATATCCTCATTCAGCATTTTGTGATCATTTGTAATACCTCATCTCAGGTATTGAACTATTAATGAGCTGAAATGAATGCTGCCACAATGTTTTGTCCCTCTCAGGTGAAATGTGAGGAATACTGGCCAGCAGAGACGAAACATTTTAACAATCTGATAGTGATGAATACTTCTGAGATCACATTGGAAGACTGGACTTTACGTGACTTTGAAGTGAAAAATGTAAGTCTATATTAATATTACAGATAGACCAAGGTGCTATTTATACCATATGTTACACAAAAACATGCACATACTGTTACTGATATAACTACACCACGTTTTTGTCAGTGTTTTTTTTTTTTCTACTGCATTGGTGCACCTACTTATTTTATTTATACACCTATCATTTAGGCTGGGAAATTATCATACATTTAAATAAATAAAAAAAATACATTCATATATCAAACAGTTTATACAAGTATAACAAATTTTATAAAGTCATAATTATCTTCTTGGTAATATGTTTGCAGTATGACTCAATTATAACATTATGCCTCATGCATAATTACAAGGATTGTGTCAATGTTTTGGGAAAAATGATTTCTGTCATAACAGGTGAAAACAACAGAGTCTCGATCAGTTCGTCACTTCCATTTCACTGCGTGGCCAGACCATGGAGTTCCTGAGACCACTGAGCTCCTAATCAACTTCAGACACCTGGTCCGAGAACACATGGACCAGTACTCAAGACATTCACCCACACTTGTGCACTGCAGGTACTTCAACAGTTCCTGAACTCTTCTTCAATATATACAAGCAGGTCTACTCAACACCATTTAGTTATTATACTCCCACAAAGAAAAATGTCATTTTCATCATATTTTTTGATTTCATAATACAGTGCTGGTGTGGGCCGGACGGGAACCTTCATCGCCATTGATCGGTTAATCTTTCAGATTGAGCGGGATGGTGTAGTAGATGTATATGGGATCATCCACGATTTACGCATGCACAGACCACTCATGGTTCAAACAGAGGTACATTCATTACCAGTTTTTGAATTTAATGTTCTTTTATATATATATAAAATCGTCCTTAAATGTCTTCTGCCATCTTATTCTGTAACAGTGCAGGACTTTACATTCTCTATTTTTGCAGGATCAGTATGTGTTTCTTAACCAGTGTGCCATGGACATCATCAAGTCTCGGACTGGCAACAATTTAGATTTGATTTACCAGAACACAGCTGCACTCACTATTTATGAGAACTTTGAACCCTTAAAAAAAGCCAAAAATGGCTACCATAAAGCCTGACCGTCTACCTTGAATAATTCACTGCACTGCTGTAAAAGAAACTTTGTTCTTTTATTTTTTTTTAAATGGAGTTTTATTTAAAGAGGAAAAACAAAACATATATTAAGTTTTTTTTATAAAGGTATAACAGTACACCGAAATATTTTTACATTTTGTTAATCAAGTTTTAATCAAATACAGAAATGTCACTGCAGGGATGTCTTGTGAGTTTTCATAGAATAAAGCTGATAATGTTTCAATGATGTAATACAGGCTACAGGTGAAATGAAGATAAGCCTGAATAGAAATATAGACATGTGCAGACGTCACATAGGACTTCACCATTAGACAGTAGTACAGCAGTAGTGAAGACAAAATGGGTTTTCAGAACACCTCTTCTGTGATTTAACATAGCAACTAACCTTGGTTTGAGCCAGTAGGCTGGTAATCTGTTGACAATGTGCAGTGACAGGTTGCTGTTCTCAGGTCTGTGTTTTTAATATATCTATTTATTTCCGGATGTCACAGGCCAAAGGTCGACCTTAAATGGGTAATAAGGACAATAAGTTACCATTGAACAGTAGCGGTCTCTTTGGTATTCTCTTCAGTTGTTTATTTCAGTAAAGATACATGCTGACCTGCCTGTTCCTGGTTTGTAAATGTTTTTGTTTTCCTTTTAGAATGAGGTCAGTGAATGTTTAGTATATGCCTACTGATATAATTTATTACAAAAAGATTTTAACAGAGTGTGACTCTGGACCATGTGTGCACTTAAACTGTTATATTTGTACATAATATATTTTGTTCAGACTGAACTTCCAACTTTTTTCTCACAAAGTGTTGTTCCAGGGACTTTTTTTGCTTGTGTGGTTTTAATATTCTGCAATTTTCTGCACAGATTTTTTAAAATAGTTTATTGATACTCTGCTGGTCATGATAGAGAACAGATACAGATGAACTCTGTATTATATTGAGATTAAAAAAGCTGCACTTTATTTCAAACTACTGTGGTGAGGTGTGTTTGTGTGTGTGTGTGTGTGTGTGTGTGTGTGTAACAGAAACCAAACGCTTGTGTGTGAGATATATACATATATATATAGTCTCTCTGGTGTCAGCTCATCCGTTTAGTCACAGTATTATTAGATGTCGATTGTAGGTTTGTTGACGAGATGGTCCTCAATGCAGAACACAAGGTCCAGGGGGCGTGGTTGGATCCAGATCTCCACCCTTTAACTTACCAAGCCCCACCCCTAAATCTACGTCTCCACCCCTTAATTTACCAATCTCCACCCCCTAGAGGTGGATCTAACCACGCCCCCTGGATCTTGTGTTCTGCACTGCAGTAAGCAATAGATTCAAGATTCAAGTAGCCTTATTGGCATGGTAAAAAAGTATCTTTACATTGCCAAAGCATAGAAACATTTAAAAAGACATTTAACACAAATATACATACGAATAGAAGAAGCCTATAGCATATAGAGTCTATATATCTGTATTCAGTAAAGCGAAAGTACTAATAAAAGTTCCGATAAAGTGTATCTCGCAGTGAGTGGCTACTGTTGTTGAACCTTGTCCCGCCTCCAGTGTTCACGACACAGAGAGAGGAGGAGGAATTTACCCGGTGTACGTGATCCGCAACAAAATGGCGAGGACTATGGTTTTATTTTAGCACTTTGACACTTTTATACGCTTTACACTTTTATTTTTTACACACAAGTACAATCCGGTTACTTGTTATTTGTTACAACATGTGTAATCGGACAGTTTGACTCCCAAGGTAAATATGATCCGTGGTCTTGTGCGGAGATGAAACGACTGCAGCTCTTTATATCAATCATTACTTCTATGCAAATAACAATAAAGCCCTTCTTCCCACCGCAGTGAACAGAGCTTCGGCGAAACTTAATCGACTCAAAGTCCTTTAACCTGTTACTAGTCTGAGGACTGGTTGAAGTTCAGCTCTGCGCTTAACCTTTCCCTCACATTAAATTACGCTTTGTCACTGCTACCACAGCGGGATAAAGCCGTAAAGCGTTACGGCTTATAATTTATACTTGTATATTCGTCGGAGTTGCAGATACGTTGATGCAGATGCTCTTAATTTACCACTTTAAGGAGAAATATCGGGGGAACAAAAACCTGAAGCTGAGATCTGATATAGCGATTTGAATGATGGAACCAGCAGCGAAACAGAAAGTGATTTACATCACGTACCTCATCGCGGCGCTGGACATCACCTGGCTCTTCCTCCAGTTCTCCATAACTCCGGTTCGTCTTGCTTTTCGACTTCATTTGGGATCAAAAGTTAAATAAAACCACCTTTGAATCGATTTTGCTGAGCCCTGGAATATCTGCAGGGATTTTGGCTGTTCTCACATTTGATACCTGACATTCCAGCAAACAAACTTTGATCATGTGAACTAATTATATTTACACTTAAATATTATATTCTTTATATAATACAATTTATATGATAAATTATTATAATGTACATTATATGCATGTGTGTGTGAATTTATGTATATATGTATTTAAATATATATATACAGTGCTGCTTGAAAATTTGTGAACCCTTTAGAATTTTCTATATTTCTGCATAAATATAGCCTAAAACATTATCAGATTTTTGCACAAGTCCTCAAAGTAGACAATGAGAACCCAGTCTAACAAACGAGACAAAAATACAAACAAAAACAAAACAAAACAAAAAATTCTTTCTCATTTATTTATTCAGGAAAATTATCCAATATTACATATGAGTGGCAAAAGCATGTGAATCTCTGGGATTAGCTATTAATTTGAAGGCTAGAAACTGTTACAGAGTCATCTCTCTAAAGAGTTTGGGCTCTACAAATCCACAGTCAGACAGATTATGTACAAATGGAGGAAATTCAAGACCACTGTTGCCCTCCCCAGGAGTGGCTGACCAAGAAAGATCACTCTAAAAGCATGATGTGTAATCCGCAAGGTTGCAAAAGCACCCAGGGTACCTTCTAAGCAACTAAAGGCCTTATTAGCTAATGCTAATGTTCATGAGTCCATCATCAGGAGAACACTGAACAACACGATCATGGTGTGCATGGCATGAGTTGAAAGGAGAAAGAACAGAAAGAACATTTCTGCCCATCTGCAGTTTGCTAAAGATCAAATTGACAAGTCAGAGGAAAACTGGAGAGATGTTTTATGGACAGATGAGACCAAAATAGAACTTTTTGGTTTAAATGAGAAGCGCTGTGTTTGGAGAAAAGAACACACTGCATTCCAGCATAAGATCCTTATCCCATCTGTGAAACGTGGTGGTAGTAATATGGTTTGTGTCTGTTTTACTGCATCTGGGCCAGGACAGTTTGCCATCATTGATGTAACAATGAATTCTGAATTATACCAGCAAATTCTAAAGGAAAATCTCAGGACATCTGTCTGTGAACTGAGTCTCGAGAAAGTGGGTCATACAGCAAGACAGTGACCCCAAGCACACAAGACCATTCTACCAAAGAATGGTTAACCTCTTAAAAAAGAACAAAGTTAATGGTTTGAAATGGCCAAGTCAAAGTCTGGACCTTAATCCAAATGAAATGTTGTGGAAGAACCTGAAGCAAACAACCCATCAACATCACAGAGCTGAAGTGGTTCTGTTCTGATGAATGGGCTAAAATTCCTTGAAGACATTTTGCAGGACTGATCAGCATTTACAAGAAACGTTACCTGCAGTTATTGCTGCAAAAGAAGGGTCACACTAGATACTAAAAGCAGAGATTCATATACTTTTGCCACTCACAGATATGTAACACTGGATAATTTTTCTCAATAAATAAATAACAAAGAAACTATTTTTGTCTCATTTGTTTGATTGGGTTCTCTTTGTCTACTTTCAGAACTTGTGTGAAAATCTGATGATGTTTTGGGTCAAATTTATGCAGAAATATAGAACATTCTAAAGGGTTCACAAACTTTCAAGCAGCACTGCGTGTGTATATATATATAAAATCAGTGTTTAACTATTATTCACCTGCATTACATATTCTTCATTTAATAACTAGCTTTGGATAAAAGCAGTAAGTGAATGATTGTAAATGTAATGTATAGCAGATTAAAGCTGGCCATGTAGTTTGGGGCCAACTGTAGTCTAATCCAGGCCCTTTCAGATAATCAGATAGAAAGAAAGCAGTTATAACAGATGGGCTGCTTTGCTTGTTCATTTTCTTCCTCTGTGGAACAGTATTTGGCGAGGAGGCTCGGGTTCGATACTATATGGTTCGGGTATCTGCAGACCACAGTTGGAGTAATTCAGCTGCTTGGAGGCCCTATTTATGGAAGGTAAGCAGTCAGAACTCATCTGTGTGTGGTGTATATGGAAATGGGATAAATATGTGTCTGTAATTACATGTGTCTAATGAAAATTACTAATTTATTTAATGTCTTCAGTCATAGGACTTCAAATATAGGTAGTGTATGATATAGTGATTTCTTTTATTCACATGTGTCATTGTGTCTGTTTTCAGGTTTGCAGATGTGTTCGGAGCACGCGCTGCTCTCTCTGTGTCTTGCTTGGCATCAGTGGTTTATTTCCTATTGTTAACAGTGGCAGACAACACTTTTATGCTTTTTGTGCACAAACTACCTGCTGTTTTCATGCATGGACTGCCAGGTAACACATGCTCATACACTCTTACATATGTGTAACTCAAACACACTGTCTAGGTACGTGAGTACATTTGTTTCTGTGTGTAGGAGCTCAAATGGTTGTTGCAGATCTGTCAGAGAATGAGAAGCGAGCAGATGCTCTTGGGAAACTCGGCCTCTGCTTTGGCATTGGCATGATCGCAGGATCATCACTGGGTGGGACCCTCAGCACACGCTTTGGGTAGGACACACTACGCTGCCATTCAGTCTTCAGTCTTCAGTCTCACAAGATCCTTCAGAAATCATTCTAATATGCTGATTTAGTGCTCAAGAAACATTAGACATTAATATTTTTCCAGAAACAGTGATAAGGTTTTTTTTTCAGGATTATTTGATGAATGCAAATTCAAAAGAAACTCCATTTGAACTCTGGAAAAAACACATTTTTCCATTTAAACCTAATCATGTTGTTTATCACATGAAAATGAAATGAAAGCAGCTCTAATCCAGTAAAACAGAATTTAAATGCCAGCGTTTTTTGTGTTTTGCAGGGAAAAGTTTGCAGCATCTTTTGCGGCTGTTGGAAGTTTTGTTTCTTTGCTGTTGGTGTTGAACTTCATCCCTAAACAGACCAAAATACAAACCATGCCAGAAAGTAACAGTATGACATAAACACACAACTCACTGAGACACAGAACGAATTCTCTTGCTGTAGCCATTTGTAGCTTTATTGTAGAAAAGACTTATAGTAAGAATCTGATTATAATACAGGTACATTGTTAAAATGAAGTTTGTATTGAAATATTCTTTGCAAAATATTCATTGCAAATATTAAATGTTATGTATTATATATACATTATATATTATATATAATGATTATTATCATTTTTATTTTTGTTTAGAGAAGGGATCATCAAATTCCGTGTTTAATGTGGGAGAGATCACTAGACTGATGAAGTTTCCAGGTGTTGCAAAGACTTTTACAGTGAAGATTATTTCTGGATTACCAGCAGGTGAACCCTCAATTTAACTTTTGCCATTAGTGACTTTTAAACGCATTGAAACACCCCTAAATTGGTAACATACTTAAAGCTGACATGAAATGAAAATTCACCATCTTTTTTTCTAAATGCATGTTATTGATCTTATTGTGAATAAGATCATAATGCATACAAGAAGTTTAAAAAAATACCTTTTGAATGAAGTTACATTTTTAATTAAAATGACAAAACTGTCAAATCTTTTGGTAAAACGACAGACTTCTTTCGGGTGATGTATGCTGGTCTTGTCTAATCATTTAGTCTGCATAACCCACCACTTTCATACAATCGACTGCAAGCTCGCAGTCAGATATGCCTCTATCCAATCAAATAACTGATGAGTAGAGCCCCCACATTTGATCATCTGTTTTCTCAATCTACCTAACAATACAGAAGAAAAAATCTGTTCCTACTTCTGTTTCATCATGACATTAAAGGAGCTGTATGTACGTTTTTGACTCCCCGGGTTGCCAGTTAATGGAAAACACAGCATATTTCATTTCATTCATCATCAAGTGCGCTCGTTCCTGTTTGTATCATCAGTCTGGCAACCTGCATGTGTCAAATCTGAGGAGGAGGGGCCGGGTGAAAAATACCCTCTCCAATATTTTGAATTTGGACTGCAATACCTAGTTCAACCACTCGGTGTCAATCCTACATACAGCACCTTTAAATGTTGTCTTGTGTTTTGTTTTACATATTTCTATATATCGGTATATATCTATATGTCGGTTTTATTGTAGGTATATTTCAAGTTATGTTCTCCATCATTGCCATGAACTTCTTTCAACTGAAGGCAGAGCAGAATGGCTATCTGATGGCTTACTTTGGCATAGTACAAATGGTATAAATACATGCACACTTCTTATCAATCACATGCCATTTAAATAGTTTTGGATTTAAGAGCTGCTGTGCTGAGGCACCAAGTGACGCTGCTATCTTGCTGTTTAAGGTAATCCAGGGTGCTGTAATTGGGCGTCTTACGTCTAGATTTTCAGAGTATTCTTTACTTCTGCTCTCTGTTGGGATATCCAGTTTAGTGGGCCTTGCACAGGTAAACTGATAACGCAAACAGTTCCCTTTTTTGTTTTAAATTAGTTGCATAACAGTTGTGTCAGTTAAACATGGAAGCTGGATTATGTGACTGGTCTCACAGTGTGTATGTTGAATATTTTTGTTTTGTGTGTTTTTCAGGCTATGATGACCAATGTGTTTCATTTCTGTTTAATCGTAATACCGATGATGTTTTCTCTAAGTGTCTTCAATGTCATCACAGATAGCATGTTGACCAAGAGTGTGTCTCCATCTGAGACAGGTAATCCACAAACACACATCCTAGACTGGGCATGAATGCAATGCATACATATGCATATACATTGTACACAATGCCCAAGGAATCATCTCCCATGCAAATGTTTTCATAATGCGCTAAATGTAAACAATTGTTTATGTGGTGTGTTCAGGAACCATGCTGGGTCTGTGTGCGTCGGTGCAGTCTCTTTTGCGAACTGTGGGCCCAACCTTTGGAGGATTCCTCTACGAGACATACGGTGTGCCATCCTTCGGATACATCCAGTGTGTCATTAATGCTGCTGTCTTTAGCCTTCTGCTAGCCACTGGAGGGCGCTCACAGCCACACAGACCATAAAAATTGTGAAAAGAGTTGTTTATGACTGTCCTGTTCATGATGGCCACATTGTATGAGAGAGGGCAGTTTACAACAAACCATGGGCATTAAACTTACCTTCTCACACACTGGGGAAGGATTTAGTCACAAATAACTCAGCTGATCTCAGGTTTGTTAATACCACAAACATTCTAAATATCTTAAGTTACTGTCAAGTTATTCCACTTCATATCACAAGCTAGCTCAGGATTGTTTCATCTCTTAAAAAGGAGCTGGCATGTGAATGTCTACTGTAGGTCAGTACAAAGAAGCGCAGAATGCTTTTATCTTTGTGGCATTAGGATAGTTTCAAACAATCCCATATTATACGGAAATTATTCATTATAATGATGTTGCAGTTATAAGACATCATGAAAAAGAACTAAATTAAAAAGCCATAATTTTGTATATGAAACTCCACAAGTGAATATATATATTTTTTTCTCCATATTTATCTTGTTCGTCTGCCCTGCAACTCCTGCCAAGTTCTTCAAAATCTCCCAAACTGTGAAATTAAATGTGCACATTTTATTTTGTGACACTGTTGTAATGCTTTTTCACATCTGCAGTGAAATCTGTCCACTCTTTTCCATGTTTAGCTTCACAGCACATGCTTATTAGTCCAGCTGCACTTGTTCACATCACTGGTACACAGATTCAGAATTTTACTCTGTTCCTCACAACAAGGTGGATTTAAGTTTCTAAAAATAATCTTTTAAGAATGTTCTTTATTAGGCAGACTTTAAGCAGAATGCTCTTAACAGCTTCAGTTACCATTCACTTTCGTTGCATTATTTTTTCATATAATTAAAGTCAGTGATGACCTCTAATTCTGCCAAGTGCCTTCTTCTCTTGTGTTCCACATTAGAAATAAAAATTATAAGGGTTTGTCATACCATGAGGATGAGTAAATGACGACAGAATTGTTTATTGTTATTGTTGCTATCATCATTATTATTATTATTAAAAAGAACGAATCTTTTCAAACCTTCATTAACTGTTGCTCAGTTTGCAGTTGGATCAAAATGATTTTCATTTTCACTATATTATGAAAATAGAAAGAAATATCAAAATTGTTCTTCAGGTTTTTCTTCCTGCAGCGGACCCTCCCGTTCTCTCGCTCTCTCTGTAGTTGTGGGTATTAATGTAGGTCATTAGCATAGATTATGCAGATGACGGGCGTTATCTTCAGCACCTGAGATGCGCTCGGACACACGGGAGTGAGAGCGCGAGAAGCAGCTGCAGTCAGACGGGAATATGCGTCGGTTCCACCGGTGGAAGACTGTTAGGGGAGAATCTCATTCCATTTCAAGTGATTCACATGAGTCACGGATGGATCCTATTTTAACTCCCGGAAAGAAACTTTTTTTACTCTATTTATTATTCTTTATCTTAATATATCAAGGTAAGCAGCATGACGATGTTTTGCTCAGATTAACCGATACCGACCGATTATTTAGAGGAAAAATAGCCTACATGTAGATAATTACTAAATTGTATAATTAAGTTATATATCATTATCAAAGAAATAGTTGTATTAGGCTACACTACATAAAAAATATAATGATAAAAGATATATACAATTCCTTAATATATCAAGGTGATTAGCAAGACGGTCTGTAAATAATTTCTTCTCCTTATTTCCATCTTAAGAAAAAAATTGATTATTAATTTACTGTATTAAAAAGCTTACGTAAAATATAGTGTATAATTATATACATCTTAGCCTATATGTTATATATATATTCCAAGCGTTTATTAATTTTTTGATAAAGAAAAGTCTTTACATGTGAAAAAAAAAATCTAATCATGACGTATAGATGATAATTTGTTTCTTTTCAGCACATATCACGTGGTGCACTGAAAGTCTGAATTTAACACACCAGCATGATTATGAAAAGTGAGTATTACTATTTACATTTAGGCTATATGTCTATCCGATGTGCGTCATGCATTTATATTTCCATGTAATATTTATTAATTTATTATAAAGAAATAAAAAAAAACCTTTTGTTTTAAAATCTACGTCTATTTACTGGTAATGGTAAACATTATTTGCACATTTTAAACAGCACTAAAATGTTGACATCCTGACTCGCGTTTGATGAAATCACATGAAAGGTCTTCAGGTCTGTAACAGTTCTGAAACAGGCTGACAAAGCTCAGTCGAAACGCCTGCGAGTCTCTGGCTGTTCTGTCTAACACAAGTGCTGATTAGCTGTGTGTGAGGAACAAACCGCTCCTTGTTCTCTGTGTGTCCCAGCAGCAGCGAGAGCAGCAGGATAATGCTGGAGAAATGGGATCCCGCTTCCCAAAACGAGCAGGTAGGAGAGCTGAAGCGATGCATAAGAGAGCGCACAGGAAACCTGCGCTAAATGCAGTGCCATGAGGTTAAATGCATAACATCACAGAAAACAAGGTGTTTGCAAAAGCTGTTTTAAAAGCGAGATATGGTGAGAATACCTGAATGAATTAGGATCTATTTAAGGTGCAGTTTGCACATAATGTGTGCGGTTTAAATTACAATATATGATTTTAAAATTATGACAATTATTATTATAATAATAACAATAGAAAACAATTTCTCACCTGGCTCAGTGAGTATAATTATTCTTAGAACTGTTCATGATTTGATCAACAATTAAATCAGTCTTTACTACGACGGATTCACTGATGTCATGTGTTCAATAACTGAAGAAGAAAAGGGAGGTGCAAAATTCTGTACGGATTTGGGAGCCTGAGCCCCTAAATAAGACTTGAATACCTGGGTTGTGGAGGGCCAGAATGTGCAAATTCTTTTTGCATGCAAGCATACCTATATACGTTTTATTTCTACGGGGTTAAAACGTTTTAGAAACCACAAATGTTAGAATAGCTACGCGTTTGTCAGGGTAGCCTACAACCTTATTTTTTTTTTTTTTTAGTACGAAAACTTGTTCGATTGAAGAGGTAACCATGGCGCTCGAGCACTTTGTGTTTGACATTGATGAAACAAATACTGTCGTGATGTTTTTTATTATAGATTATAGACACGAATGTAGATGAATGTGTAGGCTAGCATTAAAGTATTTGGCATTCGGTTAATTGCGTCAGGGGCGCACAAAAACAGGTGACCGCGACAGATTGAGTAATTCCTTGCGAATATTCTTTTAAAATAAGTTGACCCTCATGAAATTCATTGTTTAATTCGCACACTGAAAACACATCCCCCAGTGCTGGCTTTGTCGAGCTCTTTGGGACAAAAGCGGTCATTTCGGAGGCAGCAAAGCGGTTTCAGATGTCCGCTGGGCGCTCAGGATTGGTAAAGCTGTTCCCCAGAGCCGCTATTCACGGAGACACACTGGCCCCGTTCATTATGTCAGAATACATCTCCCTTGCAGTTCGTAAACTACATAAAATTATTGAATTCTCAGATATCAGGTGTGATGGGGAAAAGCAGGCAGAATAGAGGCGGTTTCGGTCAGATAAGAAAATTATTTAGTTCTGAAGTGAAGTGAATCGCTAATCGCTCTCATGTAGGCCTACCCCTCCTGCGGTAATAATAAACTCTTATCCATGCTTTGCGCAGGTTCTGTAGGCCCCCAAGTGAACAATGATTTATTAGATTAAGACTTTGATTGGAATTTCAGATTTGCCCTGTGGCGTCCTGCTTCTGGGTCTCCGGATAAATTAGTTCTAGGAGGTCTTAATTAATCCGATATATGAGAACAAATTAAAGTATAGCTGAAGGATAGATTTTGTATTTTTCACCTGAGCTTAATTTGTCAACTAATTAATACGAACAGTCATAATTACATAAGCGTGTAACACAAAATTCTCACTGCCTTTGTATTTAGGCTAATATAAATCTTTCAGAGTTATGTCTCTTTGGTGACAATTCAATGTAGCCTATTCTCAATCTCACTAAGTCCGATATCGATATAGTTTTAAAAATCGTTCTAAATTTAAAAGAATAGCATAGAATAGGGTCCACGCCACAACCATAACGATAAAGGCACATAGAAGCGATATCGTTGTAATCACAAAAGTTTTTTCTTCCCACTGCTGATTAAAACACTGACAGCCAATCAGCATCTTTCCTGCTAAAAGTCATTTCGCACTTGTAATGAACAGAACGTAGTCCGCTGGTGTGGACGCTAATATAGACATCGTTGTGGAAATCTTCATAGTTATCATTCTTAGTGTCAACAGACCCTAATACAGGGGTCTTTCCAAGCCAAAGACCCCTTGGTTAATAGAGCTACAGACCAGGGGCCCCCTGTTACATGTTACAAAAAAAAAATAATAATAATAATTGAATGCATATTAAATAGCATTAATGTGCTT